>NW_026527843.1:0-300000 GCF_017976375.1 Cuculus canorus
TAGTATTTTTAACATGAAAGTTCCAGTTCACTGAAAGCAATATGTTCCCTACTTTGAGTTGTCTTGTCAGCCGTAATGAGCCCATTTTTCATATGCATAAGGTCAAGCATTTTGCTCAGCAGTTTCTTGTGTTGAACTTCTGATTTTGTGGAGGTTTCTCCCCCACAGCTCTAAAAGATCCTCTGGAATGTGTATAGTCTACGATACGCTTCTCCAGTACTTGTCAGTTGTGTATGTTTATCCCAGTTTCTGTGGTGCACTGAGGCATCCTAGAGAGTTAGAGGAGTGAGAATGATTTGTGGATGTTTTGGGGTTGTTTTGGGTTTTTTTTGGAACTGGTTAAGTATCTAAAGTATCTCTTTTCTAAGGGAAGCGTTAGAACTTGTTTCCCTTGCACCTTTGGAGCAAAGCAGCGATCAGCCAACTGAAGAAAATATTTTGTTGAGTTCCATCAATGCTGCTGTGTAGGAAGGGCAGACTTTTGAGGCTTACTTTGGATAGACACGCAGATGCATTTTGGATCACCCAAGCCTGTTCACAAACATCTTTCAGATCTCGTGGGAACACCTGGTACCACTTCCTATAGCTTCTGCTGGGTAGGGTAGAAAGGGTGCAGTGCTAAGGGGAGCAGTGGTCTTCGTACTATAGTGCTCCAGCTTGGTCAGGAGCAGACACTGTCAGTTTGTGTATGTCCTCAGCACATCGGAGCAGCCCGTAGCTCAGAGGTGCCTGTGAGGTGAGTCTGGTTGAGGTGTTCAGCGAGGCTCTGCCCTGGAGCTAGGGTCTCGGTTTCTTTCCTCTTCCCATGGTCTCCTCTCCCCAGTTCCCTCTCTGCCAGGGCCCATCCCGGCCCCCAGTCCTGTGCAGGACGGGACTGCCCAAGGAGCACGGTGGGAGGCCAGGCCTGCAGCTCTCCCTGCCCTGCTGCCCAACGAGCTGCTTTGGGAGGGCTCTCCAAAGCTCACTGGGGGCTTTTCCCTGGGCAAAGCCCTGGGTTCAGGGCTTTCGTTGCACCTGCTGCCCCTCAGCCCCCCCTCTCCCTGTCTCGCCTCCCTCAGCCAGGTCTGGAGCACCTTCAAAAGAGACAGCCCTGCTTGCCAGGCAGAGACCGTATCCCCATCCCGGGACAGCTGCTGGGACGTCTCATCTTTTACTGCTTTTGCAAGAGCTGGGAGATCAGAGGGGGGGCTTTGGATGCTCTTCATTACCTCTTCAGATTCTTCCAGCAGCCAAACTGTCAGAGGAGCTGGGGTGGGCTGCCTCCCTCCACACACACAGACCTTTCCTCGTGTGCCTGCTTCTCTCGCTGAGTATTGCAAGGGAGTTCTCTGGTGCTTCTGGAAGTCATGCATGAAAGTCTGCCAGATGCCAGACCTCCTTGGCCCCACACACCCCCAAGTCCTTCTCCTCAAGGCTGCTCTCCATCACATCGTCCCCCATCGTGTACTGAAAACAGGGATTGCCTCGACCCGGGTTTAGGACCTTGCCCTTGGCCTTGTTGAATGTCATGAGGTTCTCGTAGCCCCACTTCTCCAGCCTGTCAGTCACCAAGACAGTATCCGTGAAGAGTTCCCCTGCTCCGGAGACCTTGGTTGAGCTCAGAGAGGTTACAGAGCAAAGGCCGCGAGTGTCTAGGACAAGTGGCACAAGGACGGCTGGGTCCACCTCCATGGTTCCCAGCGGAGGAAGGATGAGAACCTCTTCCCTCTGTTTTAGTGGCAAGCCCTCTGATGTAGACCCTGGCTGCAGGGAGCTGGGCTCTGTGCTGGCCTTGCCACTGCGCTGCGGAGTGTTTCTAAGTTAGTGGATTGTCATCTGCAGCCCCTTCTTCACCAAACCAGATGGATTGTCGGTAGGCGTGATGTGCAGCGGTGCTGGCTTGGTGTGAGGGAGGTTCAGAGGCCCCCTCTATGCTACTCCATGTGCCTCTCTGGTGATTACTGGAGTTTGTTTGTTTGTTTGGGTTTTTTTTTTCCCAGTTTGGGGAGCTTTACTTTTAGAAAGGTACCAATTGTGCTATGAGACCAAATGCCTGACACAGAATAACAAAAACACACATATTGGGTGACCATCAAGTGGTCTCTGGGCTTTTCTCTGAGTAATGGCTTTTTCAGTTTTGCCCAAAGTTTGTTGTGCATCACTCTTTAAGTAGGAGGTGCTGTTAAAGCCACGTCCTCCCTTAAGAAGGTTAAATAATGGACTCAGTTCTGCATTAGTTATATCCAAATAAGGTTGAACTCGATTGATTGTTCCTAGGAGCTTTTGCAGATTGTTTTAACTACTATTTGCAATTTGCCTTGCTGGGGTTCCATTGTGGCATTCAAACTTTTCCACTTTTTCTCAGTACTCCTCCATTTTTAAAGAGCCATGTCCTTGTTCTCCGAGCCATTCTCCAACACCAGAGGAGCACAATATCCCATGAGCAGGCAGTTCAGGATTAATGAGAAGGTTTTCAGCTATCCCTGATGTCTGCCTGTGCTCTGCTTGGTGTTGTGCACTCTCATTTATGGACAGACAGGGACAGATGGGACAGTTGGGATGGGATCTCCAGGGCCTTGTGCTTCCATGGACATGCTGCCCCAGGGGCACAACTCAGGGCAGGCCCAGGCAGACACTTGGGAGGTACTTGGGGCTGAAGGACCATGGATGGGTGAACTTAAGCAGACAAAAGGCACCTGAGCTTTGGAGGAGCCGGAGAGGGATGGAGCTGATCTTCCTGTGTGGTGGGTGCCTTGAGGGCCGGAGCCACCACTTTCTGCTGCTTTGAGCTCTACAGGGAGACAGAAGGAGCAATTATTCTGCTGATGGCTTTGTAAACCGCTCGTTAGTCTGTAGTATTGCTAAAACAATACAATTTGACATGGGGGGAGGAAGAGGGGGAACCTGCAGAGGAATCCAGATGACAGTTGCCTTTTCCTGATTCTCACTGCTGGAGAAAGGCTGCCTAAAAAAGTTGTCCTTGTAGCTGCTGGCTGTTTCTGCTTTTGACATTGCTCTTTTTTTCTTTACATTGTTTGATGTTGAAGGCACAGTTCTTGTCACCATGGGAGCTCCGGAGAGCTGTGGCATTTGGACCACTCAAGGAATCCAAACGGTTTACAAAGCAAAGGAGGATTTTTAGCCCCACTGATGAATGGTTTGGGGTTCCTGTTTTTTGTTTAACACTTGAACTCCAAATTCTTTTCCACGCCTGAGAGAAGGGACCTTTAGCAGAGATTTAGCATTGGTCTTGGGAATTGATCCTTTTTGTTTCCTTCCCCACGACTTTGAGTTCACCCACGAAATACAGGGCGGTCTCATGACTTTTTTTGAAAGAGATAAGGTAAACTATTTTTAAAACCAAACAAAGAAGGGGGAAGAATCCGTGTTATTGTGTGTCTTCCTGTCTCTGCAGGACGGACAGCAAGACGGTGGTCCTGCACAACCCTACCCCGCTGCCCGTGGCCTGTCGGATCCGTGGGCTGGAAGGCCTTGGGGAGGGCTTCTCAGTGTCGCAGGATGCAGGCATCATTGGTCCCTGCTCAGAGTATGGCATGCGTTTGTGTTTCGAGGCCACAAAGGTTGACAGCATTAAGAAGACATTCCAAGTAGAGGTGAGAAGGACTCGGGGGGTGGGCAACCCCGTTCCTTTAGGGATGGAGACTGTACTTGAAAGGCACCCGGCAAAGAGGGCAAAAGGATGAGCCTTCATGAGAGGCCTTTGTACCTGCATTGCCTCCCCAGGCCCTTAGCAGCATGGGACTCTCACTGCAGGATACCATCAGCCTGTGAGAGAAACAGGTTAGGAATCCACAAATGCTTGCCACGGAGGGGAGGCCATGGTGCAAGCAGCCGGCAGAGACAAGGACCCGTGTGTTGTCTACCAAAAGGGTTTAGGAGAACGGTCTAAGCACTGTTTGTTTCCTGCTGCCTCAGGTTTCAGATGCAGAAAAACTCCTGGGCATTGTTCGGGTTGAAAGTATCCAAGTCTTTGCGGAGGCCTATGACATTGGTCTGGACATCAACGTTTCTGCAGGTCAGTGGATGCCCCCAGAACAAAGGAATCCAGGTGCCTTGCACTGCCTTGGCAGAGGGACAGCCAAAGCACATGGGATGGGATGGGATGGGATGGGATGGGATGGGATGGGATGGGATGGGATGGGATGGGATGGGATGGGATGGGATCGGATGGGATGGGATGGGATGGGATGGGATGGGATCGGATGGGATCGGATGGGATGGGACGGGATAGCACGCAGGCATGGCACGGGTACATAGCGCACGTATTCTGCAGGCTGCCAGGAGTGAAGCACTGTCAGGGCACAAAGGCAGCCCCGAGTCTTGGACCTTCAAACTTGGAAGTATGTAACTCCATGTGGAGGCCGATATGGGGGCTTTGAAATGGCAGTGATGTGAACAAGCAGCCGGGGACACCTGAAGGCTTGTCACAGCTTGTAAAGGTGATGGGTCTGTGCTTGGAAGCCAGGAGATGGAAGCTGAGCTCCTTAGCGGCAAAACCCTTCAGATATTCTCTGAGAAAGAGACAGGGCAGCAGAGCAGAATGAGAAAACTTCCACAAAAGGAAACTTGCTGAGAAGGATTTTGTGCCACCGGAAAACCCCAAAGATGTCTCTTGTCACCTGGTGTAGTCTACAGCAGCTCACAAATATTCACCATTTCTTACCTTGCTGTGTGGGTTTTCTGCAGGTAGAGGTTATGTGGATTTTGGAGCCCTTAAAATCCTGGGTGAGGCAAAGCAAGTGCTGACTCTGAAGAACAGAGGGAAGTACGAGATCGTGTACAGGTGGGTCCAGCTGCCTGGTCTGTGAATGCATGGTGCCACCATCTGCCCAGGCCTGCGTTCTCCTTCTGTCCGTGCTGGCACCCTCACAGTTCGGGTACATACAGCATCTGGGCTTTCCAGTCCCAAGTGTCATCATAGGGAATCCAGGCCCACCCCAGCAGTTCTTCACAGCTGAGCGGGAACCAGAAGGAGACACCCTAAAATTTAAGCCCCTCACCGCTGAGATTCATTTTCTTCATTCAAGGGTCAGCTCATTTCTCTTCATGAGGCTCTTTAAAGGAGGGAATGAAGAAATGCGCTGTCAAGGGTAGCTTGCAACATTTGTGAGTGTCTGCTCTCAGTGTCAAGATCTGGGATTCCCCGAGCACAGCTGCACTCTTACTCTTTCATGCTTTTATGGTCCCTGAAAAGTCCTGGCTGTGCTGGTGGCACTGGTACTTTGAGCTGCAGGTGTCTTTGTTTCTTCCCTTTCTCCCCAGTTCCAAGCTGGAAGCCGCAGATCCCTGTCGCTGTTGAGACACGACACGGTGATGTGGCAGCAAGTTTCTCTATTGGAGTTACATGGCTGGCGGGCGCGGGCTTGGTCTTACACGCGCCTCTTATACCCTTGATTAACACACGCGTCTCCGCATGATCGGATTAGCTTATACATAAACAATTTGTGAATGGATGGTACTACTTTCTTGCACGGTCCTATATTGTCTGCCCACTTCCCGTCCCATGATCTCCTTCCGGGTGCAGTAAGCAGGGGTCCCCAGCCCGCTGTGGACCCCCACATCAGAAGGCCGTCACCAGTTTTCCAGTTTGCTGAACTGGAAATAGTAATGCTTTGTTGACACCGCATCTGCAAGGAAAGCAGTCCGGCTGGCTGGTAGCGAGCGGAGAGTTGCTTGGTCCCAGAGGTCTTGGTGTGGGAGCCGAGGTCAAGGCTGCAGCAAAGGCCTGTGCTGTCTGACTGGGGCTACCCGAGTTGCCTCAGTGTCTTCTCCGTCAAAACAAGTCTCAGAAGAGGATTTGACTTTTCTCCTGTGAATTGTGAGGGTCCGAGAGAAGCTTCCCGCAGAGCCTGGCCAGGCTGTTGAAGCAGGCTTCTGGGACGCTCTTTGAGCAGGCTGCTGCTTTTCACTGTGGGAAATATGTAGGCAGGAACCTGTCAATCACTCTACAGTTTTCCTCTGGGATTTCCAGATCTCATTGTCACCACCAAAATAAATACCCAGGAAATGTCTGGCACCTTTCTGCGACGCGCTTACCAGCTACTGAGTGATGCAGCAGGTGGTGAATCTTGCTCGCCAGGCATTTGAAGAGTTTCTGAACTGCAGTAGTCGAGTATTTCAGTCCTGCTTTGCCATAAAGAAATAGAAAGTGTTACAAAATTTTACTTCAAACTGCACAAACCCAGTATTGCATGTGTGGAGAGCAGGAGTGGATGAGGTTTGCTTTGCTGTGCTGACTTGCTTGGCTCGCCAGGGGCAGCAGTTCCCAGTACCTCCTGCTGCTGTCGGTGTGACTCACGCAGGATCAAATGCACGTTTCAGAGATTCAGAGATCACGTTTTAAACTCTTTCAGGGTGCAAGCAGGTCACTAAACTAGAAACCAGCCCCAGGGACTGGTTAAAAATCAGGCAGCAGCCCAAGGGCTTACCTCCTGAGGGTCCTATATCTTCTCCTGGAGCATCTAGAGCTGGGCTCTTCCAGCCTGGAGTCAGGGACTAGCGTGGAGGCAACCTGGAAAACCCGGGATAACAGTGGGAAACGTTGTACTGAAACAGAAATCTCTCCCCAGGCCGTGAAGCCAGGCTGCCCCTCCACATCAAAGCGGAGGGCATAGGGCCCCGGCTCCGCTTCAGCTTCGAGCAGCTGGACATTGGGAATGTTTTTGCTGGATCAGCCCACAGCTATGAGGTGAGCAGTAGGGGTTCACAGGAATTGGAGTGGATCCTGATGGCTTCTGGGCAGCTGTGAGCCTTGTGGACCTGCGGGATTTCTGGCAACTGAGGCAGTTGTGGGCAGGGAATAGTGACGTAACAGTCAGATTGGGGGTGGGGGGTGTCACAGAATGTGGATGCTTTTTGATGGGGTCTAAAATGTGCGTGTGTTGTTCATGGGGCCCTAAATCCTGCCTTTGGGCAACCTCCCTTTGAGGTCAGCTGGGAGGCTTCGTGCAAAAATAACCCAACAGCACAAAAAGCCACTTCAGCCTTGGAACATCTCTGTCTCTAAAGAGAGCAAATCATTTCTGGAAAGAAGCAAGGAAACGGTCTACATATTTGCAAATTCGCCCCTCCTCCCCCCACTGTCAAGACTTCTGCAAAAAACAAGATAGAGCAGTGAAAAGAGGTAGAAAATGAGGTGATACCTCATGCCAAATGCTTTCAAAAGATGGACTGTGGCAGGAAAGGACACATTAAGTTGTTTTCTAACCAAAACATTGTGCTCTCTGCATTTTTAATGCTGATACTTTATCGATTCTCTCTGTATCAGTTTATCAATTTACCTGAGAAAATGTGAATAAGTAGGTGATGCTGTTAGTGCCACACTAAGCAGCAAGGCTGGAGCTAAACCTCAGCTCAGCGTAGAATCCCTGAGTGTGATTTGTAACTAAGGTGTAAATCAGATGAGAGGAGAGAGCAGTTCTCAAGCCACCACTGCAGGGTTGGAGTACAGGAATATTTTCAACAGCAGCTGCAAGAGTAAAAAGAATGGACACCTCTCTGCTTCCATCTCAGTTTTTCTGACAGGTTTCGCAAGGACAAAAATTAGGGAGCAGGAGTCCATTGCAGAGAGATCAGCCCGCGGCAGTGGCAGGGCTTCCCCCTGAAGCAATCAGTAACATTAGGGCTCTGTTCTGGGTGGGTTTCTTGGTGACAGCATGCAGGCAGATGTGGGCGCTCCTTCCCTGACATGAAAAGAAGTGCATCTTGGCAAACGCTGCGGGGTTGTGTCACTCGTTCAAGGCAGCTGATCTACCGAGCGTTCAAGAAAATAGGCTTATTTCTGAATTTGCAGTTTATTCTCAGAATGGTAAATTCGTTTGTGGTGGCTGTATATAAGGAAGCGAAATTCTTTGGAGTAGATGGAGCAGCTCTGCACCTCCTGCTCCTCCTTTCCTGACGTCTCTGTCTTAACAAGGGCTGAGAAACTGTCACATTGAAGTGAAAATAAAAAAAGCCCTGACTAATGTGCTGTAGCAGAGCTGGAGAGCATTGCTGAGGTTGGTTCTAGTGCAGCCCCGAGGTGTCTGCTGCAGGCAGTGAACTTGTCGGCTGCAGTGGCAGCTGAACGTGTTCTGCCTTTGGCAGGACCAGGCTCACCTGGAGCAGAAGCTGGTGTGGATGAGTCACACGCGAGGCTGCCGTAGGCCTTCAGGGCTCTTAGCGGCACGGCTGCATCGACGGGGGGATGCTGTGCTGCTCCTCTGCACTGCACGTCGAAGCAGACTGCTCTGTGTCAGCGGGGTAAACCCAGAGTGATTCAGTTCATGTGAAGTTATCACTACTTTGCATGAAAAAAAAGCAAAGGCAGAACTTGTCCTGTTTGTATTTTCTTTGACTTCAACCAAGCAGCAGCACACAGCGTCTTCTGCCATTGGCAGATATTGAGTATTTAAACACAAATCAACCTTCTGTAAAAGGGAAGATTTCTTAATGTATTTCTGTTTCGTGTTCTTACTGCTACAGGTGATCCTGTTTAACAAAGGAGCCATCGATGCTCCCTTCAGCTTGATACCTCCAAGTACAGCTCTGGGCTCCTGCTTCACCTTTCTCCCCTGGAAGGGCATTATTTCATCAGATGGGCTCCAGGTCATCAAGATCTCCTTCAGTTCCACCATCCTGGGGAAATTCACAGAAGAATTCAGGTTCAGGGTGAATGGATCCTCTGAGCCTGTGACTTTGGCTATCAGGTGAGGAGGGATAGAGGATCTCTTTGGGCACATTTGTAGCCGCCTCTGGGTAATCATCTCCCACCTACCTCATTTTGTGATGCAGCAGAGGGAAAAAAAAGGTGTTGTCTAAAGTCTTAGTGTGGGGTTGCTAGGATCAAGATGAAGACAAAGCCAAGGCTTTTTAACCTTGACTCCAGTTTGAATCCTGCAATTCCAGCAGCAAATGAAGTGCGGTTCTCTACAAGGGGAAGTGACTGTGCCTCTGATGCTCTCAATACCCGGCGCAGCTCTAAAAGCCTTGAGTCCTTGTGGGAAGCAGCTCTGCCTTCATGGTTGGTGGCTCTGTAATTTTCCAGGATGCCGTGTGCACGGAATTTGGCAGCAGTGGGTTCTTGCTGTGACCCTTTGCTACCACTGTGTGAGAAGCCCAGGGCTTTAAGTGATTTCCATGATGGAAAAGAGTTTGCCTGAAGGCTGCAGGGGAAAGTTGTGGGATTGCCTGCCGCCCAGCCTGGGCTCCCAGGACCTGGAGTGATTCCTTCCTACAGGGAGCTCTTTGCCCGTGGGCCCTGGCAGACAGTGTGATGGTATCAGCTCTGGGCAGCGATGGTCAGAGACGTCCCACCTGAACACACAGCAAGGCCAGCAGGGCCTGGGAGGTGGCTGAAGGCTGGGGCAGCCTGGGGCGAGTCTGCAGCCGGAAGCAGTGTTTTTAAAATCCTCTGTGAATAATCCATACAAAATGGGCGGCAGCAGCAGCCTCAGCTTCATCTCTGGTGCTAATGTGTTGGGAGAAGCTGTCCTCCCAGCGCCTGCGCAGGGAGAGCTCCGGTGCCTCCTTTCTGCAGGCAGAAAAGCGCTGGTGCGGGAGTTGGGAAGCCCAGCAGCAAATGCTGTCCCGAGGACTTGGGCATCGTGCCATGGGCTGGTGCCACTGCAAAGATAACCCTCACCAAGCAAAAGGGAGGAGGGGGAAAGAAAAACTGATGATCGGAGAGGCAAAGCTCCCTTCTCGGGATCCCAGCAGCCTGCAAGCTTGTCCCAGCCAGTCTTAAGCGTGGGCTGGGGGATAACATGGTGTTGGCAGGAAAGCTGATGCTGAGTGCCCTGGAGCTGTGGGGCTGCCTGTGCGTCCTCAGCATCCGGGCTGCTGGGCTGCTGCTGTTGGGAGGCGCTAGATCAAAACAGTAAAGAAATTAAGGGAATCCATGGTTGATATTACCAACAGCTAAGGGAAATGGATAAAAGAACAGCGTGGTTAATACTTTGCAAGAGAGGAGTGGTGAGAGGGGCAGTTGACCTCAGTAGAGAGACAATTATGTTGGCTTTGTGTTTGGAGGGCAAAGGCTGCTATTTTTGGAGATCAGGAAGGAACATTTCACAATCAAATAATTTGATCTCCTCTGTCCCTGCCCCAAAATTGGTCACAGGATGTTATTGCGTAAGCAGCTTTCTTCTTGTAGGAGGGCGGCTTTTGCTTGTAAAGATGTGCTGATGACAGGTGAAACAGAGTTTTTCCTGGATAGTGCCACTGCCTCTGCCCCGCGATGGCCTTGCTCCTGAGGAAGGAAAGAGCTGGCAGCGGGACAGTGGTCTTTTCATTTCCCCATTACCAAATGAAGTTATCCTTTTTTCCCTATCAGTGCCCTGGCTCCCAGTGCCCACCACGTCCTCCCCTTCCCTGTGGCCACTCTCTACGCTGTTGTGTCAGCACAACCCGTTCTGTCTCGTGAGTGCAGAGCGTATGTCTCAGTGAAAGGGGATTGGTGTTACTTTGTTGAATTTCATCCTCAGCCGTGTACTCCCCTATTCCTGGCTGGTGGCTCCTATGCAGCGGGTCGGATGGTGCCCCAGTGTTGGAGAATGGATGCAGGAATGGTTAAACGAGCAAGGCCATGGATCTATGGAGAAGCTGTGTGAGACTCGTATAACATAGAGGCCGCTTGACATAAGTGTAGATCTACCAGCTGCAATGGGAATGTACCAGGGGAGTATTGAAACATGCTGATAAGGGAGTAGGTAATGGTCAGGCTGACCTAGAAAGTATGCAGGATGAGCATAACGTAAGGAAGCAGGAATGTACCGTGGGCCCCCAGCTGCAACTGCAAGCAGGAGGGAATAAGATTAAATGAATGCAATAGTAACCAATGATTGTTTTACAAATGTATAACCAAACCAATCAAGTTTAGGGAATGACTAAATAGAATGTAGTGAAAGATATATAAACCGCAACTGTAATCAATAAAGTTGAAGCTTGCTTTATCACTCATATTGAATCGTCCGCTTGCTTCCCTCGCCCGTCACAAGTGGCGCCCGAACAGGGACCCCCAATCCCTGTTTCCACCGGACGGCGAGCTCGGCGAAGCACTGGTAAGCAGCGACCAGGGGGCGGAAGATCGGCAACACTGAATCAGTACTTACGATCCGCGCCTGAACCCGGATACCAAAGGAGGAGGTTCGCCGGCCGAGTAAGGAGACTACCTACTCGTATAAAGGAAAGGCTGCACTACTTGAGGACTGGCTAACGTAAGAGGGTCCGTTAAGCGCGCAATGGAACGAGAGGTAGCATTTGAAATTTTACGCTTTTTAGAAAAGCGGGGAGTAGGTCCAATTAAGGGCTTAATAGACGAGTGGAAAAATTATGGAGATTGTTTGTAAAAGTCTGGAAAAGTGCCAGGATACAGTGACCAGAAGGCGAAGATTAAGAGCTTATGATTTCGTTAGGGATCGTTGCACTCTAGTCCGAACGCCTGAATCGTCAAAAAGGGATCCGCCGCCCGACATCATAAGGCTTTGGAGAGATAAGACAGAACAGGGCTACACGTAAAGACTTTATAAATTTATAAGTGGTTTTTTCTCTGACCAGAAATGGATAAAGAAGTGGCTTATGAAATATTACAAAGCTTCTTAGAGAAGCGAGGACTTGACTCACAATATCTCAAACAACTTGCGGGCCTCATTGCCTTAGGAAAAACTAAGGGATGTTTTAAGGATCCGAATGAGATATTTGAGGAAAGTGAACGGCGCAAATTTGGGAACGTCCCGTGGGAGGCACTTATAGATGATGATAAAACTGCAAAGAGACTAACGAAAGCTTGGAGAGAGATTACAAATTGTATAAAACGTTACAAGGTAGAAAAACAGTTAGATGTTGAAATCCAACACCAGAAAATAATAGCGAGGAATCAGAGGAGGAAGAAGATGCCACGAAAATGCTGTAACAACCAAGGACTGTTACCTGTTAAACAATTGATACAAACCTTATTTTGTGATATATGTGCATGTGTTGAGTGTTGTGTGTGTTCGGTGCTGTGTGTAGTTTAAATATTCATACCATCATGCTGTTCTTATTGACCGGTCGTAAACAATATTGTATAGGTATATTAAGCTAGCTCTCAAAAGAGTGGTTCTGTGTGTGTGTATGCGTGTGTGTGTTTAAAGCGCTTTAAACGTTTGTAAGACTTGCAAATTGGGTTTTGGTTATATTGAGCCTCTGTTTTGATTAATCTTTAAAATGCAACTCTGAAACCTTTCAATCTCAAACGTCCACTAAGCCGGCAAACAGGTAGTTTTACCTGGGACCTTTGAAGTGAAAGGCTGCAGAGGACAAGATTTTTAAAATACATAGAAAAAAAAATAGAAAAAAGAAAGAAAATATGAAATACAGAAAGAAAAACAGAAAAGGAAACGGAAAAAGAAAAAATAGAAAAATAGAAAAAAAAAAACCAAACAAAAAAAAATGGAAAAAAACCCAGCCCTGTGGCTGTGTGTGTGAGTTCCCCCACCCCACCCCCCATCGCCCCCCCTCTTACTCCTGTAAGGTTTTTTGTTTTGTTTCAGCCTGGGAGTTTCTATCTCTCTCTCGGGGAGTAACAGTTTATGAAGAACACTCTGCATTCCAGTGTCCCTTATCAGATCAGCAACTGCTGGGTCCTAGTGCAGACAACTGTAAAGGGAATTTTTGCCAAATACTAATGAAGACATGATTTAAGAGTCCAAAAGGAGTATCCTCTGAGAGTAAAAAAAAAACTGCAAAGGAATAGAAAAGTTAATGCATTTGCAGCCTTCAGAATTCCCATATAGGTAAAAACAGACAAAAGAAGCCAGGGGTAAACCGTTAACATTAAAGAACCAAGGAAACCAGCAACCCAGCATGCAGCGGAGACGTGTGACAACAACAAATGCTCCTACTTGGATCTTCTTCACAGCCTCCTCAGTAATAAGAGATTGAAAAGCACACAAGGTTTCGCTCCAAGCTTTTGGTCCTATTGGTAGCGGTTTAAGTGTTTTGGTTAGTAGGTCATTTGAGTGTCACTTTGCAAAGTCTTTTTGTGTAACCTGGTGTTATTAATTCTGATTTTACTGGACAAATACAAGCTATGGTTTATATTCCTTTCCCACCTGTGTATATCACCCAAAGCAGTTGTGTTACTCAATTAATACCATTTCAAAGATTGTATTAGAGAAAATAGGCCTTCAAGTCGCACATGGAAAAAATTCAAACCTGGAAATATTTTAAGTGGAAAATTTTGAATGCTACAATTGAACCCCAGCAAGCCAAATTGCAAATAGTAGTTAAAACAATTTACAAAAGCTAAACCTTATTTGTGTATAACTAATGCAGAACTAAGTCCATTATTTGATCTTCTTAAGGGAGGACATGGCTTTAACAGCACCTCGAATGATGCACAACAAACTTTGGGTGGAATTGAAAAAGCCATTGCTCAGAAAAAAGCCCATAGACGACTTGATGGTCATCCAATACGTATGTTTTTGTTATTCTGTGTCAGGCATTTGCTGATCATAGACTTAAAGGACTGTTTCTTCACTATTCAGTTACATCCTAATGACACTCAACGCTTTGCATTCACTTTACCCACAATCAATAGGGAAGGACCTGATTTGCGCTTTGAATGGACAGTATTGCCGCAGGGCATGAAAAATAGCCCCACTTTGTGTCGGTTGTTTGTGGATAATGCTTTAAGAGAAATAAGGCGTGCATGGCCACAAACCATGATCTATCACTATATGGACGATATTCTTTTTGCACAGAACCAGCCATTTACCACTCAACAAGAGAAATATTTGGAGACACAATTAACTACACATTATTTGATTATAGCAATGAAAAAAATTCAATGTTCCCCTGTTTGGAAATATCTAGGATGGAACATAACGAATTCTCAAGTACAACCACAAAAATTAACCTTTTGCACTTCGCTTACAACAGTTAATGATGCTCAACGACTTTTAGGAGACCTGCAATGGTTGCGACCTATAGCAGGAATCACCAATGATGAACTAGATGCTTTGCGTCCTCTTTTAAAAGGAACTGATCCAGCATGGAAAATTACTTTAACAATCGAACAACGACAAATGATACAACGCCTTAGTGAAACTCTTGTCGACTGCACAGTGGACCGTATAGATCCCAACTTGCCTGTGGACCTCACAATTCTCCAAGAGCGATCCCAATTTATCAGAGCCCTTACGCAAATAAAGAAAAAGGGGGAGATTAGAGTACTCGAATGGATCTTTACAATGGATGCATCATGATCTGAATGTAGTAATGGACTCCATGTATGTTGCCAATATAGTGAATCGTGTAGAAGACGCTCGAATAAAAGAAATACACAATCAACGCTTGTTTGATTTAATTCCACAACTACAATCAGCTATCCGACAACGAATGTGCCCTTTTTGCATAGTACATATTAGAAGTCATATGTGGACAGAAGGACTTGGAGAAGGAAATTATAGAGCAGATCAACTCGTATCTTTGGCCGCAACACTGAGCGATTTTGTGAAGGCACGAGAAGCACATAATGCCTTTCTCCAAAATGCACGAGGACTACATCGACAATTCAACATTACAATGGAGGAAGCAAAAGGAATTGTCCACGCCTGCCCTACACGCAGTCATCATGGACCTGGTTTAGGGTTAGGTGTAAATCCAAGAGGTCTCAGATCTCAAGAATTATGGCAAATGGACGTGACCCATTTTGCTGCATTCGGCAGATGGAAATATATACATGTCACCATAGACACTTATAGCAAATACATATGGGCCTCTGCGCAAACGGGTGAAAAGGCACTCCATGTTATAAGACACTTAACACAATGTTTTGCCATTATGGGAGTGCCTCAGGCGATAAAAACAGATAATGGTCCAGCATATACTAGCATGAGGGTTCGACGATTTTTACAAATATGGGGAGTACGGCATACTACTGGTATTCCACACTCCCCCACAGGTCAAGCTATTATTGAAAGGGCTCATCAAACCCTAAAACAATATCTTCAAAAATTTATGGATCTATCTGATATTCAGAACGATTAGCAAAAACTCTCTTTGTTTTAAACCATCTATGTATATTTGGAGATCAGAAAGAACCATCAGCATGGATCCATAGTCATGATAGTGATGAGCAAAAGAATCCACCAATGTTTGTTATGTACAGAGATCTAACAACGGGAACCTGGATGGGGCCAGCAGAAGTTAGGTATATGGGAAGGGGTTATATGTGTGTGCTTACCCCCACAGGACCAAAATGGATTCCCAGTCGTTGGACTAAAGCTTCTATAGCTCCTGGTACCCCATCTGGCCCCGGCATTGATAATACCGCTGACCAGCAAGAAACTGCAGAAGAATAAGCAGGAATTTGAAAAAACGCCTATGCAACAATCGCGAAACATTCCGATAGAGGAAGACAGAAGAATAATAGAAGAGAAGTTGTTGCTGACTCTACGACCGTTGCTGGCACAATTGAAAGGATACTCAGAAACCATCGACAGGACGATAAAACACTGCCAGACTTTTGAAGGTCTAACTATAACTATTGGACAGTTGTCAGAATTTTATATACAAGGATCAGCGGGAAAAAATTGTCTCGACTGTAATAACCCATGTTGCGCCGCTTGGGTAGCTTTAAATTGCGGAGGTTGTGGTAAGATTTTCTGGATAGAATAATCTTTTGTACGGGCTTTATGGTGTAATAGATGTGAATTTAATCATAACTTTAATAGCTGGCAGAGAGAACTACAGAAACAAACAGGACTAGCAACGACCGCAGCCTTAGCACTATTTGAAGCACCTGAGCAGAAAATATTGGCTTACCACCTTTGGGAATTGAAAAACATTGTTAAAAGAATTACAATTCAGAGCAGATCACGCATTATCTCAAAAAGATGTAAAAAGGTGCTGCCCGTAACACAGCATTTTGTGGTGGGACCCGTTATAGGGGATCCTGACAAAGAATTGGACCAGTGTTTAAGCAAACTGCAAAAGTTGAAACTGCAACATCTAGGAACAGTAAGAGTTAAGAGGAGTAAGAGGAGAAAGAGAAAATAAAATGAGGCTTAATTGTGTTGTATTGCTTAGTAGTATTATAGCCAGCATAGTGGGAATCACACACTTTAATCAGCCAAGAGATAACATTTGGGTAACATTAGCAAGCCAAACTAACCAATCGTCGCTTTGCCTTAGCTTAGGAGGGGTTACTAATCCTTTTCGAACTTGCTTGGTAGGTCTGCCTGTCTGGAATCCCAAGGAATTCTGTGGTTTAGTAGACAATAATACGCTATGCCAAAATCTATCCGCTGTAAAAATAATGGGGGGGAGAGTTAAAGTAGACCCATTCCGAGAGGATGCTTATCAACAGTGTCAACTGATACTGTCCCTTAACACCACTTTGCACTCTCCTCCTGAAGAATTGAACCTTTTCGGGAGCGCTAATGCCAGTCTGTCTAACAAATCCCTGGGTGGCTGGGTCAGTTTCACTCCTGTCAAGCCTGTAGACCCAAGCATTATCATAGAGACCAGAAGATCTTGGGCCACCCTAGATTCTCATTTAAAATGGACTGATGTGATCACACAAATGTATACCGGTTGTAATGCCAGCAGCATTACTACCCCAAGAAAACTGCCCACAGGACATATTGGATATGCTTACAACGGGTGTGCAAAGCGTAAATCATGCAGTTCTGCAAAATAGAGCTGCTATAGATTTCTTGCTCTTAGCACAAGGACATGGGTGTGAGGAATTTGAAGGTATGTGTTGCATGAACCTGTCCGACCACTCCACATCCATCCATGCTAAAATAAAGGAACTACAACAAGGTCTTCACCAACTTGCACAAGAGAAAGGATGGGGAATAGACAGTTGGCTGTAGTCTATCTTTGGGTCCCTTTCCCCCTGTCTTTTATCAGTAATCAAAGAAGCTTTGCACTGGTTTGGGCTCATATTATTGCTTGTAGTTGTATGTAAAATAGGTTACAATTGTATTATGCGCAATATCATGAAAAATCAGAATGCATTGCTTGCGCAAAAAGAAAAAGGGGGAAATGTTGGAGAATGGATGCAGGAATGGTTAAACGAGCAAGGCCATGGATCTATGGAGAAGCTGTGTGAGACTCGTATAACATAGAGGCCGCTTGACATAAGTGTAGATCTACCAGCTGCAATGGGAATGTACCAGGGGAGTATTGAAACATGCTGATAAGGGAGTAGGTAATGGTCAGGCTGACCTAGAAAGTATGCAGGATGAGCATAACGTAAGGAAGCAGGAATGTACCGTGGGCCCCCAGCTGCAACTGCAAGCAGGAGGGAATAAGATTAAATGAATGCAATAGTAACCAATGATTGTTTTACAAATGTATAACCAAACCAATCAAGTTTAGGGAATGACTAAATAGAATGTAGTGAAAGATATATAAACCGCAACTGTAATCAATAAAGTTGAAGCTTGCTTTATCACTCATATTGAATCGTCCGCTTGCTTCCCTCGCCCGTCGCACTTCCCCTTCTCATGCTTTCTCCCCCCCTCCCCGTCTCGTGCTTTCTCACCCCCGTCTCGCTCTATCTCCCCCCTCCTGTCTCGCGTCTCACTTTCTCCCCCCCCCCCCTCCCGCCTCGCTCTTTCTCCCCCCCTCCCGCCTCGCGCTTTTCCTCCCTTCCCCCGCGCCTCGCACTTCCCTCCCACTCCCACCTCGCGGTTTCTCCCCCCCCGCCTCGCGCTTTCTCCCTCCCTCAGTCTCTCGCATTCTCCCCCCCTCCCCATCTCGCGATTTCTCCCCCACCGTCTCACGCTATCTTCCCCCTGCTCTCACGTCTCGCTTTCTCCCACACCTCCCCTCCCGCCCCGTTCTTTGTCCCCCCCGCCTCGCGTTTTCTTCCCCCTCCCCCCTGCCTCGTGATTTCTCCCCCCCATCCCCGCTTTGTGCTTTCTCCCCACCTGCCTCGAGCTTTCTCCCCCTTTCCCTCCCCGCCTAGCACTTTCTCTACCCTCTATCCACCTCGCGCTTTCTCCCCCCCGCCTCGCGCTTTCTGTCCCCCCACTCGCGCTTTCTCCCTCCCCCACCCCGCACCTTTTTCCCCCCGCCTCGCGGTTTCTCCTCCCCCTTCTCGCGCTTTCACTTCCCCTCCCCGTCTCGAGCTCTCTTCTCCCTTTCCCGCCCCATTTCCCACCCTCTCTGCCTCGTGCTTTCTCCCTCCCCTGCACGCCTCGCCATTTCTTCAATCTCGCCATCTCCACCATTCCCCCCCGCCTCGCGCTTTCTCCCCTCCCCGTCTCGCGCTTTCTCCCCCCCCGCCACGCGCTTCCTATCCCCCTCCCCCCCGCCTCGCACCTTCTCCCCCCCTCCCCCCCAGGCTCGCGCTTTCTCCCCCCGATCCACCTTGCGCTCTCTCCCCCACTCCCCCCTTGCCTCGCGCTTTCCCCCCCCCTCCCCCCCCGCCTCGCGCTTTCTCCCCCACTCCCCCCTGCCTCGCACTCTCTCCCCCTCCCCGCCTCGCGCTTTCTCACCCCCTCCCCCGCGCCTCGTAGATTTTTTCCCTCCCCCCCGCCTCACGCTTTTTCTCCCTCCCCCCCGCCTTGCGCTTTCTCCCCCCTCCCCCCGTTCGCACTTTCTCCCTCTCTCCCCGCCTCGCGTTTTCTCCCCTCCCCGCCTCGCCCTTTCTCTCCCCCCTCCCCCCACCTCGTGCTTTCTTCCTCCCCTCCCCTCCTCGCGCTTTCTCCCCCCTCCCTGCCTAACAATTCCTCCCCCCCTCCCCCCCGCCTCACCCTCTCTCCACCCCTCCCTGCCTCGTGCTTCCTCCCCCCCTCCCCCCCGCCTCGCGTTTTCTCCCCTCCCCACCTCACACTTTCTCCTTTTTCTGCCCGCCTCGTGCTCTCTCCCCCCTCCCCCCGCCTCGCGCTTTCTCCTCCCCCTCCCCCGCCTCTCGCTTTCTGCCCCCCTCCGCCCCCTCTCGCACTTTCTCCCCCCTCGCCCCCCCGTCTCGCGCTTTCTCTCCCCCCGTCACACGCTTTCTCTCCCCCTCCCCGTCTCGCTCTATCTCCCTCCCCCTCCCGCCTCGCGATTCCTCCGCCCCCCCGCCTGGCGCTTTTCCCATCGCCACCTCGCGCTTTCTCCCCACCCTCCCCGTCTCGCAATATCTCCCCCCCTCCCCACGCCCGCTCGTGCTTTCTCCCCCCCTCCCCCCCCGCCTCGCGCTTTGTCCCTTTCCCACCTCGCGCTTTCTCCCCCCGCGCCTTGCGATTTCTCCCCCCCTTCTCCATGTGGTTTCTCCCCCCCTGCCTCGCGCGAGTAAGGGTGTAAGCGAGGCGGAGTAAGCGCGAGGCAGAGAGCAGAGGGAGAATGGGTGACGCAGGGTGTGGGGGAGAAAGCGTGAGGCAGGGGGGGAGGGGGGACAAAGCGCGAGGTGGGGATGGGGAGAATGCGCGAGGCGGTGGTGGAGAAAGCGATTTCTTCCCCCCTCCGCGCCTCGCGCTTTCTCCCTCCACTCCCCCCCCACCTTGCGATTTCTCCCCCTCCCCCTCCACGCCTCGCACTTTCTCCCTCCCTCCCCCCAGCCTCGCGCTTTCTCCCCTCCTCCCCCCCCGCCTCACGGGAAAAGTGCAAGGTAGGTGGGAGGGGGGGAGGAAGCTCGAGTCGGGGCGGATAGAAAGCGCGACGCGGGGAGGGGAGGAGAAAGCACGAGGTGAGGGGGAGTGGGAGAGAAATCGCGAGATGGGGGCAGAAAGCACGAGAAGGTGGGGAGAGAAAGAGCGAGGCGTGAGGGGGAGGGAGCGCGAGGCGTAGTGGGGAGAAAGTGCGAGGTGGGGGGGAGAAAGTGCGATGTGGGGAGGGAGTGGAGAAAGCGCGAGGCAGGGAGGGGGTTGAAAAAATGCGAGGCAGGGGAGAATGCGCGAGACGGAGTGCAGGGGTAAAATCGCGAGGCAGTGGGGGAAGGGGGGGAGATAGCGCGAGACGAGGAGGGAGTGGAAAAAGCGAGAGACGGGGATGGGGGGAGAAAGCGCGAGGCGGGGGGGAGAAAGAGCGAGGCAAGAAGGGGAGAAAGCGCTAGACGTGGGATGGAGAAAACGGGAGGCGTGTGTAGGAGAAAGCACGAGGAGAGGAGCGGGGCAGAAAGCGCTTTGTCCACCACCGCCTCGCGCATTCTCCCCCCCCACCGCCTCGCGCTTTCTCCCCCAACTGCCTCGCGTTTTCTCCCCCCCCCATCTCGCGCTTTCTCCCCCCCTCGCGCTCTCTCCCCCCCTCCCCCCCTCGCGCTCTCTCCCCCCCTTCCCATTTCGCGCTTTCACCCACCTCTCCCGGTCTCGCACATTCTCCCCCCCTCCCCCCCACGCGCTTTCTCCCCCCCCCGCCTCGCGCTTTCTCCCCCCCCGCCTCGCGCTTTCTCCCTCCCCTGCCTCGCGCTTCCTGTCCCCCTCCTCCCGGCCTCGCACTTTCTCCCCCCCTTTCCCCCAGCCTCGCACTTTGTCCCCCCCCGCCTCACGGTTTCTACACCCCCTCCCCGCCTCGCGCTTTCCCCCCCCCTCCCCCCACGCCTCGCAATTTTTTCCTCCCTCCTCCCCTGTCTCGCGCTTTCTCCCCCCCCTCGCCTCGCGATTCCTCCCTCCTTTACCGCCTTGCTCTTTCTCCCCCCGCCTCGCGCTTTCTCCCCTCCTCCCCCCCCGCCTCGCGCTTTCTCCCCCCCTCCCCCCTGCCTCGCGGTGAAAGTGCGAGGTGGGGGGGAGGGGGGGAGGAAGCTCGAGGCGGGGCGGATAGAAAACGCAACGCGGGGAGGGGGGGAGAAAGCGGGGGGCGGAGAAAGTGCGAGGCGGGGGGGAAAAGGGCGAGGCAGGGGGAGGGGGGGAGAGAGCGCGAGGCGGGGGGAGGGGGGAGAAATTGCGAGGCGGGGGGAAAGCGTGAGGCGGGGGGGAGTGAAAAAGCACGAGGCGGGGGGAGAAAGTGCGAGGCGGCGAGGAGGGAAAAAACTGCGAGGCGGGGTGGGAGGGGGGAGAAAGCGCGAGAGGGGAGGGGTGGAGATAGCGCGAGGCGGCGGGAGGAGGAGAAAGTTCAAGGCGGTAGGGGAGGGAGAAAGGGCGAGACGGGGGTGGAGGGGAGGGAGAAAGCAGGAGGCGGGAAGGGAGTGGGGGAGAAAGCGTGAGGCGGGGATGTGGAGGGAAATCGCGGGGGGGGAGAAAGCGCGACGCTGGGGGGAAGAAAGCGCAAGACGGGGAGGGGGGGAGAACGCAGGAGGGGGGTGAGAAAGCGCGAGGCGGGGAGGGGAGAGATAGCGCGAGGCGGGGGGGGAGGATGGAGAAAGTGCGAGGCGAGGGGGGAGGGGGGGAGAAAGCGCGAGGCGGCGAGGAGGTGGGGCACGGGGCTGCGCAGGGGTGTGGGCGGTGGGGGCGATGGGCGCGAGGCGGTGGGTGTGGACTCGAGGCAGCGGGAGGATAGCGCGAGGTGGGGGGGAGTGGGCGCGCGAGAGGAGGGGGGCAGAGAGCGTGAGGCGGGGGGGGAGAAAGTTCGAGGCGAGGAGAGAGGAGGGGAAAAAGTGAGAGGCGGGGGGGAGTGGGGGAGAAAGCGCGAGGCAAAGGGTGAGGGGGGAGAAAGCGCAAAGGAGGGAGGGGGAGAGAAAGCGCGAGGCGGGGGGGGAGGGGGGGAGATACGGCGAAATGGGGAGTGGGGGAGAAAGCTCGAGACGAAGAGGAGAGGGAGAAAGGGCAAGGCGGGGGGGAGGGGGGAGGAATTGTTAGGCAGGGAGGGGGGAGAAAGCGCTAGGAGGGGAGGGGAGGAAGAAAGCACGAGGTGGGGGGAGGGGGGAGAAAGCGCGAGGCGGGGGGGAAGGGGGGCAGAAAGCGCGGCGGGTGGAGAGGGCAGAGAAAGTGAGAGGCAGGGAGGGGAGGGTTAGGGTTAGGGTTTCTTTCTCCGCCGCTCCTCTCCTCGCGCTTTCTCCTACAAACGCCTCACGTTTTCTCCATCCCCCGTGTCGCGCTTTCTCCCCCACTCCCCGTCTGGCGGTTTCTCTACCCCCGACCCTCCTCGAGCTTTCTTCCCCCCTACCTCCCCCACACCGCACATCGCAGTATTTCCCCTCCTCCCCCGCCCCTCATCTGAGGACCTCCTAAACCCTCCTGGAGACCCCATCCCACCACCTGAGGACCTCCCACACTCTTTGGAGACTGCATCCCACCACCTGAAGACCTCCTAAACCTCTCTGGAGACCCCATCCCACAACATGAGGACCTCCTAAACCTTCTGGAGACCCCATCCCACCACCTGAGGACCTCCTAAACCCTCCTGGAGACCTCATCCCACCATCTGAGGACCTCCTAAACCCTCTGGAGACCCCATCCCACCACCTGAGGACCTCCTAAACCCTCTGGAGACCCCATCCCACCACATGAGGACCTCCTAAACCCTCTGGAGACCCCATCCCACCACCTGAGGACCTCCTAAACCTTCTGGAGACCCCATCCCACCACCTGAGGACCTCCTAAACCCTCTGGAGACCCCATCCCACCACCTGAGGACCTCCTAAACCCTCTGGAGACCCCATCCCACCAGCTGAGGACCTCTGACACTCCTTGGAGACTGCATCACACCACCTGAGAACCTCCTAAACCCTCTGGAGACCCTATCCCAGTACCTGAGGACCTCCTAAACCCCCCTAGAGACCCCATCCCACCACCTGAGAACCTCCTAAACCCCTCTGGAGACCCCATCCTACCACCTGAGGACCTCCCACACTCCTTGGAGACTGCATCCCACCACATGAGAACCTTCTAAACCCCTCTGGAGACCCCATATCACCAGCTGAGGACCTCCTAAACCCCCCTGGAGACCCCATCCCACCACCTGAGGACCTCCTAAACCCTCTGGAGACCCAATCCCAACACCTGAGGACCTCCTAAACCTTCTGGAGACCCCATCCCACCACCTGAGGACCTCCAAAACCCTCTGGAGACCCCATCCCACCACCTGAGGACCTCCTAAACCCCTCTGGAGACCCCATCCCACCACCTGAGGACCTCCTAAACCCCCCTGGAGACCCCATCCCACCACCTGAGGAACTCCTAAACCCTCTGGAGACCCCATCCCACCACCTGAGGACCTCCTAAACCCTCTGGAGACCCCATCCCACCACCTGAGGACCTCCTAAACCCTCTGGAGACCCCATCCCACCACCTGAGGACCTCCCAAACCTCTCTGGAGACCCCATCCCACCACCTGAGGACCTCCTAAACCTTCTGGAGACCCCATACCACCACCTGCGGAACTCCTAAACCCTCTGGAGACCCCATCCCACCACCTGAGGAACTCCTAAACCCTCTGGAGACCCCATCCCACCACCTGAGGACCTCCTAAACCTTCTGGAGACCCCATCCCACCACCTGAGGACCTCCTAAACCCCTCTGGAAACCCCATCCCAGTACCTGAGGACCTCCTAAACCCCTCTGGAGACCCCATCCCAGTACCTGAGGACCTCCTAAACCCTCTGGAGACCCCATCCCACCACCTGAGGACCTCCTAATCCCCTCTGGAGACCCCATCCCACCACCTGAGGACCTCCTAAACCCTCTGGAGACCCCATCCCATAACATGAGGACCTCCTAAACCTTCTGGAGACCCCATCCCACCACCTGAAGACCTCCTAAACCCTCCTGGAGACCCCATCCCACCACCTGAGGACCTTCTAAACCTGTCTGGAGACCCCATCCCGTCACCTGAAGACCTTTTTAACCCTCTGAAGACCTCATCCTACCACCTGAGGACCTCCTAAACCGCTCTGGAGACCCCATCCCACCACCTGAGGACCTCCTAAACCCTCTGGAGACCCCATCCCACCACCTGAGGAACTCCCAAACCCCTATGGAGACCCCATCCCACCACCTGAGGAACTCCCAAACCCCTATGGAGACCCCATCCCACCACCTGAGGACCTCCTAATCCTTCTGGAGACCCCATCCCACCACCTCAGGACCTCCTAAACCTTCTGGAGACTCTATCACACCACCTGAGGACCTTCTAAACCCCTCTGGAGACCCCATCCCACCACCTGAGGACCTCCTAATCACCTCTGGAGACGCCATACCACCACCTGAGGACCTCTCACACTCTTTGGAGACCGCATCCCACCACCTGAGAACCTCCTTAACCCCTCTGGAGACCCCATCCCACCACCTGAGGACCTCTTAAACCCCTATGTAGACCCCAGACCTCTGCCAGGCGCGAGGAGGGGGGGGGAGAATCCCGGGGTTGGGGGGCAGAAAGTGCGAGGCGGCAGAGAAGCGCCTCCCTTTTCCCCCCTTCTCCCCCCCTCCCCTCGTGCTTTCTACCCCGTCACTCTCCCCCCCGCCTCGTGGTTTCTTACCCCCTCCGCCTCACGCTATCTCCACCCCCCCCACCTCGCGCTTTCTTCCCCCCCACCTCGCGCTTTATCCTCCTCCCCCTCCCGCCTCGCTCTTTCTCCCCCCCTTCTCAGCCTCGTGCATTCTCCCCCCCATCCCCGTCTCACGCTTCCTCCCCCCGTCCCAGCCTCGCGATTTCTACCCCCCCATCTCGCATTCTGTCCGCCCCTCTCCGTCTCACGCTTTTTTCCCCCCTCCCCGCATTGCGCTTTCTCCCCCCCTCCCCTCCCGCCTCGTGCTTTCTATCCCCCTTCACCCCCTGCCTCGCGCTTCCCCTTCCCCGCCTCGTTCTTTCTCCCCAACTCCCGGCCTCGCTCTTTCTCCCCTGCCTCACCTCCTCGCGCTTTCTCACCCCCCGCCTCGCGCTTTTTCCTCCCCTCCCAGTGTCGTGCCTTCCCCCCCCTCCCCCCCTCGCGGTTTTTACCCTCTCCTCTCTGCCTCGCGCTTTCTCCCGCCACTGCCCTACTCTTTCTCCCTCCCTACTTTGCACTTTCTCCTCCCCCCGCCTCGCGCTTTCTCCCCCTTCGCCTCGCGCTTTCTGCACCCCCTCCCTGCCTCGAGCTTTCTACCCCCCCCCGCATCGCGCTTTCTCCCTCCCTCCCCCCTCGCCTCGCGCTTTCTCCGCCCCCTGCACTCCTCGCACTTTCTCCCCTCTCCCCCGCCTCGCGCTTTCTCCCCCCCGTTTCGCGCTTCCTCCCTTTGTCCCCCCCGCCACACACTTTCTCCTCCCCACCCCCCCACCTCGCACTTTCTCCCCTCCCCGCCTCGCGCTTTCTCCGTCCTCCCCCCTTTGTTTCACACTTTCTCCCCCCCTCCTCGCGATTTCTCCCCCCTCCCGCCTCGTGCTATCAGCCCCCCTCCCCCCGTCTCGCGCTTTCACCCCCCCCGTTCCCCCCGCTTTGTGCTTTCTCACTCCCTCCCCCACCCCCTCGCGCTTTCTCCCCCCGTCCCCCCTGGCCTCGCGCTTTCTCCCTCCCCCAAGTCTCTCTTTTTCCCCTCTCCGCCTCGCGCTTAATCCCTCCCTAACTCGCGTTTTATCACCACCCCACCTGGAGATTTCTCCCTCCCCGCCGCGCGCTTTCTTCCCCCTCCCCCCCGTCCTCGTGCTTTCTACCCCTCCGCCCTTCGCATTTTCTCCCCCTTCTGTCTCGCGCTTTCTCCCCCCCGTCTCGCACTTTTTCCCCTTCCACCCCGCGCTTTCTCCATCCCTTCCCTGTCTCGCGCTTTCTCCCCCCACCGTCTCGGGCTTTCTCCTCCCCTTCCCCTCTGCCTCCTGCTTTCTCCCACCTCCGTCCCAGCCTCGTGCTTTCCCCCCCTCCCCCCCCAGCCACGCGCTTTCTCCTCCCCCCGCCTCGCTCTTTCTCCACCCATCTTCTCCTCCATCTCCTCCTCCATCTCCTCCTCCATCTCCTCCTCCATCTTTTCCAGATGGAGAACTTTGGGTTCTTCTGGTGGTGGAATCTCCTCCAATTGAGAACTTTGGGTTCTTCTGGTGGTGGAACTTTCTGGAGATGTCAAAGCTCTTCTGGTGGAGCTGTGGTGGCTTTGGCTCTTGGAGCAGACCCATCTCCTGAAGGTCCTTCCGTCCATCACAGCGCATCTCCGGCCACCGCTTCTCCCTCCGCCATTTTGGCCGCTCCCTCCGTGGTGGATGGGACCTTCCGGAGGCCCTTCTTCCCGACGTGGCCGTCGGCACAAGAGGACCCCTTCTTCTCCTCAGGTGGGTCCCATCACGGACAGCAGAGATGGAGAAGAGGTCCTCTTGGGCCACCACTTCTCCACCATCTTCTTCTCCATCTCCTCAAGGTCACGGCCGCGTCTTCGCATCAGCGCAACGGTGACCTTTCAGAGATTCCCCCCTTCTCCCCCCTCCCCCTCCCTCTTCTGTCCACCTCCCCTAGCGAATGGTTCTCCTTATTCCAGGACCTCTCTGAGACCACCAAACCCCTTCCAGAACCCTCTGGAACTGATTTAGGTCCTTCAAGGACCTTTCTGAGACAACCAAAACCCCTCCAGAACCCTCTGGAACACATTTACATCCTTCAAGGACTCCTCTGGGACAACCAAAACCCTTCCAGAACCCTCTGGAACCCCTTTATATCCTTCCAGGAGCCCTTGAAGACCACTAAAACCCTTCTAGAACCCTCTGGAACCCCTTTAGATCCTTCCAGGAGCCCTTGAAGACCACCAAAACCCTTCCAGAACCCTCTGGAACCCCTTTAGAACCTTCCAGGACCCCTCTGAGACCACCAAAACCCTTCCAGAATCCTCTGGAACCCCTTTAGATCCTTTCAGGACCTCTCTGACACCACCAAAACCCTTCCAGAACCCTCTGGAACCCCTTTAGATCTATCAAGGACCCCTCTGGAACCCCTTTAGTTCCCACCAGGACCTCTCCGAGACCACCAAAGCCCTTCCGGAACCCTCTGGAACCGCTTTAGATCCTTCCAGAACCCCTCTGAGATCACCAAAACCCTTCCAGAACCCTCTGGAACTCATTTAGGTCCTTCAAGGACCTTTCTGAGACCACCAAAACCCTTCCAGGACCTACTGGAACGCATTCAGATCCTTCCATGACCCCTCTGAGACAAACAAAACCATTCTAGAATTCTCTGGAACCCCTTTAGATCCTTCCAGAACCGTCTGGAACCCCTTTAGATCCTTCCAGGACCTCTCTGACACCACCAAAACCCTTCCAGAACCCTCTGGAACCCCATTAGATCCATCCAGGACCTCTCTGACACGAATGAAAGCCTTTCAGAACCCTCTGGAACCTTTTTAGATCTTTCAAGGACCCCCTTGGAACCCCTTTAGATCCCTCCAGGACCTCTCCAAGACTACCAAAACCCTTCCAGAATCCTCTGGAACCCCTTTAGATCCCTCCAGGACCCCTCTAAAACCACCAAAACCCTTCCAGAACTCTCCAGAACCCCTTTAAAAGTTCTGTCCAATCTTCTTTCCTTCAAGAAAGTAACGTTATTAAACCGAGGAGCGGCTGCGGAGGCGTCGTCTGCTGTCGAGGCGTGAGTGGGAGCGGCTGAGGAGGGGGGAGCGTTGGTGGAGGGGTGGTTTGGAGGGTGGTGTCCGTGCTGAGGCGGTTTGTGTGAAGCGTCCATGTGGGCGTCGGGGCCGTGGTTGGGAGTTGTTGGGTGCCTCGGGGTGGTGTGTTTGGCGCTGGGGGTAAAGGTGGCGGCATGGAGGCGGCGAGGACGGGGGGAGTAAGTGCAATGCGGGGAGAAAGCGTGGAAGGGGGGAGAAAGCGTGAGGCGGGGGGGCAGAAAGCGCCCCTTCATCCGCCCCAAACGCCAACTTCACATATCTTTCAGCATCAAAAACCCACACTGAATTGAATATGAAAGTTAAGAAACGGCCCTGGATGGCAGCGTGTGAGGAGAGAGACAGCACCGAGGGACTGAAGGCCATTAACTGCCACATCTATGGCTCCTCTCGCAGCTCCCAGCAGGGAAACCGGGGTTCAGGCTGGGGGCAAAGGGTGGGGCACAGCTGGAAAACTGAGTCTATTTTTTTGTCTCTGAGAACCTCACAGGGTTTTTCTCTGGAAGCAGTCCCAGACCAAAATCCTCTAAAAGTCCTCGGGAAGGGCCATATCGTTCTGCTCCGCTGCCTTTGAAAATATTCCTGCAGGAAAAAGAGCTTTTGCTGAGGCTGTTGATGCTCCCCGAGAGCAGTGGCACAGCACGGGGTGGGGTTAACAGTGGTGTTGTCCTGCAGTGCATATTAGCAGTGCTTTAATAATACATCAATTCAGCTGTAATGGAAATAAGATCAGTGATCCTTCTTGAAGGCCACCAAAACCCTTCCAGAACCCTCCGTAAGCCCTTTAGATCCTTCAAAGACCTCTCTGAGACCACCAAAACCCTTCCAGAAGAGTCTGGAACCCCTTTAGATCCTTCAAAGACCCCTCTGAGACCACCAAAACCCTTCCAGAACGCTCAGGACCAATTTAGATCCTTCAAAGACCCCTCTGAGACCACCAAAACCCTTCCAGAACCATCTGGATCCTATTTAGATCCTTCAAGGCCTTCTTGAAGACCACCAAAACCGTTCCAGAACCCTCTGGAACCCCTTTAGTTCCTCAAAGACCCCCCTGAGACCACCAAAACCCTTCGAGAATCCTCTAGAACCTCTTTACATTTTTCCAGGACCTTTCTGGGAACACCAAAACCCTTCCAGAACCCTCTGGATCCCCTTTAGACCCTTGAAATACCTCTCTGGGACCACCAAAACCCTTCCAGAACCCTCTGGAACCCCTTTAGATCCTTCCAGGACATTTCTGAGACCACCAAAACCATTCCAGAATCCCCTGGAACCTCTTTAGATCCTTCCAGGACACCCTGAAGACTACCAAAACCTTTCCAGAACCCACTGGAACCCCTTAAGATCCCCTTAAAGGTTTTCCAGAGAGTTCTGGAAGGGTTTTGGTGGTCTTCAAGGACCCCTTCAAGGGGTCCAAAACCCTTCCAGAACCCTCTGGAAGCTCTTTAGATCCTTTCAGGACCACTCTGAGACCACCAAAACCCTTCCAGAACCCTTTGGAACCCTTTTAGGTCATTCAAAGACCTCTCTGAGACCACCAAAACCCTTCAAGGACCCCTCTGGAACCCCTTTAGATCCTTCCAGGAGCTCTCTGAGACCATCAAAACTCTTCCAGAACCCTCTGGAACCTCTTTAGGTCCTTCAAGGACTGGAGGGAGTGAGAAAGCGTGAGACGAGGCGGGGGGGAGAGAGCGCGAGACGGGGGGGGAGAAGACGCGAGGCTGGGGGGGAGTGGAGGAAGAAAGCGCGAGGCGGGGGGGTGGAGAAAGTGCGAGGGGGGAGGGGGGGAGAAAGCGCGAGGGGGGGGGGAGAAGGGGGGGGAGAAAAAAGCGCGAGGCGGGAGGTTGCTCCTCCTCACCACCTCCCCCCCCTCCTCGCACTTTTTCCCTCCCTCCCTGTCTCGCGCTTTATCGCCCCCCCCCGGCCTCGCACTTTTTCCCCCCTCCCCCCCGCCTCGCGCTTTCTCCCCCCCTCGCCCCCCGCATTGCACTTTCTCCCCCCTTCTCCCCCCACCTCGCGCCTTCTCCACCCCTCCCCTCTCGCGCTTTCTCCCCCCCTCCCACCCCGCCTCGCAGTTTTTTCCCTCCTCCCCGCCTCGCACTTTCTCCCCCCCCGCCTCACGGTTTTTCGAACCCCTCCCCGCCTCGCGCTTTCTTCCCCCTCCCCCTGCCTCGCGCTCTCTCCCCCCCTCCCCTGCCTCGCGCTTTCTCCCCCCCTCTGCCCCACATCGCGCTTTCTCCCCTCCCCTTTTCGCACTTTCTCCCCCCCTCCCCGCGTCGCGCTTTCTATCTGCCCCGACTCGAGCTTCCTCCCCCCCTCCCCCCAACCTCGCACTTTCCCCGCGAGGCGGGGGGGGAGGAGGGGAGAAAGGGCGAGGCGGGGGGGAGGGGGGAGAAGGTGCGAGGCAGGGGGGAGGAGGGGAGAAAGTGCAAGGCAGGGGGGGGAGAAAGCACGAGGAGGTAAAGAGGGGAGAAAGCGCGATGCAGAGGGGGAGGGGGGAGAAAGCACGAGGCGGGGAGGGGTGGAGAAAGCGCAAGTGGGGGAAGGGGGAAGAAAGTGCGAGCCGGGGGGGGGAGGGGGGGAGATAAGGCGAGACGGGGAGGGGGGGAGAACGCGCGAGGCAAGAGGGAGTGGGGGAGAAAGTTTGAGGCGGGGGGGACGGGGGGAGAAAGCGAGAGGCGGGGGGGGAGGGGGAGAAAGCCCGAGGCGGGGGGAGGGGGAAGAAAGTGCGAGCCGGGGGGGGAGGGGGGGAGATGGGGCGAGATGGGAGGGGGAGAAAGCGCGAGGCGGGGAGGGAGGGGGGAGAGAGCACGAGGCGGGGAGGGAGGGGGGGAGAAAGCGCGAGGCGGGGGGGGGAGGGGTGGAGAGAGCGCGAGGCGGGGAGGGAGGGGGGAGAGAGCACGAGGCGGAGGGGGAGGAGGGGAGAAAGAGCGAGGCGGGGGTTGGAGAAAGCAGGAGGCAGGGGGGGAGGGAGGGAGAAAGACTGAGATGGGGGGGAGAAAGCGCGAGGCGGGGGGAGAGTGGGGGAGAAATCGCGAGGTAGGGAGGGGGAGATAGCGCGAGGCCGTGGGAGGAGGGAGAAAGCGTGAGACAGGGAGGGGAGAAACTGCGAGGCGGGGGGGAGGGGGGGAGAGAGCGCGAGGCGGGGGGGGAGGGCGGAAATGCGCGAGGCGGGGTGAGAGGGGGGGAGAAAGTGAGAGGTGGGGGGGAGGGGGGGAGAAAGCGCGAGGCGGGGGGGGGAGGGGGGAAAAGCGCAAGGCGGAGAAAGAGGGGGATAGGAAGCGCGTGGCAGGGGGGAGAGAAAGCGCGAGGCGGGGAGGGAGGAGGGAGAAAGCGCGAGGAGGGGGGGGAGGGAGGGAGAAAGTGTGAGGCGAGGGGGGAGGGGGGAGGAAGCGCGAGGAGAGGGGGGGAGGGAGGGAAAAAGTGCGAGGCGTAGGGGGAGGGGGTGAGAAAGAGCGAGGCGGGGGGAGGGGGGGAAAAAACACGAGGCGAGGGGGGTGGAGAAAGCTCCAGGAGGAGAGGGGATGTACAAAGCGTGAGGTGGGGACAGGGTGGAGAAAGCGCGAGGCGGGGACAAGGGGAAAAAGTGCGAGGCGGTTGGGGACGGGGGAGAAAGCGCAAGGGGGCGGGGGCAGGGGGGTGAAAGCGCGAGGCGGGGAGGGGGGGAGAAAGTGCGAGACTGGAAGGGACAGAGAAAATGCAAGGTGGGGGTGGGAGAAAGCGCGAGGCGGGGGGGGAGAAAGTGCCATTCTACCATTCCATAGAGGTTCAGGAGGCCCTCAGGTCGTAGGATGGGGTCTCCATAATGGTTTAGGAGGTCCTCAGGTGGTGACATTGGATCTCCAGAGGGGTTTAGGCAGTACTCAGGTGGTGGGATGGGGTCTCCAGAGAGGTTGAGGAGGTCCTCAGGTGGTGGGATGGGGTCTCCAGAGGGTTCAGGAGGTCGTCAGGTGGTGGGATGGGGTCTCCAGAGGGTTTAGGAGGTCCTCAAGTGGTGGGATGGGGTCTCCAGAGGGTTTAGGAGGTCCTCAGATTGTGGGATGGGGTCTCCAGAGGGGTTCAGGAGGTCCTCATGTGGTGGGATGGAGTCTCCAGAAGGTTTGGGAGATCCTCAAGTGGTGGGATGAGGTCTCCAGAGGGGTTTAGGAGGTCCTCAGGTGGTGGGATGGGATCTCCAGAGGGTTTGGGAGGTCCTCAGGTGGTGGGATGGAGTCTGCAGAGGGTTTATAAGGTCCTCAAATGATGGGATTGGGTCTCCAGAGGGTTTAGGAGGTCCTCAGGTGGTGGGATTGGGTCTCCATAAAGGTTTAGAAGGTCCTCAGGTGGTGGGATGGGGTCTCCAGAGGGTTTAGGAGGTCCTCAGGTGGTGGGATGGGATCTCCAGAGGGGTTTAGGAGGTCCTCAGGTGGTGGGATGGGGTCTCCAGAGGGGTTTAGGAGGTCCTCAGGTGGTGGGATGGGGTCTCCAGAGGGGTTTAGGAGGTCCTCAGGTGGTGGGATGGGGTCTCCAGAGGGGTTTGGGACTTCCTCAGGTGCTGGGATGGGGTCTCCAGAGGGGTTTAGGAGGTCCACAAGTAGTGGGACGGGGTCTCCAGTGGGATTTGGGAGGTCCTCAGGTGGTGGGATGGGATCTCCAGAGGGGTTTAGGAGGTCCTCAGGTGGTGGGATGGGGACTCCAGAAGGGTTTAGGAGGTCCTCAGGTGGTGGGATGGGGTCTCCAGAGGGTTTAGGAGGTCCTCAGGTGGTGGGATGCGGTCTCCAAAGGGTTTAGAGGGTCCTCAGGTGGTGGGATGGGGTCTCCAGAGGGTTTAGGAGGACCTCAGGTGGTGGGATGGGTTTTCCAGAGGGGTTAAGGAGGTCTTCAGGTGGTGGGATGGGGTCTCCAGAGCGTTTTGAAGGTCCTGAGGTGGTGGGATGGGGTCTCCAGAGGGGTTTAGGAGGTCCTCAAGTAGTGGGACGGGGTCTCCAGTGGGATTTGGGAGGTCCTCAAGTGGTGGGATGGGGTCTCCATAAAATTTAAAAGGTCGTCAGGTGGTGGGATGGGGTCTCCAGAGGGTTTGGGAGGTCCTCAGGTGGTGGGATGGGGTCTCCAGAGGGTTTAGGAGGTCCTCAGGTGGTGGGATGGGGTCTCCAGAGGGTTTAGGAGGTCCTCAGGTGGTGGGATGGGGTCTCCAGAGGGGTTTAGGAGATCCTCAGGTGGTGGGATGGGGTCTCCAGAGGGGTTTAAGAAGTCCTCAGGTGGTGGGATGGGGTCTCCAGAGGGGTTTAGGAGGTCCTCAGTAGTGAGATGGGGTCTCCAGAGGGGTTTAGGAGGTCCTCAGGTGGTGGGATGGGGTCTCCAGAGGGTTTAGGAGGTCCTCAGGTGGTGGGATGGGGTCTCCAGAAGGTTTAGGAGGTCCTCAGGTGGTGGTATGGGGTCTCCAGAGGGTTTAGGAGGTCTTCAGGTGGTGGGATGGGGTCTCCAGAAGGGTTTAGGAGGTCCTCAGGTGGTGGGATGGGGTCTCCATAGGGTTTGGGATGTCCTCAGGTGATGGGATGGGTTCTCCAGAGGGGTTTATGAGGTCCTCAGGTGGTGGGATGGGGTCTCCAGAGGGGTTTGGGATGTCCTCAGGTGATGGTATGGGGTCTCCAGAGGTGTTTAGGAGGTCCTCAGGTGGTGGGATGGGGTCTCCAAAGGGTTTAGGAAGTCCTCAGGTGGTGGGATGGGGTCTCCAGAGGGGTTAGGAGGTCCTCAGGTGGTGGGATGGGGTCTCCAGAGGGTTTAGGAGGTCCTCATGTGGTGGGATGGGGTCTCCATCGGGTTTAGGAGGTCCTCAGGTGGTGGGATGGGTTCTCCAGAGGTGTTTAGGAGCTCCTCAGGTGGTGGGGTGGGGTCTCCAGTGGGATTTGGGAGGTCCTCAGGTAGAGGGATGGGGTCTCCATAAAATTTAGAAGGTCCTCAGGTGGTGGGATTGGGTCTCCAGAGGGTTTAGGAGGTTCTCAGGTGGTGGGATGGGGTCTCCATATCGTTTAGGAGGTCTTCAGGTTTTGGGATGAGGTCTCATGAGGGGTTTAGGATATCCTCAGGTAGTGGGATGGGGTCTCCATAGGGTTTTGGAGGTCTTCCAGTTGTGGGATGGGGTCTTCAGAGAGGTTTATGAGGTCCTCAGGTGGTGGGATGGGGTCTCCAGAGAGGTTGAGGAGGTCCTCAGGTGGTGGGATGGGGTCTCCAGAGGGGTTTAGGAGGTCCTCAGTAGTGAGATGGGGTCTGCAGAGAAGTTTAGGAGGTCCTCAGGTTGTGGGATGGGGTCTCCAAAGGGTTTAGGAGGTCCTCAGGTGGTGGGATGGGGTCTCCAGAGGGTTTAGGAGGTCCTCAGGTTGTGGGATGGGGTCTCCATCGGGGTTTAGGAGGTCCTCAGGTGGTGGGATGGGGTCTCCAGAGGGGTTGAGGAGGTCCTCAGGTGGTGGGATGGGGTCTCCAGAGGGGTTTAGGAGGTCCTCAGTAGTGAGATGGGGTCTGCAGAGAAGTTTAGGAGGTCCTCAGGTTGTGGGATGGGGTCTCCAAAGGGTTTAGGAGGTCCTCAGGTGGTGGGATGGGGTCTCCAGAGGGTTTAGGAGGTCCTCAGGTTGTGGGATGGGGTCTCCATCGGGGTTTAGGAGGTCCTCAGGTGGTGGGATGGGGTCTCCAGAGGGGTATAGGAGGTCCTCAGGTGATGGGATGGGGTCTCCATAGGGTTTGGGGTGTCCTCAGGTGGTGGGATGGGGTCTCCAGAGGGTTTGTGAGGTCCTCAGGTGGTGGGATGGGGTCTCCAGAGGGTTTGGGGTGTCCTCAGGTGGTGGGATGGGGTCTCCAGAGGGTTTGGGAGGTCCTCAGGTGGTGGGATGGGGTCTCAAGAGGGTTTGGGAGGTCCTCAGGTGGTGGGATGTGGAAAAGCGCGAGGTGGGGGGGGAGGGGGTGGAGAAAGCGCTTTGTTCCCCCTCCCCCCCGCCTCCCGCTTTCTCCTCCTCACACCTCGCACTTTCTTCCCACCCTGTCTCGCGCTATCTCCCCCCCTCCCCCCACCGCCTCGCGATTTTACCCCCTCACCCCGTCTCGAGACGGGTGTGGGGGGGAGAATGCGCGAGGCGGGGGGGAGGGGGGATAAAGCACGAGGCGGGGAGGGTGTGGAGAAAGCACGAGGAGAAGAGGGGGTGGAGAAAGCGCGAAGCGGGGAGGGGAAAAGCGCGAGGCGGGGGAGGGGAGAGAGCGCGAAGCGGGGAGGAGGGGGGAAAGTGTCTAACCCTAACCCCTAAACCTAACCCTAACCCTAACCCAACCCTAACCCTAACCCTAACCCTAACCCTAATGACCCTAACCTTAACCCTAAGGGTTAAGCACGAGGCAAGGAGGAGGGGGAGAAAAGCGCGAGGAGGGGAGGGGGAAGGCGAGACGTGGGGAGGAAAACGCGCGAGACGGGGGGGGGGAAACGCGAGGCGGGGGGGGGGAGAAAGCGCAAGGCGGGGGTGAGAAAGAGCGAGGTGGGGGGGAGAAAGCAAGAGGCACTGAGGAGGCGGAGAAAGCGCGAGGCGGGGAGGGGGAGGAGAAAGCTCAATCCGGGAAGGGGGTAGGAAGTGCGAGGCGGGGAGGAGGGGGGAAAGTGCCTAACCCTAACCCTAACCCCTATCCCTAACCCAAACCCTAACCCTAACCCTAACCTTTAGAGTTAAGCGTGAGGCAAGGATGGGGGGGAGAACAGCACGAGGCGGGGAGGGGGAAGGGTGAGGCGTGGGGGGGAGAAAGCGTGAGGCGTGGGGGAGGGGGCAGAAAGCGCGAGGCGGGGGGGAGGGGGGAGAGAGCGCGAGGGGGTGGGGGGAGGGGGTGGAGAAAGCGCGAGACGAAGAGGGGGAGGAGTGGAGAGAGCGCGAGGCGGGGAGGGGGGGAGAAAGCGCGAGGCGGGGGGGAGGGGGGGAGAAGGTGCGAGGCTGGGGGGAAGGGGGATAGAAAGCGCGAGGCGGGAAGGGGGGGAGAAAGCGCGAGTCGGGAATGAGGAGAAAGCGTAAGACAGGGGGGGGGGAAAAGCGCGACGTGTGGCAGGGAAAAATAGCGAGGCGGGGGCAGAGAAAGGGCGAGGCGGAGGGAGAGGGGTGGAGATAGCGCGGGGCAGGAAAGGGAAAAGACAGCTCGAGACGGGGAGGGGGAGGAGAAAGCGCAAGTCGGGGAGTGGGGGAAAAACCGCGAGGCGGGGGAGAGAAAGCGCGGGGCAGGGAGGGGGGCAGAAAGCGCGAGGGGGGGAGAGGGGAGAGAAAGCACGAGGTGGAGAGGGAGATATCCAGAAAGTTAAAGTCCCCCCCAAGGCCAAGAGGCAGAGATTCAGAGACTGTCCCCAGCTGTTTATAGAAGAGCTCCTCAGCTGCTGCTTCTTGGCTGGGTGCTCTGTAAGAGACTCCCAGCACAAAGTCCCCCTTCTTGTGGGCTCCTCTGATTTTAACCCATAGGCACTCGATCCCATCCTCACCGTCTCCCGCCCCCCACCTCGCGGTTTCTCCCTTCCTCCCCCCCCGCCTCGCGCTTTCTCGCCCCCTCCCCCCCCGCCTCGCGCTTTCTCCCCCCCTCCCCCCCCACATCGCACTTTCTCCCCCCTCCCCCCGCCTCGCGCTTTTCCCCCCCTCCCCCCCCGTCTCGCGCTCTCTCCCACCTCCTCGCCTCGAACATTGTATCCCCCCTCCCCGCTTGGAGCATTCTCCCCCTCCTCCTCGCCTCGTGCTTTCTCCCCACCTCCTCACGCTTTCTCTCCCACTCCCTCCCCGTCTCGCGCTTTCTCCTCCCCTGCCTCGCGCTTTATCCCCCCACCGCCTCGCGCTTTCTTCTCCCCTCTCCCCCCGCCTCGCGCTTTCTGCCCCCCTCCGCCCCCCCTGGCACTTTCTCCCCCCTCCCCCTCCGCCTCGCGCTCTCTCCCCCCTCCCCCCCACATCGCACTTTCTCCCCTCCCCTTTTCGCGCTTTCTCCCCCCTTTACCGACTCGTGCTTTCTCCCCCCCCTCCCCCCCACCTCGCACTTTCCCCGCGAGGCGGGGGGGGAGGGGGGGAGAAAGCGCGAGGCGGGGGGGGAGGGGGGAGAAAGCGCGAGGAGAGGGGAGGGGCGGTGAAAGTGCGAGGCGGGGGGGGAGGGGGGGAGAAAGTGCGAGGCGAGGGGGGAGAGGGGAGAAAGCGCGAGGAGAGGGGAGGGGCGGTGAAAGTGCGAGGCGGGGAGGGTGGGGAGAAAGTGCGAGACTGGAAGGGAGAGAGAAAATGCGAGGTGGGGGTGGGAGAAAGCGCGAGGCGGAGGGGAAAAAGCGCGAGGCGGGGTTGGCAGAAAGCACGAGGCGGGGAGGGGGGGAGAAGGCGCGAGACGAGGGGGGAAAGCGCGAGACGGGGTGGAGAATGTGCGAGGCGGGGAGGGAGTGGACAAAGTGCCAGGCGGGAGGATGGAGAAAACGCGAGGCGGGGAGGGGGAGAATGCGCGAGATGGGGTGAAAGCGCGAGACGGGGTGCTGGGGCAAAATGGCGAAGCAGTGAGGGAAGGGGGGGAGATAGCGCGAGACGAGGAGGGAGTGGAAAAAGTGCGAGACGGGGATGGGGGAGAAAGCGCGAGACGGGGGGGGAGGGAGAAAGCCCGAGGTGGGGGAGGGGGGAGAAAGCGCGAGGCGTTGGGGGGAGAAAGTGCGAGACGGGGGGTGGAAAAACAGCGAGGTGAGAAGGGGAGAAAGTGCGACGCGTGGTATGGAGAAAACGGGAGGAGTGTGTAGGAGAAAGCGCGAGGAGAGGAGCGGGGGAGAAAGCGCTTTCTCCAACACCGCCTCGCGCATTCTCCCCCCCTCCCCGCCTCGCTCTTTCTCCCCCCCCACGTCTCGCTTTCTCCCCCAGTACCCCCCCGCCTCGCACTTTCTCCTCTCCCCGCCTCGTGCTTTCTCAACCCCCCCTCGCGCTTTCTGCCCCCCCCGCCTCTCGCTTTCTGCCCCCCTCCGCTCCCCCTTGCACTTCCTCTCCCCCTCCCCCCCAGCCTCGCGCTTTCTCCCCCCCTCCCCCCCTCGCGCTTTCTCCCCCCTCCCGCCCACGCGTTTTCTGCCCCCCTCCCCGCCTTGCGCTTTCTCCCCCCCTGCCTTGCTCCTTCTCACCCCCTCCCCCGCGCCTCGCACTTTTTCCCTCCCTCCCCCCCGCCTCGCACTTTCTACCCCTCTCCCCCCCCGTTTCGCACTTTCTCCCCCCCCGCCTCGCCCTATCTCCCCCACTCCCCCCCGCCTCGCGCTTTTTCCCTTCCCTCCCTGTCTCGCCCTATCTCCCCCCCTCCTCCCCCGCCTCGCACTTTCTCCCCCCCTTTTCCGCCTCGCACTTTCTCCCCCCTTCCCTGCCTCGCGCTTTCTCTCCCCTCCCCCCGCCTCGTGCTTTCTTCCCCCCTCCCCCCCACCTCGCACTTTCCACGCGAGGCAAAGTGGGAGGGGGGGAAAAAGCGCGAGGCGGGGGGGAGGGGGGAGAAATTGCGATGCGGGGAGGAAGGAGGGGAGAAAGCTCGAGGCGGGGAGGGGGGGAGTAAACGTGAGACGTGGAGGGGGGGAGAAAGTGCGAGGCGGAAAAGGGAGGGAGAAAGCGCCAAGCGGGGAGTGGGGGGAGAAAGCGCGAGATGGGGGGGGAGGGGGGGATAAAGTGCGAGACAGGGAGGGGGGAGAAAGCACGAGGCGGAGGTGGGAGGGGGGAGATAGCGCGAGGCGGGGATGGAGTAAAGAAAGGGCGAGGCGGGGGGGAGTGGAGGGAGAAAGCGCGAGGCGGGGGGAGAGAAATCGCGAGGCGGGGGGAAGGACATAGCGCGAGGCTGGGAGGCGGGAGACGGTGAGGATGGGATCGAGGGCCTATGGGTTAAAATCAGAGGAGTCCACAAGAAGGGGGACTTTGTGCTGGGAGTCTCTTACAGAGCACCCAGCCAAGAAGCAGCAGCTGAGGAGCTCTTCTATAAACAGCTGGGGACAGTCTCTAAATCTCTGCCTCTTGGCCTTGGGGGGGACTTTAACTTTCCGGATATCTCCCTCCCCTCCCGCCTCGCGCTTTCTCTCCCCTCCCCACCCGCCTCGCGCTTTCTCCCCCCCCCGCCTCGCGCTCTCTCCCCCCTCTCCCCGCCTCGCGCTTTCTCCTCCCCCGCCTCTCGCTTTCTGCCCCCCTCTGCCCCCTCGAACTTTCTCCCCCCTCCCCCCTCTACCTCGCGCTTTCTCCCCCCTCCCCACCCGCCTCGCGCTTCCTCCCCTCCCCGCCTCTCGCTTTCTCCACCCCCTCCCCGTCTCGGGCTTTCTCACCCCCTCCCCCCCTCCTCGCGCTTTCTCCCCCCGTCCCCCCCGCCTCGCAATTTCTCCCCTCTCCCCCCGCCTCGCGCTCTCTCCCCCCCTCCGCCCACCTCGCACTTTCTCCGCCCCCGCCTCGCACTTTCTCCTCCCCTCCCCCCCACATCGCACTTTCTCCCCTCAACTTTTCGCGCTTTCTCCCCCCTTTACCGACTCGTGCTTTGTCCCCCCCTCCCCACCACCTCGCACTTTCCCCACGAGGCGGGAGGGGAGGGGGGGAGAAAGCGCGAGGCGGGGGGGAGGGGGGAGAAATTGCGAGGAGGGGGGGGAAGGAGGGGAGAAAGCGCGAGGCAAGAGGGGAGGGGGGGAGGAAGCGCGAGGAGGGGGAAGGAGAAAGCGCGTGGCGGGGGGGAGGGGGGAGAAAGCGCGAGGCGAGAGGGGAGGGGGGAGGAAGCGCGAGGCGAGAGGGGAGGGGGGAGGAAGCGCGAGGAGGGGGGGAGAAATCGCGTGGCGGGGGGAGAAAGCGCGAGGCGGGGGTGGGAAAGCGCGAGGCGGGAGGGAGGGAGATAGCACGAGGTGGGGGATGAGAAAACACGAGGCAAGGAGGGGGTGGAGAAAGCGCGAGACGGGGAGGGAGAAAGCCCGAGGTGGGGGAGGGGGAGAAAGCGCGAGGTGGGGGAGGGAGAAAGAGCGAGGCAGGGGGGAGAAGGCGCGAGGTGGGGAGGGGAGAGAAAGCGCGAGATGGGGAGGGGGGAGAAAGCGTGAGACGGGGAGGGGGGGAGGAAGAGCGAGGCGGGGGGGGAGAAAGCGCGAGGCGGGGGGTGGAAAAAGAGCGAGGCGAGAAGGGGAGAAAGCGCGACGCGTGGGATGGAGAAAACGGGAGGTGTGTGTAGGAGAAAGCGCGAGGAGAGGAGCGGAGGAGAAAGCGCTTTCTCCACCACCGCCTCACGCATTCTGCCCCCCCTCTCCGCCTCGTGCTTTCTTCCCCCTCTCCCCGCCTCTCGCTTTCTCCCCCTTCCCCCCTCGCGCTTTCTCCCCCTCCCCCACCTCGGGCTTTCTCCCTCCCCCCCTGCCTCGTGCTTTCTCCCCCCTCCCCGTCTCCCGCTTTCTCCCCCCTCCCCGCCTCGCGCTTTCTCCCTCCCTTCCCATCCTCGCGCTTTCTCTCACCGCCGCATCGCACTTTCTTCCCCCCCGCCTCGCGCTTTCTCCTCCCCCCTTCCGCCTGGCGCTTTCTCCCCCCCCGCCTCGCGCTTTGTCCCTTTCCCACCTCGCGCTTTCTCCCCCCGCGCCTTGCGATTTCTCCCCCTCTTCTCCATGTGGTTTCTCCCCCCCTGCCTCGCGCTTACTGCACCCCCTCGCATCGCGGCGAGGCGGGGAGAAAGCTCGAGTCGGGGGGAAGAGAAAGAGCGAGGCGTGGAGGGGGAGAGAAAGCGCAAGGCGGGAATAGGGGGGAGAAAGTTCGAGGCGGGAAGGGGAGAAAGCGCGAGGCGGGGGGGAAAACACGAGGCGGGGTAAGAGAAAGCGCGAGATGGGAGGGGGGAGAAAGCGCGAGACGGAGGGGGAGGGGAGAAAGTGCGACGCGGGGGTGGAGAAAGCGCGAGACGGAGAGGGGAGGGGAGAAAGCGCGAGGCGGGGGGGAGAAAACGCCACCCGGGGTGGAAAAAGTGCGAGGCAGGGAGGGGGTAGAAAAAACGCGATGCGTAAGGGGGGAGAAAGCGCGAGGCAAGGGAGGAGAAAGCACGAGGTGGGTGAGGGAGAAATCGTGATACGGGGATGGGGGGGAGACATCGCGAGACGGGGAGGGGGGAGAAAGTGCAATGCGGGGGGGGAGAAAGCGCGAGGCGGGGGTGGAGGGGGGGAGAAAGCGCGAGACGGGGAGGAGGGGGAGAAAGCGAGAGACGGGGGAGTGCAGAAAGTGCGAGGTGAGGGGGGAAAAAGGGCGAGGCGGGGTGGAAGACAGCGTGACGCGGGGGGAGAGAAAGCGCGAGGCGTGGGGAGAAAGCGCGAGACGGGGAGGGGGGGAGAAAGTGCGAGGCGGGGGGGAGGGGGGGAGAAAGCGCGAGGCGGGGAGGGAGGGGGTGAGAAGGAGCAAGGCGGGGGGGATAAAGCGCGAGGCGGGGGGGATAAAGCGCGAGGCGGGGAGGGAGGGGGTGAAAAAGCGCAATACGGGGGGGGAGAAGACGCGGGGCAAGGGGGGAAAGCGCGAGGCTGGGGGGGAGAAAGCGCGAGGGGGGGAGGGGGGGAGAAAGTGAGAGCCGGGAGGAGAGGGGAGGAGATAGGGCGAGACGGGGAGGGGGGGAGAATGCGCAAGGCGGGGAAGGAAGGGAGAAAGGGCGAGGGGGGGGAGGGGGGGAGACAGCGCGAGGCGGGGGGGGAGAAAGCGCGAGTGGGGGAAGGGGGAAGAAAGTGCGAGCCGGGGGGGGAGGGGGGGAGATGGGGCGAGATGGGAGGGGGAGAAAGCGCGAGGCGGGGAGGGAGGGGGGAGAGAGCACGAGGCGGGGAGGGAGGGGGGGAGAAAGCGCGAGGCGGGGGGGGAGGGGTGGAGAGAGCGCGAGGCGGGGAGGGAGGGGGGAGAGAGCACGAGGCGGAGGGGGAGGAGGGGAGAAAGAGCGAGGCGGGGGTTGGAGAAAGCAGGAGGCAGGGGGGGAGGGTGGGAGAAAGACTGAGATGGGGGGCGGAAAGCGCGAGGCGGGGGGAGAGTGGGGGAGAAATCGCGAGGTAGGGAGGGGGAGATAGCGCGAGGCCGTGGGAGGAGGGAGAAAGCGTGAGACAGGGAGGGGAGAAAGTGCGAGGCTGGGAGGGGGGAGAGAGCGCGAGGCGGGGAGGGAGTGGGGGAGAAAGCGCAATGCGGGGAGGGTTGGAGAAAGTGCGAGGCGGAGTAGGGAGAAAGCGCGAGGCGAGGGGGAGGGGGTGAGAAAGCGCGAGGTGGAGGGTGAGGGGGGAGGAAGCGCTAGGCGAGGAGGGGGGGAAAAGTGGGAGACGGGGGGGGAGAAAGCTCGAGGCGAGGGGGGAAAAGCGTGAGGCGGTGGGGGGAGAAAGGACGATGCGGGGAGGAGGGAGAAAGCGCGATGCGGGAAGGGGGGAGAAAGCGCGAGGCGGAGGTAGGAGGGGGGAGATAGCGTGAGGCGGGGATGGGGTAAAGAAAGCGCGAGACGGGGAGGGGAAGAAAGCTCGAGGCGGGGGGAGAGAAATCGCGAGGCGGGGGGGAGTGGAGGGAGAAAGCGTGAGGCGGGGGGGAAAAAAGCGCGAGGCAGGGAGGGGGGGAGAAAGCGCGAGACGGGGAGGCGGGAGACGGAGAGGATGGGATCAAGTGCCTATGGGTTAAAATCAGAGGAGCCCACAAGAAGGGGGACTTTGTGCTGGGAGTCTCTTACAGAGCACCCAGCCAAGAAGCAGCAGCTGAGGAGCTCTTCTATAAACAGCTGGGACAGTCTCTGAATCTCTGCCTCTTGGCCTTGGGGGGGACTTTAACTTTCCGGATATCTCCCTCCACGGTTCACGCTTTCTCCACCCCTCCCCCCCCCCCCTTGCACTTTCCCCAACCCTCCCCGTCTCGCGCTCTCTCCCTCCTCCCCGCCTCGTGCTTTCTCCCCCCCCGCCTCGCAGTTTCTCCCCCCTCCCCCCCGCCTCGCACTTTCTCCCCCCTCCCCCCCGTCTCGCGCTTTCTCCCCCCCGCCTCGCGCTTTCTCTCCCCCCTCCCCACCTCGCACTTTCTCTCCTCCCCGTCTCGCGCTTTCTCCCCCCCCGCCTCGCGTTTTCTATCCCTGTCCCCCCCGCCTCGCACCTTCTCCCCCATCCCCCCCACCTCGCTCTCTCTCCCCCCCTCCCCCCCGCCTCGCGCTCTCTCCCCCCCTCCCCCCCACCTCGTGCTCTCTCCCCCCCTCCATCCCGTCTCGCGCTCTCTCCCCCCTCTCCCAGCCTCGCGCTTTCTCCTCCCCCGCCTCACGCTTTATCCCCCCCTCCCCCCGCCTCTCGCTTTCTGCCCCCCTCCGCCTCCCTCGAACTTTCTCCCCCCCCTCTACCTCGCGCTTTCTCCCCCCCTCCCGTCTCGCGCTTTCTTCCCCCTCCCCCTCCGCCTCGCGCTTTCTTCCCCCTCCCCCTCCGCCTCGCGCTTTCTCTCCCCCTGCCTCGCACTTTCTCCACCAGCTCCCCGCTTCGGGCTTTCTCACCCCCTCCCCCCTGCCTCGGGCTCTCTCCCCCCTCCCCCCTCCTCGCGCTCTCTCCCCCCCTCCCCCCGCCTCACGCTTTCTCCTCCCCTCCCCCCCACATCGCACTTTCTCCCCTCCCCTTTTCACTCTTTCTCCCCCCTTTACCGACTCGTGCTTTCTCCCCCCCTCCCCACCACCTCGCACTTTCCCCGCTAGGCGGGAGGAAAGGGGCAGAGAAAGCGCGAGGCGGGGGGGGAGGAGGGGAGAAAGCGCGAGGCGAGGGGGGAGGGGGGGAGAAGCGCGAGGAGAGGGGGGGAGAAAGCGCGAGGCGGGGGGGAGAAAGCGCGAGGCGGGGAGGCGAGGGAGAAGGCGCGGTGCGGGGAGGGAGAAAGCACGAGGCGGGGAGGGGGGGAGAAAGCGCGAGACGGGAATTGGGGGTGAAAGCGCAAGACGGGTTGCGAGGGCAAAATGGCGAGGCGGTGGGGGGAGGGGGGGAGATAGCGCGAGATGAGGAGGGAGTGGAAAAAGTGCGAGACGGGGATGGGGGAGAAAGCGCGAGGCGTTGGGGGGAGAAAGCGCGAGGCGGGGGGGGAGAAAGTGCGATGTGGGGGGAGGGGAAGAAAATGCGAGGCGGGGGGGAGGGGGGAGGAAGCGAGGGAGGAACCCTCTGGTATCCCTTTAGGTCCCTCCAGGACCGCTCTGAGACCACCAAAATCTTCCAGAACCCTCTGGAACCCCTTTAGATCCTTCAAAGTCGTCTTGAAGACCACTCGAGAATGCTCGAGACAGGGAGGGGAGGGAGAAAGAGCGAGGCGGGGGGGGGGGAAGAAAGGACGAGACGGAGGGGGGAAAAGCGCAAGGCGGGGAGTGGGGGAGAAAGCGCGAGACGGGGGGGTGAAAGCGCGAGGCAGAGGGGGAGGGGGGGAGAAATCGCGAGGAGGAGGGGAGAAATGGCGAGGCGAGGAGGGGGTGGAGAAAGATCGAGGCGGGAAGGGGGGAGAAAACGCGAGACGGGGAGGGGGGGAGAAAGAGCGAGACGGGGGAGAGGGGGGGGAAAAGTGCGAGGCGGGGGTAGGGGGGGAGAAAGCGCGAGGTGGGAAGAGGGGGAGAAAGCACGAGGTGGGGGGGAGGGGAATAGAAAGCGCGAGGCGGGGGGGAGAAAGTGCGAGGCGGGGACTGAGGGGTGGAGAAAGCGCGAGGGGGGGAGGGGGTCGAGAAAACGCGAGATGGGGATGGGGGGAGTAAGCGCGGGGGAGGGGGAGAAAGCGCGAGGGGGGTGCGGGAGAAATCGCGACGCGGGGGGAGAGAAAGCGCGGGGCAGGTAGGGGGGCAGAAAGCGCCGGGGGGGGGAGGGGAGAGAAAGCGCGAGGTGGAGAGAGAGATATCCGGAAAGTTAAAGTCCCCCCCAAGGCCAAGAGGCAGAGATTTAGAGACTGTCTTCAGCTGTTTATAGAAGAGCTCCTCAGCTGCAGCTTCTTGGCTGGGTGCTCTGTAAGAGACTCCCAGCACAAAGTCCCCCTTCTTGTGGGCTCCTCTGATTTTAACCCACAGGCACTCGATCCCATCCTCACCGTCTCCCGCCTCCCCGCCTCGCGCTTTCTCCCTCCCCCAGCCTCGCGATTTCTCTCCCCCCGCCTCACGCTTTCTCCCCCCTCCCCATCTCGCGCTTTTTCCCCCCCTCCTTCCCCCCTCGCAATTTCTCCCCCCTCCCCCCCGCCTCGTGCTTTCTCCCCCCCCTCCCTTCCTGCCTCACCCTTTCTCCCCCCTCCCCATCTCGCGCTTTCTACCCCGCCCCGTCTCGCGGGAGACGGGGGGGAGGGAAGGGAGAAAGCGCGAGGCAGGGGGGAAAAAAGAGCGAGGCGAGAAGGGGAGAAAGTGCGACGCGTGGTATGGAGAAAACGGGAGGAGTGTGGAGGAGAAAGCACGAGGAGAGGAGCGGGGAGAAAGCGCTTTCTCCACATCCGCCTCGCGCATTCTCCCCCCCCGCCTCGCGCTTTGTCCCTTTCCCACCTCGCACTTTCTCCCCCCGCGCCTTGCGATTTCTCCCCCCGTTCTCCATGCGCTTTCTCCCCCCCTGCCTCGCGCTTACTGCACCCCCTCGTGACGCGGGGAGGCGGGGAGAAAGCTCGAGGTGGGGGGGGGTAGGGGGAGAGAAATCACGAGGCGGGAAGGAGGGAGAGAAAGAGAGAGGAGGGGTGTAGAAAGTGCGAGGTGGGGGGGAGAAAGCGCGAGTTGGGAGGGGGGACAAAGCGCGAGACGGAGGCAGAGGGGGGGAGAAAGCACGAGACGGGGAGGGTGCCGAAAGCGCGAGGCGAGGTGGAAGACAGCGTGACGCGGGGGGGAGGAGTAAGCGCGAGGCGGGGGAGGAGAAAGCGCGAGATGGGGGTGGAGAAAGCGCCACCCGGGAAGTGGGGGGAAGAAAGCGCTAGGCGGAGAGCAGAGGGAGAATGGGTGACGCGGGGCGGGGGGAGAAAGCGCGACGCGCGGGGGAGAAAGCACGAGTTGGGGGGGAGAGAAAGCGCGAGGTGGGGAGGGGAGAAAGCGCGAGGCGGGGAGGGGGGGAGGAAGCGCGAGGCGGGGAGGGAGAGAAAGCGCGAGGCGGGGGGGGAGGGGGGAGAAAGTGCGAGACGGAGAGGGGGAGAAAGCACGAGGCCGGGAGGGGGGGAGGAAGCGCGAGGCACGGAGGGAGAGAAACGCGAAGCGCAGGGGGAGAAAGCGCAAGGCGGGCAGGGGGGTGAAAAAGCGCGAGACGGAGAGGGGGGAGAAAGCGTGAGACAGGGAGGGGAGGAGAAAGCGCGAGGAGGGAGGGAAGGGGGAGAGAAAGCGCGAGGCGAGGAGGGGAGAAAGCGCGAGGCGAGGAGGGGAGAAAGCGCGAGGCGAGGAGGGGAGAAAGCGCGAGGCGGGGCGGTAGAAAGCGCGAGGTGGGGGGGAGAAAGCGAGAGGAGGGGGGCAGGAGGGTAGAAAGCGCGTGACGGAGAGTGGGGGAGAAAGCGCGAGACGTGGGGGGGAGAAAGCGCGAGGCGGGGGGGAGAAAGCGCGAGGAGGAGGGGGAGAAATCGCAAGGCGGGAGGTGCGAATACGAGAGGCGGGGGGGGAGAAAGAGAGAGTTGGGGGAGGGAGAAAGCGCGAAGCGGGGGGGGGAGGGGTAGAGAAAGCGCGAGGTGTGGGTGGGGGAAAGCGCGAGGCGGGGATGGGGAGAATGCGCGAGGACGGTGGTGGAGAAAGCGCTTTCTCCCCCCCTCTGCGCCTCTCCCCCCGCCTCGAGCTTTCTCCCTCCTCCCCGTCTCGCGCTTTATCCCCCCCTCCCCCCCGCCTCGCGCATTCTCCCCTCCTCCCCCCCGTCTCGCACTTTCCCCCCCTGCCTCGCGCTTTATCCCCCCCTCCCCGCGTGGCGCTTTCTCCCTCCCTTTTCCGCCTCGCGATTTCTCCACCCCCTTCCCGCCACGCGCTTTCTCCCCCCCGCCTCGCTCTTTCTCACTCCCTCCCCCCACGCCTCGCACTTTTTCCCTCCCTCCCCCCCGCCTCGCGCTTTCTCCCCACCCTCTCCTCGCGCTTCCTCCCCCCCTCCCTCCTCGCCTCGCACTTTCTCCCCCCTCCCTCCCGCCTCGCCGGGAATATGCGAGGTGGGGGGGAGTGGGGGAGGAAGCTCGAGTCGAGGCAGATAGAAAGCGCGACGCGGGGAGGGGGGGAGAAAGCACGAGTCGGTAAAGTGGGGAGAAAGCGCGAAAAGGGGAGGGGAGAAAGTGCCATGTGGGGGGGAGGGGCGGAGAAAGTGCGAGGCGGGGGGGGAGGGGGGAGAAAGTGCGAGGCGGGGGGGAGGGGGGGAGAAAGTGCGAGGCGGAGTGGGGAGAAAGCGCGAGGCGGGGGAGGGGGGGAGAAAGTGCGAGGCGGGGGGGCGAAAGCGCGAGGCGGGGGAGGAGGGTGGGAAAAAGCGCGAGGCGGAGGGAGAGGGGGGGAGAAGGTGCGAGGCGGGGGGGGATAGGAAGCGCGTGGCGGGGGGGAGAGAAAGTGCGAGGCGGGGGTGAGAAAGCGCGAGACGGGGAGGGGAGAAAGTGCGAGGCGGGGAAGGGAGGGGGGGAGAAAGTGCGAGGCGGGGGGGGGAAGGGGGGAGGAAGCGCGAGGGGCGGAGGGGGGGAGGAAGCGCGAGGGGTGGAAGGGGGAAGAAAGTGCGAGCCGGGGGGGGGGGTAATAGGACGAGACGGGGAGGAGGGGAGAATGCGCGAGGCGGGGAGGGGAGGGAGAAAGGGCGAGGCGGAGGGGGAGGGGGGGAGAAAGAGCGAGGCGGGGGGGGAGGGGGAGAGGAAGCGCGTGGCGGGGGGAGAGGGGAAAAAACGCGAGGTGGGGGGAGGGGGGAGAAATTGCGAGGCGGGGGGGAGGGGGGGAGAAAGCGTGAGGCTGGGGGGAGGAGGGGAGAAGGTACGAGGCGGAGTGGGGAAAAAGCGCGAGGCAGGGGGGAGGGGGTGAGAAAGTGCGAGGCGGGGGGAGGGGGGGAAAAGTGCGAGGCGGGGGGGGAGAAGGGAGGAGAAAGGAGGCGCTTCTCTCCCGCCGCGCGCTTTCTGCCCCCCCACCCCGGGCTTTCTCCCCCCCCCACGCCTCGCGCCTGGCAGAAGTCTGGGGTCTACATAGGGGTTTAGGAGGTCCTCAGGTGATGGGATGAGGTGTCCAGAGGGGTTTAAGATGTCCTCAGGTGGTGGGATGGGGTCTTCAGAGGGTTTAGGAGGTCCTCAGGTGGTGGGATGGGGTCTCCAGAGGATTTAGGAGGTCCTCAGGTGGTGGGATATGGTCTCCAGAGGGGTTTAGGAGGTCCTCAGGTGGTGGGATGGGGTCTCCAGAGGGTTTAGGAAATCCTCAGGTGGTGGGATGGTGTCTCCAGAGGGTTTGGGAGGTCCTCAGGTGGTACGATGGTGTCTCCAGAGGGTTTAGGAGGTCCTCAGGTGGTGGGTTGAGGTCTCCATGGGGTTTGGGATGTCCTCAGTTGGTGGGAAGGGGTCTCCATAGTGTTTGGGAGGACTTCAGGTGGTGGGATGGGGTCTCCAGAGGGTTTAGGAGGTCCTCGGGTGGTGGGATGGGGTCTCCAGAATGTTTGGGAGGACCTGAGGGGGTGGAATGGAGTCTCCAGAATGTTTGGGAGGTCGTTAGGTGGTGGGATTGGGTCTCCATAGGGTTTAGAAGGTACTCAGATGGTGGGATGGGGTCTCCAGAGGGCTTTAAGAGGTCCTCAGTGGTGGGATGGGGTCTCCAGAGGGCTTTAGGAGGTCCTCAGGTGGTGGGATGGGGTCTCCATAGTGTTTAGGAGGTTCTCAGGTGGTGGGATGGGGTCTCCATAGGGATTTGGGAGATCCTCAGGTGGTGGGATGGGGTCTCCAGAGGGTTTAGGAGGTCCTCAGGTGGTGGGATGGGGTCTCCAGAGGGCTTTAGGAGGTCCTCAGTTGGTGGGATGGGGTCTCCAGAGGGATTTGGGAGGTCCTCAGGTGGTGGTATGGGGTCTCCAGAGGGTTTAGGAGGTCCATAGGTGGTGGGATTAGGTCTCACCTCGGGGTGGAGGTCACAGAGGTCCACACGGCCACCACTGCCCCCTCCGTAGAAGAAGGGGGTTCCCACCAGTATGACTTTGGCCGAACCGTCTCCGTCCGTGTCCACAGCGCAGAGGGACGATCCAAAGGCTCCGCCCACCTGGGAGACCACGAGGACCTCAACGTGAAGACCTCAAAGTGAGGACCTCAACGTGAGGACCTCAACGATGGAGACCCTCCGGTTGTCCCCTGTGTCCTGAGGTCCATGGGCGTCTCCGAGGAGGTCCCAGGAGTCTTCTCGGCGCTGGAGAAGGACGAGACAACCGCGGTGGCCGTAACGAGGGGCGCCCAAAGCCAACGTCCGCTGAGCATCAATGGACAACGACTCCACCGGGAAACCTACGGAGACGGAGAACCTGAGACCATCGGAGCTCCAGAACCTTCTCCAGAGGTCCTGGAACCTTCTGGAAGAGGACCTGAGAGCTCCGGAACCTTCTGGAGGAGGAACCGAGAGCTCCGGAACTTTTAGGAGGAGGAACTGAGAGCTCCGGAACCTTCTGGAGGAGGAACCGAGAGATCTATGCAGAATCTCCATGGAGGAACCAAAGATCTCCAGAACGTTCAGTAGAGCTCAGGAGGAGGAGATGGAGGAGGAGATGGAGGAGATCATCCCTGGGCACACTGCTGGCTCATGGTCAGTCGCTGTCACCATCACCCCCAGGTCTTTCTCTTCCGTGCAGCTCTCCAGCCACTCTCCCCCAGTCTGTAGCACTGCACAGGGTTGTTGTGCCCCAAGTGCAGGACCCGGCATTTGGCCGTGTTGAACCTCATCCCATTGGTCTCAGCCCAGCAGTCCAGCCTGTTCAGATCCCTTTGCAGAGCCTCCCTACCCTCCAGCAGATCCACACTTCCTCCCAGCTTAGTGTCATCTGCAAACTTGCTGAGGGTGCACTCAATGCCTTCATCCAGGGCAGTGATAGAGACATTGAACAGAGCTGGACCCAGTACCGAGCCCTGAGGAACCCCACTTGTGACTGGCCTCCAGCTGGAGTTAACTCCATTGACCACCACTCTCTGGGCCATCCAACCAGTTTTCAACCCAGGAGAGTGTGCGCCTGTCCAGGCCCGAGGCTGACAGTGTCTGCAGCAGAGTGCTGGGAGAAACTGTGTCAAAGGCTTTCCTGAAGTCCAAGAAGACTCCATCCACAGCCTTTCCCCCATCCAGTACTCGAGGGATTTTGCCATGGAAGGTGATCAGGTCAGTTTGGCAAGATCTGCCTTTTGTAAACCCATGTTGACTGGGCCTGATCACCCGGTTCTCTCCATGTGCCTCAGGATAGCACTCAAGATCACCTGTTCCATGACTTTCCCTGGCACTGAGGTGACACTGACAGCCTGTAGTTCCCCGGATCCTCTCTGCAACCCTTCTTGTAGATGGGCACAACATCAGCCGCCTCCAGTCCAGTGGAACTTCCCCAGTCAGCCAGGACCTCTGGAAGAAGATGGATAGGGGTTTGGAAAGGACATCCACCAGCTCCGTCAATACTCGTGGGTGGATCCCATCCGGCCCCATAGACTTCCTAAACCCTCTGGAGACCCCATCCCACACCCTGAGGACCTCCTAAATGTTTTGGAGACCCCAGCCCACCACCTGAGGACCTCCGAAACCCTCTGAACACCCCATCCCACCACCTCACGACCTCCCAAACCCCTCTGGAGGCCCCATCCCACCACCTGAGGACCTCCTAAATCCCTCTGGAGACCCCATCCCACCACCTGAGGACCTCCTAAACCCCTCTGGAGACCCGATCCCACCACCTGGGGACCTCCCAAACCCCTCTGGAGGCCCCATCCCACCACCTGAAGACCTCCTAAACCCTCTGGAGACCCCATCCCACCACCTGAGGACCTCCCAAACCCTCTGGAAACCCATCCCACCACATGAGGACCTCCTAAACCCTATGGAGACCCTCTCCCACCACCTGAGGACCTCTTAAACCCGTCTGGAGACCCCTTCCCACCACCTGAGGACCTCCTAACTCCTCTGGAGACCCCATCCCACCACCTGAGAACCTCCTAAACCTTATGGAGATCCCATCCTACCACTTGAGGACCTCCTAAAACCTCTGGAGACCCCATCCCACAACCTGAGGACCTCCCAAAACCCTCTGGAGACCCCATCCCACCACCTGAGAACCTCCTAAACCTTATGGAGATCCCATCCTACCACTTGAGGACCTCCTAAAACCTCTGGAGACCCCATCCCACCACCTGAGGACCTCCCAAAACCCTCTGGAGACTCCATCCCACCACCTGAGGACCTCCCAAACCCCTCTGGAGACGCCATCCCACCATCTGATAACCTCCTAAACCCTTATGGAGACCCCATCCCACCACCTGAGATCCTCCTAAACCCCTCTGGAGACACCATCCCAACACCTGAGGACCTCCCAAACCCCTCTGGAGACCCTATCCCACCACCTGAGATCCTCCTAAACCTTTTGGAGACCCCATCGCACCACCTGTGTACCTCCCAAACCCTCTGGAGACCCCATCCTACCACCTGAGGACCTCCCAAACCCTCTGGAGACCCCATCCCACCACCTGAGGACCTCCCAAACCCTATGGAGACCCCATCCCACCACCTGAGGACCTCCTAAACCCCTCTGGAGACCCCTTCACACCACCAGAGGACCTCCTAAACCCTTTGGAGACCCCATCCCACCACCTGAGGACCTCCTAAACCCCTCTGGAGATCCCATCCCGCCACCTGAGGACCTTCTAAACCCTCTGGAGACCCCATCCCACCACCTGAGGACCTCCTAAACACTTTGGAGACCCCATCCCACCACCTGAGGACCTCCTAAACCCTCTGGAGACCCCATCCCACCACCTGAGGACCTCCTAAACCCCTCAGGAGACCCCATCCCACCACCTGAGGACCTCCTAAACCCCTCTGGAGACCCCATCCCACCACCTGAGGACCTTCCAAACCTTCTGGAGGCCCCATTCCACCACCTGAGGACCTCCTAAACCCTTCAGGAGACCACATACTACAACGAGAAGACCTCCTAATCCCCTCTGGAGACCCCATCCCACCACGGGAGGACCTCCTAAACCCTCTGGAGACCCCATCCCACCACCTGAGGACCTCCCAAACCCTTCTGTAGACCCCATCCCACCACCTGAGGACGTCCCACACTTCTCTGGGGACCCCATCCCACCACCTGAGGACCTCCTAAACCCTCTGTAGACCCCATTCCACCGCCTGTGGGCCCCCCAAACCGTATGGAGACTGCACGCACCACCTGAGGACCTCCCAAACCCTCTGGATACCCCATCCCACCACCTGAGGACCTCCTAAAAACTCTGGAGACCCCATCGCACCACCTGACGACCTCCTAAACCCCTCTGGAGACCCCATCCCTCCACCTGAGGACCTCCTAAACCCCTCTGGAGACCCCATCCCACCACCTGAGGACCTCCTAAACAAAACCTTTCCAGAGCCCTCTGGAACCCATTTAGGTTCTTCAAGGACGCCTTGAAGACCACCAAAACCCTTCCAGAACCTCCTGGAATCTATTTAGATCCTTCCAGGACCCCACTGAGAACAACAAAACCCTTCCAGAACCCTCTGGAACCCCTTTAGATCCTTCCAGGACACCTTGAAGACCACCAAAACCCTTCCAGAACCCTCTGGAACCCCTTTAGATCCTTCAAAGACCCCTCTGAGACCACCAAAAACCTTCCAGTATCCTCTGGAACCCCTTTAGGTCCTTCAAGGACAGGAGGGAGGGAGAAAGCGTGAGACGAGGCGGGGGGGAGAGCACGAGGTTGAGATGGGGGGAGAAAGCGCGAGGCGAGGGGGAGGGGAGACACTGCCAGGTGGTGGTGGGGAGAAAGAGCGAGACTGGGATAGGACAAAGTGCGAGGCAGAGAGGGGGGGAGAAAGTTTGAGGCGGGGTTGAGGGCAGAAAGTGTGAGGCGCAGGGGGAGAAAGGGAGGAAGCGCGAAACGGGGGGGAGAAAGCGTAAGGCGGGGGGAGGGGGGAGAAAGTGCGAGGGGTGGAGGGGGCGGAGAAAGCGCGAGGCGCTGGGGGAGAAAGCGCGAGGCGGGGAGGGAAGAAAGCACAGGGCGGGGAGGGGGGGAGAAAGAGTGAGGCGGGGGGGGAGAAAGCGCTGGGAGGAGAGGGGGAGAAAGCGCGAGGTGTGAGGAGGAGAAAGCGCAAGGCGGGGAGTGGGGAGAAACGCGAGATGGGGGGGAGGGAGGACAAAGCGTGGGGCGGGGGAGAAAGAGCGAGGTGGGGTAGGGGGAAGAAATAGTGAGACGGGGAGGGGGTGGAAAGTGCGAGGCGAAGGGGAAGGGGAGAGAAAGAGACAGACGAGGGTTGAGGGGGAAGATAGCGTGAGATGGGGGGGAGAAAGCGCGAGGCGGGAACGGGGGAATCGCAAAGCGGGGGGGGAGGGGGAGAGAAAACGCGTGATGGGGAGGGAGGATGAGAAAGCGCGAGACAGGGAGGGAGGGGAGAATGAGAGAGACGGAGGGAGGGGAGAAAGCGCGAGGCCGGGGAAGGAGGGAGGGAGAAAGTGCGAGTCGGGGGGGGGGGGGGGGAGAAGGCGCACGGTGGGGAGGGGGGGGAGAAAGCGCCAGGCGGGGGGGGGCAGAACGGGGAGGGGGGAGAATGAGAAAGGGGAGGGGGGAGAAGGGGGGAGGAGAGGAGAAGGGTGGAGGGGGTAGAAGGGGGAGGGGGAGGGGCGAGGGAGGGAGAAGGGGGGAGGGGGAGGGGTGAGAAATCGCAAGGGGATGGGGGGAGGCGCTTTCTCCCCCCCCGCCTGGCGCCTGTCCGAGGCTGCCCAGGGAGGGGGGGGAGTCCCCTTCCCTGGAGGGGTTTAAGGAACGGTGGGTGCAGTGCTGAGGGCCATGGTTTAGGGAGTGTCGGGAATGGTTGGACTCCATGATCCAATGGGTCCTTTCCAACCTGGGCATTCTGGGATTCTGTCAAAGGTCACCATTGTGCCGACGCGAAGACGCGGCCGTGACCTTGAGGAGATGGAGAAGAAGATGCTGGAGAAGCGGTGGCCCAAGAGGACCTCTTCTCCATCTCTGCTGTCCGTGATGGGACCCACCTGAGGAGAAGAAGGGGTCCTCTTGCGCCGACGGCCACGTCGGGAAGAAGGGCCTCCGGAAGGTCCCGTCCACCACGGGGGGAGCGGCCAAAATGGCGGATGGAGAAGCCTCAGTGGTGAGATGGGATCTCCAGAGGGTTTAGGAGGTCCTCAGGTGGTGGGATAGGGTCTCCAGAGGGGTTTATGAGGACCTCAGGTGGTGGGATGGGGTCTCCAGAGGGGTTTAGGAGGTCCTCAGGTGGTGGGATGGGGTCTCCAGAGGGGTTTAGGAGGTCCTCAGGTGGTGGGATGGGGTCTCCAGAGGGGTTTAGGAGGTCCTCAGGTGGTGGGATGGGGTCTCCAGAGGGGTTTAGGAGGTCCTCAGTTGGTGGGATGGGGTCTCCAGAGGGGATTAGGAGGTCCTCAGGTGGTGGGATGGGGTCTCCAGATGGTTTAGGAGGTTATCAGGTGGTGGGATGGGGTATCCATAGGGGATTAAGAGGTCCTCAGGTGGTGGGATGGGGTCTCCAGAGGGTTTGGGAGGTCCTCAGGTAGTGGGATGGGGTCTACAGAGGGTTTAGGAGGTCCTCAGGTGGTGGGATGGGGTCTCCAGAGAGTTTGGGAGGTCCTCAGGTGGTGGGATGGGGTCTCCAGAGGGGTTTAGGAGGTCCTCAGGTGGTGGGATGGGGTCTCCAGAGGGAATTAGGAGGTCCTCAGGTGGTGGGATGGTGTCTCCAGAAGGTTTGGGAAGTCCTCACATGGTGGGATGGGGTCTCCTGAGGGGTTTAGGAGGTCCTCAGGTGGTGGGATGGGGTCTCCTGAGGGGTTTAGGAGGTCCTCAGGTGGTGGGATGGGATCTCCAGAGGGTTTGAGAGGTCCTCAGGTGGTGGGATGGGGTCTCCAGAGGGTTTAGTAGGTCCTCAGGTGGTGGGATGGGGTCTCCAGAGGGAATTAGGAGGTCCTCAGGTGGTGGGATTGGGTCTCCAGAGGGGTTTAGGAGGTCCTCAGGTGGTGGGATGGGGTCTCCAGAGGGAATTAGGAGGTCCTCAGGTGGTGGAATGAGGTCTCCAGAGGGATTTGGAAGGTCCTCATGTGGTGGGATGGGGTCTTCAGAGGGTTTGGGAGGTCCTCAGGTGGTGGGATGGGGTCTCCAGAGGCTTTAGCAGGTCCTCACGTGGTGGGATGGGGTCTCCTGAGGGGTTTGGGAGGTCCTCAGGTGGTGGGATGGGGTCTCCAGAGGGTATAGGAGGTCCTCAGGTGGTGAGATTGGGTCTCCAGAGGGTTTAGAAGGTCCTCAAGTGGTGGGATGGGGTCTCCAGAGGGTTTGGGAGGTCCTCCGGTGGTGGGATGGGGTCTCCAGAGGGTTTAGGAGGTCCTCAGGTGGTGAGATGGGGTCTCCAGAGGGTTTAGGACGTCCTCAGGTGGTGGGATGGGGTCTCCAGAGGGGTTTAGGAAGTCCTCAGGTGGTGGGATGGGGTCTCCAGAGGGATTTGGAAGGTCCTCAGGTGGTGGGATGGGGTCTCCAGAGGGGTTTAGAAGGTCCTCAGGTGGTGGGATTGGGTCTCCAGGGGGATTTGGAAGGTCCTCAGGTGGTGGGATGGGGTCTCCAGAGGGGTTTAGGAGGTCCTCAGGTGGTGGGATTGGGTCTCCAGAGGGTTTGGAAGGTCCTCAGGTGGTGGGATGGGGTCTCCAGAGGGAATTAGGAGGTCCTCAGGTGTTGGGATGGGGTCTCCAGAGGGTTTTGGAGGTCCTCAGGTGGTGGGATGGGGTCTCCAGAGGGGTTTAGGAGGTCCTCAGGTGGTGGGATGGGGTCTCCTGAAGGGTTTGGGAGTTCCTCAGGTGGTGGGATGGGGTCTCCAGAGGGTTTTGGAGGTCCTCAGGTGTTGGGATGGGGTCTCCAGAGGGTTTAGGAGGTCCTCAGGTGGTGGGATGGGGTCTCCAGAGGGTTTAGGAGGTCCTCAGGTGGTGGGATTGGGTCTCCAGAGGGTTTAGGAGGTCCTCACGTGGTGGGATGGGGTCTCCAGAAGGTTTGGGAGGTCCTCACGTGGTGGGATGGGGTCTCCAGAGGGGTTTAGGAGGTCCTCAGGTGGTGGGATGGGGTCTCCAGAGGGATTTGGAAGGTCCTCACGTGGTGGGATGGGGTCTCCAGAGGGATTTGGGAGGTCCTCAGGTGGTGGGATGGGGTCTCCAGAGGGATTTGGAAGGTCCTCAGGTGGTGGGATGTGGTCTCCAGAGGGTTTAGGAGGTCCTCAGGTGGTGGAATGGGGACTTCAGAATGTTTAGGAGTTCCTCAGGTGGTGGGATGAATTCTCCAGAGGGGTTTAGGAGGTTCTCAGGTGATGGGATGCGGTCTCCAAGGAGTGTGGGAGGTCCTCAGGTAGTGGGATGGGGTCTCCAGAGGGGTTTAGGAGGTCCTCAAGTGGTGGGATGGGGTCTCCAGAGGGGTTTAGGAGGTTCTCAGGTGGTGGGATGGGATCTCCAGAGGGGTTTAGGCGGTCCTCAGGTGGTGGGATGGGGTCTCCAGAGGGGTTTAGGAGGTTCTCAGGTGGTGGGATGGAGTCTCCAGAGTGGTTTTGGAGGTTCTCAGGTGGTGAGATGGAGTCTCCAGAGGGTTTGGGAGGTCCTCAGGTGGTGGGTTGGGGTCTCCAGAGGGGTTTAGGAGGTTCTCAGGTGGTGGGATGGAGTCTCCAGAGTGGTTTTGGAGGTTCTCAGGTGGTGGGATGGGGTCTCCAGTGGGGTTTGGAGGTCCTCAGGTGGTGGGTTGGGGTCTCCAGAGGGGTTTAGGAGGTCCTCAGGTGGTGGGATGGGGTCTCCAGAGGGTTGGAGGTCACAGAGGTCCACACGTCCACCACTGCCCCCTCCGTAGAAGAAGGGGGTTCCCACCAGTATGACTTTGGCCGAACCGTCTCCGTCTGTGTCCACAGCGCAGAGGGACGACCCAAAGGCTCCGCCCACCTGGGAGACCACGAGGACCTCAACGTGAAGATCTCAAATGAAGACCTCAACGTGAGGACCTCAACGATGGAGCCCCTCCGGTTGTCCCCTGTGTCCTGAGGTCCGAGGGCGTCTCCGAGGAGGTCCCAGGAGTCTTCTCGGCGCTGGAGAAGGACGAGACAACCGCGGTGGCCGTAACGAGGGGCGCCCAAAGCCAACGTCCGCTGACCATCAATGGACAACGACTCCACCGGGAAACCTACGGAGACGGAGAACCTGAGACCATCGGAGCTCCAGAACCTTCTCCAGAGCTCCTGGAACCTTCTGGAAGAGGACCTGAGAGCTCCGGAACCTTCTGGAGGAACTTTAGTACCTTCTGGAGGAGGAACCGAGAGCTCCGGAACCTTCTGGAGGAGGAACCGAGAGCTCCGGAACCTTCTAAAGGAGGAACCGAGAGCTCCGGAACCTTCTGGAGGCGGAACAGAGAGGAGGACACTGTGCCACAGAAAAAGAGTTCCCCCCACCTGTCCGTCCCCCCATTCCGTCCCCCCGTCCCACCGTCTCTCTCACCACCACCACCGCGATGGACACCACCTGACAACGTCGTCCCAACGCCCCTCGTTCCATCCCAAGAAGTGTCCCCCCAACCCCCACAAACACCGCTCGCGATGATGTCCACCCGGGATCCAACGTCGCCCGGAACGGAAGTGTAACGGACAGTTTGGAACCTGCGGGAAACCAGGGGGACATCTAAAGGGGATGGACGGCGTCTCAGTAGGTTCTGGAGACTATAAGGATGTCTCAGAGGGGTTGAGGAGGTCCTGCGGGGACATCTAAAGGGGACGGACGGCGTCTCAATGGGGTTCTGAAGGCCATAAGGACATCTCAGAGGGGTTGAGAAAGTCCTTGAGAAGATCTGAGAGCATCTCAGGGGGGTTTGAAAGCCATAAGAACATCTCACTGGGGTTCTGAAGGCCATGAGGACATCTCAGAGGGGTTGAGGAGGTCCTGGAGAAGATCTGGAGCCCCTTGAGGACATCTCAGAGAGGCTCTGAAGGCCGTAAGAACATCTCAATGGGGTTCTGAAGGCCATAAAGACATCTCAGAGGGATTCTGAAGGCCATAAGGACATCTCAATGGTGTTCTGGAGGCCATAAAAACATCTCACAGGGGTTCAGGAGGTCCTGGAGAAGATCTGGACCCCCTTGAGGACATCTCAATGGGGTTCTGAAGGCCATGAGAACATCTCAATGGGGTTCTGAAGGCCATCAGAACATCTGAGTGGTGTTCTGAAGGACATAAGGACATCTGAGAGGGGTTCTGAAGGCCATAAGGACTTCTCAATGGGGTTCTGAAGGCCATAAGGACATCTCAGAGAGGTTGAGAAGGTCCTTGACAAGATCGGAGGGCATCTCAGGGGGGTTCTGAAGGCCATAAGAACATCTCACTGGGGTTCTGAAGGCCATGAGGACATCTCAGAGGGTTTGAGGAGGTCCTGGAGAAGATCTGGAGCCCCTTGAGGACATCTCAGAGAGGCTCTGAAGGCCGTAAGAACATCTCAATGGGGTTCTGAAGGCCATAAAGACATCTCAGAGGGGTTCTGAAGGCCATGAAAACATCTCAATGGTGTTCTGGAAGCCATAAAAACATCTCACAGGGGTTCAGGAGGTCCTGGAGAAGATCTGGACCCCCTTGAGGACATCTCAATGGGGTTCTGAAGGCCATCAGAACATCTGAGTGGGGTTCTGAAGGACATAAGGACATCTCAGAGGGGTTCTGAAGGCCATAAGGACTTCTCAATGGGGTTCTGAAGGCCATGAGGACATCTCAGAGGGGTTGAGGAGGTCCTGGAGAAGATCTGGAGCCCCTTGAGGACATCTCTGAGGGACACTGAAGGCCATAAGAACATCTCAATGGGGTTCTGAAGGCCATAAAGACATCTCGATGGGGTTCTGGAGGCATAAAGACATCTCAGAGGGATTCTGAAGGCTATAAGGACATCTCAATGGGGTTCTGAAGGCCATAGGGACATCTCAGAGGGGTTGAGGAGGTCCTGGAGAAGATCTGGAGCCCCTTTATGACATCTCAATGGGGTTCTGAAGGCCATAAGGACATCTCGGAGTGGTTGAGGAGGTCCTGGGGGACATCTAAAGGGGACGGACAACGTCTCAATGGGGTTCTGGAGGACATAAGAACATCTCAATGGGGTTCTGAAGACCATAAGAACATCTCAGAGCGGGGGGGGAGAAAGTAAGGCAGTAACTTTGTTAACCTTTGAGTGTAGATCTGGACTGAAAGCACACGAAGGCACACAAGGAGGAACCTCGAAGGAGAAACTCGTGAAGGAGAAGCGAATCTCTGCGCAGGGAACAGACGGAGCCCCGAGCCCGGCTGCAACGGGAATAGCACTGCAAGAGAGCAATGGAACTCGAGGGAGCAACAGAGGAATAATGAATGAACAAAGGACAATGAATCCATAGAGAACGAAGAGTTTGAAGGAACTCATGGTGTATAAGGGGGAACAAATTATAAAGCACAGAGCACAAAGCATCTTTGGAATGTGAGGGTCTCGCGCTTTCTCCCCCACCACCCCTCGCGCTTTCTTCCCCCCTCCCACCGCCTCGCGCTTTCTCCCACACCTTTTCGAACGCCCACCCCCCCGCCTCGCGCTATCCTCCCGCTGCCTCAAGTCCACCCGCACCGCTTCGCGCCCACCGCCCCCACCGCCCACAGCCCCGTGCCGCCTCGCCCCCCCCCCTCCTCCCCCCCTCGCGCTTTCTGTCCCCCCCCGCCACCTTGCCCCGTCCTCGCTGCCTCCATGCCGCCACCTTTACCCCCAACGCCAAACACACCACCCCGAGGCACCCAACAACTTCCAACCACGGCCCCAACGCCCCCATGGACGCTTCACACAAACCGCCTCAGCACGGACACCACCCTCCAAACCACCCCTCCACCAACGCTCCCCCCTCCTCAGCCGCTCCCACTCACGCCTCGACAGCAGACGACGCCTCCGCAGCCGCTCCTTGGTTTAATAACGGTACTTTCTTGAAGGAAAGAAGATTGGAGAAAACTTCTAAAGGGGTTCCGGAGGGGTCCTTGAAGGGTTTTGTTGGTCTCAGAGAGGTCCTGGAAGGATCTAAAGAGGTTTCAGAGGGTTCTGGAAGGGTTTTGGGAGGAAAAGCGCTCCCACTCACGCCTCTGCAGCCGCTCCTTGGTTTACTATCGTTACTATTTTGAAGGAAAGAAGATTGACGAAAAGTTCTTAAGGGATTCCAAAGGGTTCTGGAAAAAAACGTGGGGGGAGAAAGCGCGAGGCAGGGGGGGAAATGTGGGAGACAGGGTGGGGGGGAGAAAGCACGAGAAGGGGAAGGGGTTTAGAAAACGCGAGGCATGGATGGGGGAGAAAGCGCGAGGCGGGGAGTAGAAAGAGCGAGGCGGAGGGGGAGAAAGAACGAGCGGGGGTAGTGAGAGAGCAAGACGAGGGGGTTGAGATAGCGCGAGGCGGGGGGGTGACGGAGTCGACGGGAGACAAGCACATCCGGTGATGACCAACAAGTCCCGGTTTATTGACACGACAGCCGTGCTTTGATAATAGCAGTAATACGGCTCTTCATCGGTCCGATACAGAGTGTCCGCCCCGCCTCTCCTGCCACATCCCCAGGATGTTTGGGGTTTTTTAGGTCCTGTTTTATCTCCTGTTCTCACTTCTTCTCAGGGAGACTGTGGCCTCGTACGAGGCTGTTATTGTTTCACAGCTGTATTTTCTCACATCCCTTCTCCTCAAGCCATGTCTCTACAAAAACTTTCCACAGGACAGGGTCTCCAGAGGGTTTGGAAGGTCCTCAGGTGGTGGGATGGGGTCTCCAGAGGATTTGGAAGGTCCTCAGGTGGTGGGATGGGGTCTCCAGAGGGTTTGGAAGGTCCTCAGGTGGTGGGATGGGGTCTCCAGAGGGTTTAGGAGGTCCTCAGGTGGTGGGATGGGGTCTCCAGAGGGTTTAGGAGGTCCTCAGGTGGTGGGATGGGGTCTCCAGAGGGTTTAGGAGGTCCTCAGGTGGTGGGATGGGGTCTCCAGAGGGATTTGGGAAATCCTCAGGTGGTGGGATGGGGTCTCCAGAGGGTTTGGAAGGTCCTCAGGTAATGGGATGGGGTCTCCAGAGGGGTTTAAAAGGTCCTCAGGTGGTGGGATGGGGTCTCCAGAGGGTTTGGAAGGTCCTCAGGTGGTGGGATGGGGTCTCCAGAGGGTTTAGGAGGTCCTCAGGTGGTGGGATGCGGTCTCCAGAGGGTTTGGGAGGTCCTCAGGTGGTGGGATGGGGTCTCCAGAGGGGTTTAGGAGGTCCTCAGGTGGTGGGATGGGGTCTCCAGAGGGTTTTGGTGGTCTTCAAGAAGGCCCTGAAGGATCTAAAAGGGTTCCAAAGGGTTCTGGAAGGGTTTTGGTGGTCTCAGAGGGATCCTGGATGGACCTAAAGGGGTTCCAGAGGGTTCTAGAAGGGTTTGGTGGTCTCAGAGAGGTCATGAAAGGATCTAAAGAGGTTCCAGAGGGTTCTGGAAGGGTTTTGGTGGTGTCAGAGAGCTCCTAGAAGGATCTAAAGGGGTTCCAGAGGGTTCTGGAAGGGTTTTGGTGGTCTTCAATGGGTCCTGGAAGGACCTAAAAGGGTTCCAGAGGGGTCCTTGAAGGATCTAAAGGGGTTCCAGATGGTTCTGGAAGGGTTTTGGTGGTCTCAGAGGGTCTTTGAAGGACCTAAAGGGGTTACAGATGGTTCTGGAAGGGTTTTGGTGGTCTGAGAGTGGTCTTTGAAAGTAACGTTAGGAAACCAAGGAGCGGCTGCAGAGGCGTCGTCTGCTGTCGAGGCGTGAGTGGGAGCGGCTGAGGAGGGGGGAGCGTTGGTGGAGGGGTGGTTTGGAGGGTGGTGTCCGTGCTGAGGCGGTTTGTGTGAAGCGTCCATGGGGGCGTCGGGGCCGTGGTTGGGAGTTGTTGGGTGCCTCGGGGTGGTGTGTTTGGCGTTGGGGGTAAAGGTGGCGGCGTGGAGGCGGCGAGGCCGGGGGGAGACGGCGGGGGGGGAGAAAGCGTGGAGGGGGGGAGAAAGCGCGAGGCGGCAAAGAAGGGGGGCGCGAGGGGGTGTGGGCAATGGGGTCGATGGGCGAATGGAGGTGGGGGTGGACTCGAGGCAGCGGGAAGATAGCGCGAGGCGGGGGAGTGGGTGCGCGAGGGGAGGGGGGCAGAGAGCGTGAGGCGGGGGGGAGAAAGTGCGAGGCAGGGGGAGGGGGAGAGAGAACTCGAGGCGGGGGGAGGGGAGAGAATGTGCGACGCTAGTGGGGAGGGGGGAGGAAGCGCGAGGCAAGGGGGAGGAGAAAATGCGAGACGGGGGAGGAGGGAGAGAAAGCACGAGTCGGTAAAGGGGGGAGAAAGCGCCAGGCAGGGAGGAGGGCAAAAAACGGGAGGCGGGGGGGGAGAAAGCGCGAGGAGGAGGGGAGGGAAAAAACTGCGAGGCGGGGGGGGGGAGGGGGGAGAAAGTGCGAGGCGGGGAGAGGGGTGGAGATAGCACGAGGCGTGCAGGGGAGGGAGAAAGCACGAGGCGGGGAGAGTGGGAAATACCGCGGGGCGGGAAAGAGAGAAGACAGCTCGAGACGGGGAGGGGAAGTGAAAGCGCGAGACGGGAGGGGACGGGGGGAGAAGGCGTGAGGCGGGGAGGGTGGGAAAAAGCGCTTTCTCCACTACCGCCTCGCTCATTCTCCCCCCCCCGCCTCATGCTTTTTCTTTCCACCCCCGCCTCGCGATTTCTCCCCCCCGCCTCACGCTTTCCAGAGGGGACCCGTCTGGAACCCCTTTAGATCCTTCCAGGACCTCTCTGAGACCACCAAAACCCTTCCAGAACCCTCTGGAACCCCTTTAGATCCTTCAAAGAGCCCTCTGGAACCCCTTTAGATCCTTCTTGGACCCATCTGAGACCACCGAAACCCTTCCAGAACCCTCTGGAACCCCTTTAGATTTTTCAAAGAGCCCTCTGAGACCACCCAAAACCCTTCCAGAACCCTCTGGAACCCCTTTAGATCCTTTCAAGACCCCTCTGAGACCACCAAATCTCTTCCAGAACCCTCTGGAAGTCTTTTAGATCCTTCAAGGACCCCTCTGGAACCCCTTTAGATCCTTCATGGACCCCTCTGAGACCAACAAAACCTTTCCAGAACCCTTTGGAACCCCTTTAGATCCTTCAAAGTCCTTTCTGAGATCACCAAAATAATTCCAGAACCCTCTGGAAACCATTTTGACCCTTCAAAGACGCCTCTGAGACCACCAAAACCCTTCTAGAACCATCTGGAACCCCTTTAGATCCTTCATGGACCCCTCTGAGAGCACCAAAACCCTTCCAGAACCCTCTGGAACCCATTTAGATCCTTCATGGACCCATCTGAGACCACCAAAACCCTTCCAGAACCATGTGGAACCCTTTTTGATCCTTCAAGACCTTCTTGAACACCACGGAAACCCTTCCAGAACCCTCTGGAAGCCCGCTAAATCCTTCAAAGACCCCTCTGAAACGTTTTTAGATCCTTCAAGAACCCCTTAAAGACCACAAAAACCCTTAAAGCCCCCTCTGGAACTGCTTTAGATCCTTCCAAGACCCCTCTGAGACCACCAAAACCCTTCCAGAACCCTAAGGAACCCTTAGATCCTTCAATGACCCCTCTAGAACCCTTTTAGATTGTTCATGGACCCATCTGAGACCACCAAAACCCTTCCAGAACCCTCTGGAATCCCTTTAGATCCTTCAAAGAACCCTCTGAGACCACCAAAACCTTTCCAGAATCCTCTGGAACCCCTTTAAATCCTTAAAGGACCCCTCTGGAACCCCTTTAGATCCTTCAAAGACCCCTCTCAGACCACCAAAACCCTTCCAGAACCCTCTGGAACCACTTTAGATCCTTCAAACACCCTTCTGAGACCACCAAAACCCTTCCAGAACCCTAAGGAACCCTTTAGATCCTTCAATGACCCCTCTAGAACCCTTTTAGATCCTTCAAAGACCCATCTGAGACCACCAAAACCCTTCCAGAACCCTCTGGAACCCCTTTAGATCCCTCAAAGAACCCTCTGAGACTACCAAAACCCTTCCAGAACCCTCTGGAACACCTTTAGATCCTTCACAGACCCTTCTGAGACCACAGAAACCCTTCCAGAACCCTCTGGAACCCCTTTAGATCCTTCCAGGACCCCTGTGAGACCACCAAAACCCTTCCAGAACCCACTGGAACCCATTCAGATCCTTCCAGGACCCCTCTGAGACCATCAAAACCCTTCCAGAACCCCCTGGAGCCCATTTAGATCCTCCCAGGACCCCTTGAAGACCACCAAAACCCTTCCAGACCCCTCTGGAACACCTTTAGATCCTTCAAGGACCCCTCTGGAACCAATTTAGATTCTTCCAGGACCCCTCTGAGACCACCAAAACCCTTCCAGACCCCTCTGGAACCCCTTTAGATCCTTCAAGGACGCCCCTGAAACCTTTTTAGATCCTTCCAAGACCCCTCTGAGACACCAAAACCCTTCCAGAATCCTCTGGAATCCCTTTAGATCATTCAAGGACCCCCCTGGAACCGCTTTAGATCTTTCATGGACCCATCTGAGACCACCAAAACCCTTCCAGAACCGTCTGGAACCCCTTTAGATCCTTCAAGGACCCCTCTGGTACCCCTTTTGATCTTTCATGGACCCATCTGAGACCACCAAAACCCTTCCAGAACCCTCTGGAACTTATTTAGATCCATCCAGGTGCCATTGAAGACCACCAAAACCCTTCCAGAACCCTCTGGAACCCCTTTAGTTCATTCAAAGACCCCTCTGAGACCACAAAAACCCTTCCAGAATCCTCTGGAACCCCTTTAGATCTTTCCAGGACCCCCCTGAAACTCCTTTAGATCCTTCCAAGACCCGTCAGAATACAAAACCCTTCCAGAACCCTCTGGAAGCCCTTTAGATCCTTCCAGGGCCTCTCTGACACCACCAAAACCCTTCCAGAACCCTGTAGAACCCCTTTAGATCCTTCAAGGACCTCTCCGAGACCACCAAAACCCTTCCACAACTTTCTGGAACCCCTTTAGATCCTTCCAGGATACGTCTGAGACCACCAAAACCCTTCTAGAATGCTCTGGAATGCCTTTATATCCTTCAAGGACGCCCCTGAAACCCCTTTAGATCCTTCCAAGACCCTTCTGAGACCACCAAAACCCTTCCAGAACCCTCTGGAACCCCTTTAGATCTATCAAAGAACTCTCAGGAACCCATTTAGATCCTTCAAAGAACCTTCTGGAACCCCTTTAAGTCGTTCATGGACCCATCTGAGACCACCAAAACCTTTACAGAACCCTCTGGAACTTGTTTAGATCATTCAAGGACCCCTCTGGAACCCCTTTAGATCCTTCCAGGAGCTCTTGAAGACCACCAAAACCCTTCCAGAACCCTCTGGAACCTCTTTAGATCTTTCCAGGACCTCTCTGAGACCACCAAAACCCTACCAGAACCCTCTGCAACACGTTTTGATCCTTCCAGGACCAGCGAGGTGGGAGGTGGGGGAGAAAGCGCGAGGCAGGGGGGGAGGGGGGAGATAGCACGAGACAGGTAGGGGGGTACCAAGCGCGATACAAGCTGGGGGGGAGAAAGCATAGGCGGGGGGGGAGTGAAAACGCAAGGTGGGGCGGGCGGAGAGAAAGTGCGAGGTGGGGGGGAGAATGTGACAGTTGGGGAGGGAGTGAGAAAGCGCAAGGCGGGGAGGGGAGAAAGCGCGATTCGGGGGTGTAGAAAGCGCGAGGGGGGCGAGAGAAAGCACGAGAACGGGAAAGGGGGAGAAAGCGCGAGACGGGGAGTGGGGGAGAAAGCGCGAGACGGGGGGGTGAGGGGATGTGAAAGCGTGAGACGGGGGGCGGAGAATGCATGGGGGGGAGAAAGCGTGAGGCGGAGAGGGGAGGAAGCGCGAGGTAGGGGGGGAAAAAGCACGAGGCGGGGGGGAGGGGGGGAGAAAGGGCGAGGCTGGGGGGGAGTATATATCGCGAGACGGTGATGGGGGAAAAAGGACGAGGCGGGGGGAGGAGGGGTGGGGAAAGCGCGAGGCAGGGAGGAGAGGAGAAAGCGCCAAACCCTAACCTAACCCTTACCCTAACCCCTATCCCTAACCCAAACCCTAACCTTAACCCTAACGCTAACCCCTAACCCTAATCCTAACCCTAACCCTAACGACCCTAACCCTAACCCCTAACCCTAACCCTAAACCCTAACCCTAATCCTAACCCTAACCCTCAGGGTTAAGCGCGAGGTAGGGAGGGGGGGGGAGAAAGCGCGAGACGGGAAGTGGGGGAGAAAGCGCGAAACGGGGAGGGGGGGAGAAAGCGCGATGCGGGAGGGGGAGGGAGATAGAAAGCACGAGGCAAGGGGAGGAGGAGGGGAGAAAGCACCTAACCCTAACCTAACCCTAACCCTAACCCCTATCCCCAACCCTAACCCCTAACCCTAACCCTAACCCTAACCCCTAACCCTAACACCTAAGCCCTAACCCTAACCCTAACCCTAACCCTAACCCTAACCCCTAACCCTAACACCTAAGCCCTAACCCTAACCCTAACCCTAACCCTAACCCTAACTATCCTAATCCTAACCCCTAACCCTAAGGGTAAAGCGCAAGGTAGGGAGGGAGGGGACAAAGTGCGAGGCGGGGAGGGGGAAGGGCGAGGTGTGGGGGGAGAGAATGCACGAGACGGGGAGGGGGGCAGAAAGCGGGAGGCGGGGAGGGGAGGGAGAATACGCGAGGAGGGGAGGGGGGGACAAAGCGCGAGGCTGGGGGGGGGAGGGGGGGAAAGCGCGAGGCAGGGACAGAGAGGGGGAGAAAGCAGGAGGCAGGGGTGAAAGGGAGGAGAAAGCCCGAGATGGCGGGGGGAGAAAGCGCGAGACAAGGAGAGGATGGAGAAAGCGCGGGGGGGGAAGGGGAAAAAGCGCGAGACGGGGGGGTAGAAAGTGCGAGGCGGGGGGGGGAGGGGGGGAGATAGTGCGAGGCGGGGAAGGGGAGAAAGTGCAAGGCGGAAGGGGGAGAAAACGCGAAGGGCAGAGAGGGGTAGAAAGCGCGAGGTGGGGGGGAGGGGAGAGAAAGCGCGAGGCGGGGGGGGATAAAACGCGAGTTGGGGAGGGATTAAGCACGAGGCGGAGGGCGCAGAAAGCGCGAGGTGGGGGTTGAGAAAGCACAAAGCAGGGAGAGGAGAAAGAGAGACTTGGGGGAGGGAGAAATCGCGAGGCGGGGGGGAGAAAGCGTGAAACGGAGGGCGGAGGATGGAGAAAGCGTGAGGCGAGGGGAAGGGGGGGAGAAAGTGCGATGCGTGAGGGGGTAGAAAGCTCGAGGCGGGGAGAGTGGGAAGAAAGCACGAGACGGGGAGGGGGGGCAGAATGCGCGAGGCGGTGGTGGAGAAAGCGCTTTCTCCTCCGCTCCTCTCCTCGCGCTTTCTCCTACACACGCCCCCGGTTTTCTCCATCCCACGCGTCGCGCTTTCTCCCCTTCTCGCCTCGCTCTTTTTCAACCCCCCGCCTCGCGCTTTCTCCCCCCCGCCTCGCTCTTCCTCCCCCCCTTCCCCGTCTCACGCTTTCCCCCCCCCTCCCCGTCTCGCGCTTTCTCTCCCCTCCCCACCTCTCGCTTTCTCCCCCCTGCCTCGCTTTTTCTCCCTCCCCGTCTCGCGCTTTCTCCACCCCCTCCTCGCCTCGCGTTTTCTCATCCCCCACCTCGCGCTATCTCCCTCCCTCCCCCTCCCGCCTCGCGCTTTTTCCCCCCCTGCCTCGCGCTTTCTCCCACCCCCACCTCGCATTTTCTCTCTCCCTTCCAGTCTCGCAATTTCTCCCCCCTCCCCCCCGCCTCGCGCTTTCTCCCCCCGCCACGCGATTTCTCCCCCCCCTCCTCGCGCTTCCTCCCCCCTCCCCTCTCGCCTCGCGCTTTCTCCCCCCTCCCCCCCGCCACGCGCTTTCTCCTTCCCCCTCCTCGCGCTTCCTCCCCCCCTCCCCTCCCGCCTCGCGCTTTCTCCCCTCCTCCCCCCCCCTCCTCGCAATTTCTCCCCCCTCCCCCCCGCCTCGCGCTTTCTCCCCCCCTCCCCTCCCGCCTCGTGGGGAAAGTGCGAGGTAGTGGGGAGGGGGGGACAAAGCACGAGTCGGTAAAGGGGGGAGAAAGCGCGAAAAGTTGAGGGGAGAAAGTGCGATGTGGGGGGGAGGGGCGGAGAAAGTGCGAGGCGGGTGGAGGGGTGAAAGAGCGCGAGGCGGTGGGAGAGGGGAGAAATTGCGAGGCGGGGGAGACGGGGGGAGAAAGCGCGAGGCGGGGGGGAGGGGGTGAGAAAGCCCGAGACGGGGAGGGGGTGGAGAAAGTGCGAGGTAGAGGGGGGAGGGGGGAGAAAGTTCGAGGGGGCGGAGGGGAAGAGAAAGCGCGAGGCGAGGGGAGGGGGGAGAAAGCGCGAGGCGGGGGAGGAGAAAGCGCGAGGCGGGGGGGAGGGGGGGAGAAAGCGCGAGGGGAGGGGGAGGGGCGAGACAGCGCGAGGCGGGAGGGGAGGGAGATATCCGGAAAGTAAAAGTCCCCCCCAAGGCCAAGAGGCAGAGATTCAGAGACTGTCCCCAGCTGTTTATAGAAGAGCTCCTCAGCTGCTGCTTCTTGGCTGGGTGCTCTGTAAGAGACTCCCAGCACAAAGTCCCCCTTCTTGTGGGCTCCTCTTATTTTAACCCATAGGCACTCGATCCCATCCTCACCGTCTCCCGCCTCCCCGCCTCGCGCTATCTCCTTCCCCCTGCCTCGCGATTTCTCTCCCCCCGCCTCGCGCTTTCTCCCTCCACTCCCCCCCGCCTCGCTCTTTCTTTACTCCATCCCCGCCTCGCGCTATCTCACCCCTCCCACCTCCGCCTCGCGCTTTCTCCCCCCTCCCCGTCTCGCGCTTTATCCCCCCCTCCCCCCCCGTCTCGCGCTTTCTCCCCTCACTCCCCGCTTGGCGCTTTCTCCCTCCCTTTTCCGCCTCGCACTTTCTCCCCCCCTCCACGTCTCACGTTTACTCCCCCCCTCCCCGCCTCGAGCTTTCTCCCCTCCTTCCTCCCCGCCTCGCAATTTCTCCCCCCTCCCCCCCGCCTCGCGCTTTTTCCCCCCCTCCCACCCTGCCTCGCGTGGAAAGTGCGAGGTGGGGGGGAGGGGGGAAGAAAGCACGAGGCGGGGGGAGGGAGAAAGCGCGAGGCCGGGGGGGGGGGAGAAAGCGCGAGGCAGGGAAGGGGGGAGAAAGTGCGAGGCGGAAAAGGGGGGGAGAAAGTGCGAGGCGGGGGGGAGGGGGGGAGATAGGGCGAGGCGGGGGGGGAGAAAGTGCGAAACGGGGGGGGGAGAGGGGGAGAAAGTGCAAGGCGGGGGGGGAGGGAGGGAAAAAGTGCGAGGCAGGGGTGGAGGGGGTGAGAAGGAGCAAGGCGGGGGGATAAAGCGCGAGACGGGGAGGGGGGCAGAAAACGCGTGGGGGGAGGGGGGTAAAAGCGCGAGGGGGGGAGGGGGGGAGAAAGCGCTAGGCTGGGGGGGAGGGGGAGAGGAAGCGCGAGGGGGCGTGGGGAGGGGGGAGATATCGCGAGACGGGGAGGGTGGGGAGAAAGCGGGTGACGGGGGGAGAGAAAGCGCGAGGCGAAGGGGGGAGGGGGGGAGAAAGTGCAAGGGGGAGCGGAGGGGGGCAGAAAGCGAGAGGGGGGGTTGAGAAAGCACGAGGCGGGGAGAGGAGAAAGTGCGAGGCGGGGAGGGGGAGAAAGCGCGAGGCAGGGAGGAGGGGGAGAATGTGTGAGGCGGTGGTGGAGAAAGCGCTTTCTCCCCCGCTCCTCTCCTCGCGCTGTCTCCTACACACTCCTCCCTTTTTCTCCATACCACACGTCGCGCTTTCTCCCCTTCTCGCCTCGCTCTTTTTCCACCCCCCCCCTCGCGCTTTCTCCCTTCCCTCCCCCCCGTGTCGCGGTTTCTCCCCCAACGCCTCGCGCTTTCTCCCCCCTCCCCCACCTCGGGCTCTCTCCCTCCCCCCCCGCCTCGCGCTTTCTCCCCCCATCCCCATCTCGCACTTTTTCCACTCCCTCCTCGTCTCGCGCTATCTCCCCCCCTCCCCCCACCGCCTCGCCATTTTGCCCCCGCACCCCGTCTCGCGCTTTCACCCCCACTTCCCGTCTCGCGCATTCTCCCCCTCCCCGCCTCGCGTTTTCTCCATCCTCCCGCCTCGCACTTTGTCCACTCCCTCCCCGCCTCGCACATTCTCCACCCCGTCTTGCACTTTTCCCCCCGTCTCGCGCTTTCTCCCCCCCTCCCCGCCTCGTGCTGTCTCCCCCCACGCCTCGCGCTTTTTCCCCTCCGCCTCGCGCTTTCTCCCACCCCCACCTCGCATTTTCTCTCTCCCTTCCAGTCTCGCACTTTCTCCCCCCCCTCGCCTCGCACTTTCACTGCCCCTCCCCTCTCCTCGCGCTTCCTCCCACCCTCCCCTCTCGCCTCGCGCTTTCTCCCCCCTCCCCCCTCGCCTCGCACTTTCTCCTCCCTCCCTCCCGCCTCGCACTTTCTTCCCCACTCCCCCCCACCCTCGTGTGGAAAGTGCGAAGTGGGGGGGAGATGGGGAGAAAGCACGAGTTGGTAAAGGGGGGAGAAAGCGCGAAAAGGGGAGGGGAGAAAGTGTGATGTGGGGGGGAGGGGAGGAGAAAGCGCGAGGCGGGGGGCGGAGAATGTGCGCGGCGGGGGGAGGGGGGGAGAGAGCGCGAGGTGGAGGGGGAGGGGGAGAAAGCGCGAGGCGGGGAAGGAGGGAGGGAAAAAGTGCGAGGCGAGGGAGGAGGGGATGAGAAAGCGCGAGGCGGGGAGGGGGAGAAAATGCGATGTGGGGGGGAGGACGGGAAAAAGCGGGAGGCGGGGGGGAGAAAGCACGAGACGAAGGGGGAGGGGGGAGAAAGTGCGAGGCGGGGGGAGGGGGGGAGAAAGCGCGAGACAGGGGGGAGGGGGGAGAAAGTGCGAGGTGGGAAGGGGGAGAAAAAACGTGAGACGGGGAGGGGGGGAGAAAGTGCGAGGCGGGGGGAAGAGGGGAGAAAGTGCGAGCCGGGGGGGAGAAAGCGCGAGGAGGTAAATGGGGGAGGAAGCGCGATGCGGAGGGGGAGTGGGGGAGAGCGCGAGGCGGGGAGGGGGGAAAAAGGTGCGGGGCGGGGGAGGGAGAAAGCGCGAGGCGGGGATTAGAGGAGATAGCGTAAGACAGGGAGGGGGGGAAAGCGCTACGTGGGGCACGGAAAAATAGCGAGGCGGGGGGAGAGAAAGAGCGAGGCGGGGGGAAGGGTGGGAGAAAGCGCGAGGCGGGGGGGAAGGGGGGAGAAAGCGCGAGGCGGGGGAGAGGGGTTGAGATAGCGCGAGGCGTGCAGGGGAGGGAGAAAGCACGAGGCGGGGAGAGTGGGAAATAGCGCGGGGCGGGGAAGGGAGAGGACAGCTCGAGATGGGGAGGGGAAGAGAAAGCGCGAGACGGGGGAGGAGAAAGCGTGAGGCGGGGAGTGAGTGAGAAAGCGCGAGGCGGGGATGGGGGGGAGAAAGCGCGGGGGGGGTGCGGGAGAAATCGCGAGGCAGGGGGAAGGGACGGGGGGAGAAATTGCGAGACGGGGAGGGGGGGAGAAAGCGCAAGACGGAGAGTGGGGGAAAAACCGCGAGGCGGGGGAGAGAAAGCACGGGGCAGGTAGGGGGGCAGAAAGCGCGAGGGGGAAGGGAGGGGAGAGAAAGCGCGAGGCGGGGAGGGAGATATCCGGAAAGTTAAAGTCACCCCCAAGGCCCAGAGGCAGAGATTCAGAGACTGTCCTCAGCGGTTTATAGAGGAGCTCCTCAGCTGCTGCTTCTTGGCTGGGTGCTCTGTAAGAGACTCCCAGCACAAAGTCCCCCTTCTTGTGGGCTCCTCTGATTTTAACCCATAGGCACTCGATCCAATCCTCACCGTCTCCCGCCCCCCATCTCAGGCTTTCTCCCTCCCTCTCCCCCGCCTCGCGCTTTCTCCATCCCCTCCCCGCCCCACGCTTTCTCCCTCCCCTCTCCTCCTCGAGCTTTCTCCCCCCCCGCCTCGCGCATTCTCCCCCCTCCCCCCCCGCCTCGCGCATTCTCCCCCCTCCCCCCCCGCCTCGCGCTTTCTCCCCCCTCCCTCCCCGCCTCGCACTTTGTCCCCCCAACACGCGCTTTCCCCCCCGCCTCGCTCTTTCTCACCCCCTCCCCCCCGTCTCGCGCTTTCTCCCCCCTCCTCGCCTCACACTTTCTCCCCCCTCGCCTCGCGCTTTCTCCCTCCTTTACCGCCTTGCTCTTTCTCCCCCTGCCTCGTGCTTTCTCCCCTCCTCCCCCCCCGCCTCGCAATTTCTCCCCCCTCCCCCCCCGCCTCGCGGGGAAAGTGCGAGGTGGGGGGCAGGGGGGGGAGGAAGCTCGAGTAAGGGCGGAGAGAAAGCGCGACGCGGGGAGGGGGGAGAAAGCACGAAAAGGGGAGGGGAGAAAGTGCGATTTGGGGGGGAGGGGGGGAGAAAGCGCGAGGCGGGGAGGGAGGGGGGAGAAAGCGCGAGGCGGGGGGGGTGGGGGGAGAGAAAGTGCGAGGCCGGGAGGGGGGGAGAAAGCACGAAGCGTGCAGAGGAGGGAGAAAGCACGAGGCGGGGAGAGTGGGAAATAGCGCGGGGCGGGGAAGGGAGAAGAGAGCTCGAGACGGGGAGGGGAAGTGAAAGCGCGAGACGGGGGAAGAGAAAGCGCGAGGCGGGGGGGGAGGGAGGAAGAAAGCGCGAGGCGGGGAGGAGGGGGGAGAATGTGTGAGACCAGGAGGGGGGGGAGAAAGCGCGAGGCGGGGAGGGGATGGAGAAAAAGCGGGGAGGGGGTGGAGAAAGCGCGAGATGGGGGGGGAGAAAGCGTGAGGCGTGGCGGGAGAAAGGGCGAGGCGGGGGTGGATAAAGCCTTCTCCCCCTCGGCGTCGCGCTTTCCCCTCTCCTCCCCCCCCGCCTCGCGCTTTCTCCCACACTCCCCGTCTCACGCTATTTCCCTCCTCCCCCCGTCTCGCGCATTCTCCCCCCCCTCCCCGTCTCGCCCTATCTCCCCCCCTCCCACCCCGGCTCGCACTTTCTTCCCCCTTCCCCCACTCGCGTTTTTCCCACCCTGCCCCGCGTTTTCTCCCCCCCCGTATTTTGCTTTTTCACCCTCTCCCTCCCCGCCTCGCGCTTTCTCCCCCCCTCCCCCTCTGCATCGCGCTTTGTCTCCCCTTTACCTCCTTGCGCTTTCTCCCCCCCCGCCTCGCAATTTCTCCCGCCCTCCCCCCACGCCTCGCGGGGAAAGTGCGAGGCGGAGGGGTGAAAGCGCGAGGTGGGGAGGGGGTGGAGAAAGCGCGAGGCGGGGTAGAGGGAAAAAACTGCGAGGAGGGTTGGGAGGGGGGGAGAAAGCGCGAGACGAAGGGGGATGGGGGAGAAAGCGCGAGAGGGGAGAGGTGGAGAAGGCGCGAGGCGGAGGGGAGAAGGGGGGAGAAAGCGCGAGGCGGGAAGGGGGGGAGAAAGCGCGAGGAGGGGAGGGAGAAAGTGCGAGGTGGAGAGGGGGGAGAAAGCGACGGGGGGGGAGAAAGCGTAGGCGGGGGGGAAGAAAGTGAGATGCGGCGGTGAGAGAAAGCGCGAGGATGGGAAGTGAGGGAGACAGCGCGAGTCGGGGAGGGGGAGAAAGCGCGAGGCGGGGAGGGGGGGCAGAATGCACGAGGCGGTGGTGGAGAAAGCGATTTCTCCCCCGCTCCTCTCCTCGCGCTTTCTCCTACACACGCCTCCCGTTTTCTCCATCCCACGCATCTCCCCTTCTCGCCTCGCTCTTTTTTCCACCCCCCGCCTCGCTCTTCCTCCCACCCTCCCTGCCTCGCGCTTTCTCCCCCTCTCCCCGTCTCGCGCTTTCTCTCCTCTCCCCGCCTCGCGCCTTTTCCCCCCTGCCTCGCTCTTTCTCCCTCCCCCACCTCGCACTTTCTCTCCCTCCCCCACCTCGGGCTTTCTCTCTCCCCGTCTCGTGCTTTCTCCACCCCCTCCTCACCTCGCGCTTTCTCCCCCCCCACGCCTCGCGCTTTCTCCCTCCCTTCCCATCCTCGCGCTTTCTCTCACCGCCGCATCTCACTTTCTTCGCCCCCGGCTCGTGCTTTCTCCTCCCCCCCTTCCGCCTGGCGCTTTCTCCCCCCCGTCTCGCGCTTTCCCCCCCGCCTCGCGCTTTCTGCCCCCCCCGCGTCGCGCTTTCTCCCACCCCACCTCGCATTTTCTCTTTCCCTTCCAGTCTCGCACTTTCTCCCCCCCCTCCCCGCCTCGCGCTTTCACCCCCCCTGCCCCCGCCCCCTTGCGCTTTCTCCCCCGTCTACAACCACCTCGCACTTTTTCCCCTTGTCCCCGCCCCACGCTTTCTCCCTCCCCTCTCCTCCTCGAGCTTTCTCCACCCCCCCGCCTCGCGTTTTTCCCCCCCTCCACGCCTCGCGATTTCTCCCCCCGCGCTTCGCGTTTCTCCCCCCGCCTCGCACTTCCTCCCCCCCTCCCCCTTCGCCTCGCACTTTCTCCCCCCTCCCCCCCACCTCGCACATTCAGTGCGAGGCGGGGGGGGAAGGGAGGAAGCTCGAGTCGGGGTGGATAGAAAGCGCGACGCGGGGAGGGGGGGAGAAAGCGCGAAAATGGGAGGGGAGAAAGTGCGATGTGGGGGGGAGGGGGGGAGAAAGTGCGAGGCGGGGGGGAGAAATTGCGAGGCAGGGGGAGGGGGGGAGAGAGCGCGAGGTGGGGAGGGGAGTGAAAAAGCGCGAGGCGGGGTGGGAGAAAGTGCGAGGCCGGGCGGAGGGGGACAGGAAGCGCGAGGTGGGGAGGGAGGGGGGAGAAAGCACGAGACGAAGGGGGATGGGGGAGAAAGCGTGAGAGGGGAGGGGTGGAGAAGGCGCGAGGTGGGGGGAGAAGGGGGGAGAAAGTGCAAGGTGGGGAGGAGGGGGATAAAAGTGTAAGGCGGGGGGGTGGGGGGGAGAAAGCGCGAGTGGGGGAAGGGGGAAGAAAGTGCGAGCCGGGGGCTGAGGGGGGGAGATAGGGCGAGACGGGGAGGGGGGGAGAATGCGCGAGGCGGGGGTGGAGGGGAGGAGAAAGCGCGAGGCGGGGAGGGTTGGAGAAAGTGCGAGGCGGAGTGGGAGAAAGTGCGAGGCGGGGGGGGAGGGGGGGAGATAGGGCGAGACGGGGGGGGGGAGAAAGCGCGAGGCTGGGGGGGAGGGGGGGAAAAGGTGCGAGGTGGGGGGGAGAGGGATAGGAAGCGCGTGGCGGGGGGGAGAGTGGGGGAGAAGGCATGTGACGAGGGGGGAGGGGGGCAGAAAGTGCGAGGGGGGGCGGAGGGGGGCAGAAAGCGAGAGGCGGGGGGAGGGGGGGAGAAAGCGAGAGGGGGGGTTGAGAAAGCACGAGGAGGGGAGAGGAGAAAGTGCGAGGCGGGGGGAGAGGGGAAGAGAGCACGAGGCGGGCGGAAAAGGGAGAAAGTGCGAGACGGGGGGGACGGGGGAGAAAGCGAGAGGCGGGGGGGGAGAAAGCGCGAGACGGGGGGGGAGAAAGCGTGAGGAGGGGGTGGGGAGAAAGCGTGAGGGGAGGGAGAATGCGCGAGACGGAAGGGGGGGACAAAGTGCGAGACGGGGAGGGGGGTGGAGAAAGCGTGAGGCGGGGGGGAAGTGGAGTTAGAGCGAGGCGGGGGGGGAGAAAGCGTTAGGGTTAGGGTCAGGGTTAGGTTTTGGGGCCATTAGCGTTAGGGTTCGGGTTAGTGTTAGGGTTAGAGTTAGGCACGAAGGTGATCCTTTGAAGGATCTAAAGAGGTTCCAGAGGGTTCTGGAAGGGTTTTGGTGGTCCCAGAGGGGTCTTTGAAGGATCTAAAGGGGTTCCAGAAGGTTCGGGAAGGGTTTTGGTGGTTTCAGAGGTGTCCTTGAAGGATCTAAAGGGGTTCCAGAGGGTTCTGGAAGGATTTTGGTGGTCTTGAAGGAGTCCTTGAAGGATCTAAAGGGGTTCCAGAGGGTTCTGGAAGGGTTTTGGTGGTCTCAGAGGGGTCTTTGAATGAACTGAAGGGGTTCCAAAGGTTAGGGTTAGGGTTAGGAGTTAGGGTTTAGGGTTAGGGTTAGGTTTAAGGGTTAGGGTTAGGGTCGTTAGGGTTAGAGTTAGGGTTTGGCTTAGGGTTAGAGTTAGGCAGGGAGGAGTTGGAGAAAGCGCGAGACGGGGGGGAGAAAGCGCGAGGCGGGGGTGTCACAGTCCACTCGTAAGTGGACGCGTGTTGGTTCTTTTTAGCTGTGATCTCGGAGTGCAAAAAGAAAGCAAAGTAACAATTCAAGGGAGTTAAATTCCAATCCAAACAGGAACTTTATTATTTATTCCACGGGTCCGCAGACGTCCGGCGTCTTGGGGGTCGCGGTCCAGAAGAGGTTCCTCCGCTTCTGTCTTCGATCGATGTGATCTCACGGTGGGGAAGATCCTCGAAGCTCAGCTGCTCCAGAGCTGCCGTTTCTGTTGGTCCCTGCACCGGATCCCTCCTGGTGCCCCTCCTTTGTCCCACCACGCTCCCCCCGCAGCCACCCGTGCCGGGAGAGGAGGGTCTGAGGCGAGGTCAGTGCTGGGGGCAGGGGTTCTCCCCTTGCCCATGCGCTTCTCCTGGCGGCGGGGGTCGGTTTTGGGGTCCCCAATGAAGGCCGGTAGTCACCGTCACCTCGCTCTTTAAATGCCCTCGTCCTGCGCGCGCGGGGTTGGGGTTTGGCTCTGTGGTATCTTTCACCACAGCAGTTAATGAGGAGCCGTTGGCTCTGGCGCTCGCCGGGCGTCACGGAGCTGCTGCAATAGTGACTGTATGGGACAGGAACAAAGCATTTGTCCTGCGCTCATCCGGAGAGGTACAAAGCACAGCAGCTCCGGCTGTTCCTGCCAGGCCTGCGCCGGTGCTTCAGCGCCTGAGGGGAATGGGGGGACAGAAATTGAGGACCTCCTAAACCCAACGAGCACCCATCCCACCACCTGAGGACCTTCTAAACCCTCTGGAGACCCCATCCCAGCACCTTAGAACCTCCCAAACCCTCTGGAGACCCCATCTCAGAACCTGAGGACCTCCTAAATCCCTCTGGAGACCCCATCCCACCACCTGAGGACCTCCTAAACCCTATGGAGACCCCATCCCACCAACTGAGGACATCCCAAACCCCTATGGAGACCCCATCCAACCACCTGAAGATTTCCTGAACCCTCTGGAGACCCCATCCCACCACCTGAGGACCTTCTAAACCCTCTGGAGACCACATCCCACCACCTGAGGACCTTCTAAACCTTCTGGAGACCACATCCCACCACTTGAGGACCTCCTAAACCCTCTGGAGACCCCATCTCAGAACCTGAGGACCTCCTAAATCCCTCTGGAGACCCCATCCCACCACCTGAGGACCTCCCAAACCCCTCTGGAGATCCCATCCCACCACCTGAGGACTTCCTGAACCTCTCTGGAGACCCCATCCCACCACCTGAGGACCTCCCTAACCCTCTGGAGACCCCATCCCACCACCTGAGGTCCTCCCTAACCCTCTGGAGACCCCATCCCACCACATGAGGACTTCCCAAACACTTATGGAGACCGCATCCCACCACCTGAGGACCTCCCAAACCCTCTGGAGACCCCATCCCACTACCTGAGGACCTCCTAAACCCCTCTGGAGACCCCATCCCACCACCTGAGGACCTCCTAAACCCCTCAGGAGGCCACTTCCCAACACCTGAAGACCTCATAAGCCCTCTGGAGACCCCATCCCACCACATGAGGCCATCCTAAACTATTTGGAGACCCCATCCCACCACCTGAGGACCTCCTAAACGCTCTGGAGACTCCATCCCACCACTGAGGACCTCCTGAACCCTCTGGAGACCCCATCCCACCACGGGAGGACCTCTCGAACCCCTCTGGAGACCCCATCCCACCACCTGAGGACCTCCTAAACCCCTCTGGAGACCCCATCCCACCACCTGAGGACCTCCCAAACCTTATGCAGACCCCATCCCACCACCTGAGGACCTCCTAAACCCCTCTGGAGACCCCATCCCACCACCTGAGGACCTCCTAAACCCTCTGGAGACCCCATCTCACCACTGAGGACCTCTCCAGGCCCCGCGGCTTCGCTGTGGTCGTGTCCTCCGTGGAGCTCCTGGTCATCTTCTGGGTGGCTTTGGTGCCACCGTGGCCAAAGTTGGGGACGTGGATGGTGACCGTTGGCCCGAAGTGGCCATCGGAGCACCTCTGGAGGACAACGAGAGCGGCGCCGTCTGCATCTTCAGAGGACGATGGGATGGAGTCCACCTCATGTACATCCAGGTGGGACCTTCGGGAGGTGGAGAACGATGGGGGGGAGAAGGTTCTGGTGGTGGAATGTCCTCAAATGGAGAACTTTGGGTTCTTCTGGTGGTGGAATGTCCTCCAGATGGAGAACTTTGGGTTCTTCTGGTGGTGGAACCTTCTGGAGATGTCAAAGCTCTTCTGGTGGAGCTGTGGTGGCTTTGGCTCTTGGAGCAGACCCATCTCCTGAAGGTCCTTCCGTCCATCACAGCGCATCTCCGGCCACCGCTTCTCCCTCCGCCATTTTGGCCGCTCCCTCCGTGGTGGACGGGACCTTCCGGAGGCCCTTCTTCCCGACGTGGCCGTCGGCGCAAGAGGACCCCTTCTTCTCCTCAGGTGGGTCCCATCACGGACAGCAGAGATGGAGAAGAGGTCCTCTTGGGCCACCGCTTCTCCAGCATCTTCTTCTCCATCTCCTCAAGGTCACGGCCGCGTCTTCGCGGCGGCGCAACGGTGACCTTTCAACCTCCAGAGGTCCTCGAGGCCACCGGGAGATGTCACCAGGAGGACCCGACTCTACGGGAGGTGTCCAAAGTCCACATCTGCTTCCAGGGCACCAAAGCCACCAATGATACCTACGGTGAGGACCACCAAAACCCTCCGGAGATGTCCTCAAGGGGCTCCAGATCTTCTCCAGGACCTCCTCAACCCCAGTGAGCTGTTTGTTCCTATGGCCTTCAAAACCCCATTAAGATGTCCTTATGGCATTCAGAACCCCTCTGAGATGTCCTCATGGTATTTAGAACCCCATCGAGATGTACTTATGGCCTTCTCAACCCCTCTGAGATGTTCTTATGGTCTTCAGAACCCCATTGAGATGTCCTTATGTCCTCCAGAACCCCATTGAGACATTGTCCGTCCCCTTTAGATGTCCCCCAGGACCTCCTCAACCACTCCGAGATGTCCTTATGGCCTTCAGAACCCCATTGAGATGTCATCAAGGGGCTCCAGATCTTCTCCAGCACCTCCTCAACCCCTCTGAGATGTCCCTATGGCCTTCAGAACCCCATTGAGATGTCCTTATGGCTTTCAGAACCACTCTGAGATGTCTTTATGGCCTTCAGAACCCCATTGAGATGTTCTTATGGCTTTCAGAACCCCATTGAGATGTCCTCAAGGGGCTCCAGATCTTCTCCAGGACCTCCTCAACCCCTCTGAGATGTCCTCATGGCCTTCAGAACCCCAGTGAGATGTTCTTATGGCTTTCAAAACCCCCTGAGATGCTCTCAGATCTTCTCAAGGACTTTCTCAACCCCTCTGAGATGTCCTTATGGCCTTCAGAACCCCATTGAGACGCCGTCCGTCCCCTTTAGATGTCCCCCAGGACCTCCTCAACCCCTCTGAGACATCCTTATGGTCTCCAGAACCTACTGAGATGCCGTCCGTCCCCCTTTAGATGTCCCCCTGGTTTCCCGCAGGTTCCAAACTGTCCGTTACACTTCCATTCCGGGCGACGTTGGATCCCGGGTGGACATCATCGCGAGCGGTGTTTGTGGGGGTTGGGGGGACACTTATTGGGACGGAACGAGGGGCGTTGGGACGACGTTGTCGGGTGGTGTCCATCGCGGTGGTGGTGAGAGAGATGGTGGGACGGGGGGACGGAATGGGGGGACGGACAGGTGGGGGGAACTCTTTTTCTGTGGCAGTGTCCTCCTCTCGGTTCCTCCTCCAGAAGGTTCCGGAGCTCTCGGTTCCTCCTCCAGAAGGTTCTGGAGCTCTCAGTTCCTCCTCCAGAAGGCTCTGGAGCTCTCGGTTCCTCCTCCAGAAGGTTCCAAAGCTCTCGGTTCCTCTTCCAGAAGCTTCTGGAGCTCTCAGGTCCTCTTCCAGAAGGTTCCAGGAGCTCTGGAGAAGGTTCTGGAGCTCCGATGGTCTCAGGTTCTCCGTCTCCGTAGGTTTCCCGGTGGAGTCGTTGTCCATTGATGCTCAGCGGACGTTGGCTTTGGGCGCCCCTCGTTACGGCCACCGCGGTTGTCTCGTCCTTCTCCAGCGCCGAGAAGACTCCTGGGACCTCCTCGGAGACGCCCTCGGACCTCAGGACACAGGGGACAACCGGAGGGGCTCCATCGTTGAGGTCCTCACGTTGAGGACTTTACTTTGAGGTCTTCACGTTGAGGTCCTCGTGGTCTCCCAGGTGGGCGGAGCCTTTGGGTCGTCCCTCTGCGCTGTGGACACGGACGGAGACGGTTCGGCCAAAGTCATACTGGTGGGAACCCCCTTCTTCTACGGAGGGGGCAGTGGTGGTCGTGTGGACCTCTGTGACCTCCACCCCGAGGTGAGACCTCATCCCACCACCTGAGGACCTCCTAAACCCTCTGGAGACCCCATCCCACCACCTGAGGACCTCCTAAACCCCTCTGGAGACCCCATCCCACCACCTGAGGACCTCCTAAACCCCTCTGGAGACCCCATCCCACCACCTGAGGACCTCCTAAACCCTATAGAGACCCCATCCCACCACCTGAGGACCTCCTAAACCCCTCTGGAGACCTCATCCCACCAACTGAGGACCTCCTAAACCCCTCTGGAGACCCCATCCCACCACGTGAGGACCTCCTAAACACCTCTGCAGACCCCATCCCACCATCTGAGGACCTCCTAAACCCTCTGGAAACCCCATCCCACCACCTGAGGACCTCCTAAACCTAATGGAGACCCCATCCCACCTCTGAGAACCTCCCAAGCCCCTCTGGAGACCCCATCCCACCACCTGAGGACATCCTAAACCCCTCTGGAGACCCCATCCCACCACCTGAGGACCTCCTAAACCCCCCTTGTTACCCCATCCCACCACCTGAGGACCTCCCAAACCCTTATGGAGACCCCATCCCACCACCTGAGGACCTCCTAAACCCCTCTGGAGACCCCATCCCACCATTTGAGGACCTCCTAAACCCTCTGGAGACACCATCCCACCACCTGAGAACCTCCGAAAACCTCTGGAGACCCCATCCCACCACCTGAGGACCTCCTAAACCACTCTGGAGATCCCATCACACAACCTGAGGACCTCCCAAATCCCTTTGGAGGCCCCATCCCACCACCTGAGGACCTCCCAAATCCCTCTGGAGACCCCATCCCACCACCTGAGGACCTCCCAAACCCTCTTGAGACCCCATCCCACCACCTGAGGACCGCCTGAACCCTCTGGAGACCCCATCCCACCACCTGAGGACCTCCGAAACCCCTCTGGAGACCCCATCCCACCACCTGAGGACCTCCTAAACCCTCTGGAGACCCCATCCCACCACCTGAGGACCTCCTAAACCCTATGCAGACCCAATCCCACCACCTGAGGACCTCCTAAACCCCTCTGGAAACCTCATCCCACCACCTGAGGACCTCGCAAACCGCTCTGGAGACCCCATCTACCACCTGAGGACCTCCTAAACCCCTCTGGAGACCACATCCCACCACCTGAGGACCTCCTAAACCCCTCTGGAGACACCATCCCACCACCTGAGGACCTCCTAAACCCCTCTGGAGACCTCATCCTACCACCTGAGGACCTCCTAAACCCCTCTGGAGACCCCATCCCACCACGGGAGGACCTCCTAAACCCTCTGGAGACCCCATCCCACCACCTGAGGACCTCCTAAACCCTATGCAGACCCAATCCCACCACTTGAGGACCTCCTAAACCCTCTGGAGACCCCATCCCTCTACCTGAGGACCTCCTAAACCCTATGGAGACAACATCCTACCACCTGAGGACCTCCTAAACCTTCTGGAGACCCCATAACACCACATGAGGACCTCTTAAACCCTCTGGAGAACCCATCCCACCACCTGAGGACCTCGTGAACCCTCTGGAGACCCCATCCAACCACCTGAGGACCTCCTAAACCCTCTGGAGACCCCATCCCACCACCTGAGGACCTCCAAAACCCTCTGGAGACCCCATCCCACCACCTGAGGACCTCCGAAATCCCTTTGGAGACCCCATCCCACGACTTGAGGACCTCCTAAACGCCTCTGGAAACCCCATCCCACCACCTGAGGACCTCCTAAACCCTCTGGAGACCCCATCCCATCACCTGAGGACCTCTTAAACCCCTCTGGAGACCCCATCCCACCACATGAGGACCTCCCAAACCCTCTGGAGACCCCATCCCACCACCTGAGGACCTCCTAAACCCTCTGGAGACCCCATCCCACTAGCTGAGGACCTCCTAAACCCCTCTGGAGACCCCATCCCACCATTTGAGGACCTCCTAAACCCTCTGGAGACACCATCCCACCACCTGAGAACCTCCGAAAACCTCTGGAGACCCCATCCCACCACCTGAGGACCTCCTAAACCACTCTGGAGATCCCATCACACAACCTGAGGACCTCCCAAATCCCTTTGGAGGCCCCATCCCACCACCTGAGGACCTCCCAAATCCCTCTGGAGACCCCATCCCACCACCTGAGGACCTCCCAAACCCTCTTGAGACCCCATCCCACCACCTGAGGACCGCCTGAACCCTCTGGAGACCCCATCCCACTACCTGAGGACCTCCTAAACCCCTCTGGAGACCCCATCCCACCACCTGAGGACCTCCTAAACCCTCTGGAGACCCCATCCCACCACCTGAGGACCTCCTAAACCCTATGCAGACCCAATCCCACCACCTGAGGACCTCCTAAACCCCTCTGGAAACCTCATCCCACCACCTGAGGACCTCGCAAACCGCTCTGGAGACCCCATCTTACCACCTGAGGACCTCCTAAACCCCTCTGGAGACCACATCCCACCACCTGAGGACCTCCTAAACCCCTCTGGAGACACCATCCCACCACCTGAGGACCTCCTAAACCCCTCTGGAGACCTCATCCTACCACCTGAGGACCTCCTAAACCCCTCTGGAGACCCCATCCCACCACGGGAGGACCTCCTAAACCCTCTGGAGACCACATCCCACCACCTGAGGACCTCCTAAACCCTATGCAGACCCAATCCCACCACTTGAGGACCTCCTAAACCCTCTGGAGACCCCATCCCTCTACCTGAGGACCTCCTAAACCCTATGGAGACAACATCCTACCACCTGAGGACCTCCTAAACCTTCTGGAGACCCCATAACACCACATGAGGACCTCTTAAACCCTCTGGAGAACCCATCCCACCACCTGAGGACCTCGTGAACCCTCTGGAGACCCCATCCAACCACCTGAGGACCTCCTAAACCCTCTGGAGACCCCATCCCACCACCTGAGGACCTCCAAAACCCTCTGGAGACCCCATCCCACCACCTGAGGACCTCCGAAATCCCTTTGGAGACCCCATCCCACGACTTGAGGACCTCCTAAACGCCTCTGGAAACCCCATCCCACCACCTGAGGACCTCCTAAACCCTCTGGAGACCCCATCCCATCACCTGAGGACCTCCTAAACCCCTCTGGAGACCCCATCCCACCACATGAGGACCTCCCAAACCCTCTGGAGACCCCATCCCACCACCTGAGGACCTCCTAAACCCTCTGGAGACCCCATCCCACTAGCTGAGGACCTCCTAAACCCATCTGGAGACCCCATCCCACCACCTGAGGATTTCGTAAACCCTTATGGAGACCTCACACCAGTACCTGAGGACCTCCTAAACCCCCTGGAGACCCCATCCCACCACCTGAGGACTTCCTAAATCCCTATGTAATGGTAGAATGGCACTTTCTCCCCCCCCGCCTCACGCTTTCTCCATCCCAGCCTCGCACTTTTCCACCACTCTCAGCGCTTTCTCCACCCTCCTCCCCACCGGCCTCACACTTTCTTCTCCCCGATCTTGCATTTTCTCTCTCCCTTCCAGTCTTGCACTTTCTCCACCCCCTCCCCGCCCCTTCTCCCTCCCCTCTCCTCCTTGCGCTTTCTCCCCCCCTCCCCCTCGCGCTTTCTCCCCCCCCCGCCATGCGCTTTCTCCACCCCCCCACCTCGTGCTTTCTTCCTCCACTCCCCCCCAGCCTCGCGTCTTCTCCCCCCCCCCGTCTCGCGCTCTCTCCCCCCCGCCTCGTCTCACGCTTTCTCACTCCCTCCTGTCCTTAAAGGACCTAAAGAGGTTCCAGAGGGTTCTGGACGGGTTTTGATGGTCTCAGAGAGGTCCTGGAAGGATCTAAAGCGGTTCAAGAGGGTTCTGGAAGGGTTTTGGTGGTCTCAGAGAGCTCCTGGAAGGATCTAAAGGGGTTCCAGAGTGGTCCTTGAAGGGTTTTGGTGGTCTCAGAGAGGTCTATGAATGACCTAAAAGGGTTCCAGAGGGTTCTGGAAGGGTTTTGGTTTTCTCAGAGTGGTCCTGGAAGGATCTAAAGAGCTTCCAGAGGGTTCTGGAAGGGTTTTGGTGGTCTTCAAGGGGTCCTTGAAGACCAACAAAACCCTTCCAGAACTCTCTGGAAAACCTTTAAGGGGATCTTAAGGAGTTCCAGTGGGTTCTGGAAAGGTTTTGGTAGTCTTCAAGGTGTCCTGGAAGGATCTAAAGAGGTTCCAGGGGATTCTGGAATGGTTTTGGTGGTCTCAGAGATGTCCTGGAAGGATCTAAAGGGGTTCCAGAGGGTTCTGGAAGGGTTTTGGTGGTCTTCAAGGTGTCCTGGAAGGATATAAAGAGGTTCCAGAGGGTTCTGGAAGGGTTTTGGTGGTCCCAGAGAGGTATTTCAAAGGTCTAAAGGGGATCCAGAGGGTTCTGGAAGGGTTTTGGTGTTCCCAGAAAGGTCCTGGAAAAATGTAAAGAGGTTCTAGAGGATTCTCGAAGGGTTTTGGTGGTCTCAGGGGGGTCTAACCCCTAACTCTAACCCTAACCCAAACCCTAACAACACTAACCCTAACCCCTAATCCTAACCCTAACCCTTACCTCTGGAACCACTTTAGGTCCTTCAAGGTCGCCTTAAAGACCACAAAACCCCTTCCAGAACTCTCCAGAACCCCTTTAGAAGTTTTCTTCAATTTTCTTTCCTTCAAGAAAGTATCGTTAGGAAACCAAGGAGCGGCTGCGGAGGCGTCGTCTGCTGTCGAGGCGTGAGTGGGAGAGAGCGTGAGTCGGGGGGGGTGGAGAAAGCACGAGGCGGGGATGAGAGGAGAAAGCGTAAGACAGGGATGGGGGAAAAGTGCGACGTGGGGCAGGGAAAAATAGCGAGGCGGGGGCAGAGAAAGCGTGAGGCGGGGGAGAGGGGTTGAGATAGCGCGAGGCGTGCAGGGGAGGGAGAAAGCACGAGGCAGGGAGAGTGGGAAATAGCGCGGGGCGGGAAAGGGAGAAGACAGCTCGTGACGGGGAGGGGAAGTGAAATCGCGAGACGGGGGGGCGACAAAGCGCGAGACGGGGAGTGAGTGAGAAAGTTAAGGTTTGAGTTAGGGTTAGGGTTAGGGTTAGGGGTTTGGGTTAGAGTTAGGGTTAGGGTTAGGATTAGGGTTAGGTTTAGCGTTAGGGTTGGGGTTAGGGTTAGGGTTAAGGTTAGGGTTAGGAATTTGGGTTAGGGTTAGGGTTAGGGGTTAGGGTTAAGGTTTGAGTTAGGGTTAGGGTTAGGGTTAGGGTTAGGGTTAGGAGTTTGGGTTAGAGTTAGGGTTAGGGTTAGGATTAGGGTTAGGTTTAGCGTTAGGGTTGGGGTTAGGGTTAGGGTTAAGGTTAGGGTTAGGAATTTGGGTTAGGGTTGGGGTTAGGGTTAGGGTTAAGGTTAGGGTTAGGAATTTGGGTTAGGGTTAGGGTTAGGGGTTAGGGTTAAGGTTTGAGTTAGGGTTAGGGTTAGGGTTAGGGTTAGGGGTTTGGGTTAGAGTTAGGGTTAGGGTTAGGATTAGGGTTAGGTTTAGCGTTAGGGTTAGGGTTAGGGTTTAGGGGTTAGGGTTAAGGTTAGGGTTAGGAATTTGGGTTAGGGTTAGGGTTAGGGATAGGCGTGGAGGGGTTGGAGAAAGCGCGAGGCGGGGGCGAGAATGTGCGAGGCGGTGGGGAAGAAAGTACGAGTCGGGGGAGAGAGCGCGAGGTGGGGGTTGAGTAAATGCGGGTGCGAAATTACGACGCGGGAGGGGGGGAGAAAGCGCGAGACGGGGGGGAGAAAGGACGAGGCGGGGTGGGAGAAAGAGGCGGGGAAAGGGTGGAGAAAGCGCAAGGCGGGGGAGGAGGGGGGGAGAAAGCGTGAGGCAGGGAGGCAGTGGAAAGACCGCGATGTGGGCAGGGGGGAGTAAGCGACGGGAGAGGAGGGGATGGAGAAAGCGCGAGGCGGAGGGGGGGAGAAAGCGCGAGGCGGGGGCGGAGGGGGGAAAAGCGCGAAGCAGGGGGGGGAGGAGAAAGCGCGAGGCAGGGGGGAGGGGAGAAAGTGCGAGACGGGGGGGAGAAAGCGCGAGGTGGGGGTGGAGAAAGCACGAGGCAGGGAGGGGGGTAGAATGTGCGAGGCGTGGGGGAGGGGAGAAAGCGCAAAGTGGGTGGGGAGAATGCGAGAGGTGGGGGGAGAAAGCGAAAGGCGGGGAGGGGGCGGAAAGCGCGAGACGGGGGGGGAGGAGGGGAGAAAGCGCGAGACGGGGGGGTTGGGGAAAAAGTGCGGAGGAGGGGAGAAAGCACGAGGCGGGGAGGGAGGGAGACAACACGAGACGGGGAGGGGGGGAGAAAGAGCGAGGCGACTGGTGAAACGGGGAGAAAGCACGAGGCGGGAGTGGAGAAAGCACGAGGTGGGGGGAGGAAGCGCGAGGCGGGGAGGGGAGGAGAAAGCGCGAGACGGAGGGGGAGGGGGGAAGAATGCGCGAGACGGGGGGAGAAAGCGCTGGGAGGGGGGGGAATCACGAAGCGGGGGGGGGAGGGGGAATACGTGAGGCGTGAAGGGGGTTAAGAATACGCGAGGCGGGGGAGGGAGAAAGCGTGAGACGGGGAGCGATTTCTCCCCCCCGCTTCCAGCTTTGTCCCCCACTGCCTCGCGCTTTCTCCACCCCCCCACCTGGTCTCGCGCTTTCTCCCCCCCTCCTCCCAGCGCTTTCTTCCCCCCACGCATCGCGCTTTCTCCCCCCCTCCCCGTCTCGCATTATATCCCCCCCTCCCCCCCCGCCTCGCGCTTTTTTCCTCTCTCCCCCCCCGCTTCGCGCTTTCTTCCTCTCTCCCCCCCCGCTTCGCGCTTTCTCCCCCCCGCCTCGTGCTTTCTCCACACCCTCCCCGCCTCGCGCTTTCTCCCTCCCTTCCCATCCTCGCGCTTTCTCTCACCGCCGCATCTCACTTTCTCCCCCCCCACCTCGCGCTTTCTCCCCCCGCGCCTTGCGATTTCTCCCCCCCTTCTCCATGCGCTTTCTCCCCCCCTGCCTCGCGCTTACTGCACCCCCTCGCGAAGCAGGGAGGCGGGGAGAAAGCGCGAGGCGAAGGAGGAGAAAGCGTGAAGCGGGGAATGAAAAAGTGCGAGTCGGAGAGAGGGGGAGAAAGCGTGAGGCGGGGAGGGGGGGAGAAAGCGTGAGGCGGGGAGGGGGGGAAAAAGGCGCGGGGCGGGGGAGGGAGAAAGCGCGAGGCGTGGAGGGAGAGAAAGCCCGGGGCAGGGGAAGAGAATGCACGAGGCCTGGGGGGAGAAAGCGCGAGGCGGGGAGGGGGGGGAGAAAGCGCAAGACAGGGAGGGGGGGAAAAGCGTGACGTGGGGCAGGGAAAAATAGCGAGGCGGGGGAGAGAAACCGCGAGGCGGGGGGGAAGGGTGGGAGAAAGCGTGAGGCGGGGGAGAGGGGTGGAGAAAGCGCGAGGCGTGCAGGGGAGGGAGAAAGCACGAGGCGGGGAGGATGGGAAATAGCTCCAGACGGGGAGGGGAAGTGAAAGCGCGAGACGGGGGAAGAGAAAGCGCGAGGCGGGGAGGGGGGGAGAAAGCGCGAGACGGGGAGTGAGTGAGAAAGCGCGAGACGGGGAGGGGGTGGAGAAAGCGCAAGGGGGGGAAGGGGTCGAGAAAGCGCGAGGAAGGGGGGGAGAAAGCGCGAGGCGGGGGTGAAAAAGCACGAGACGGGGAGGAGGAGAGAAAGCGCGAGACGGGGAGGGGAGAGAAAGCGCGAGGCAGGGAGGGAGATATCCAGAAAGTTAAAGTCACCCCCAAGGACAAGAGGCAGAGATTCAGAGACTGTCTTCAGTCGCTTTCTCCCCCCCTCTCCGCATCGCGGTCTTTCCACCCCCTCCCTGCCTCACGCTTTCTCCCCTCTTCCCCCCCCGCCTCGCACTTTGTCCCCCCTTCCCCCCCCGCCTCTCGCTTTCTCCCCCCCCGCCTCGCGCTTTCTCCCCCCGTCTCACGCTATCTCCCTCCCTCCCCCCACCGCCTCGCACTTTCTCCCTCCCCTCCCCTCCTCTCAATTTCTCCCCCCCGCCTCGCGCTTTCTTCCCCCCCGCCTCGCGCTTCCTCTCCCCCCTCCCCCCGCCTGGTGCTTCCTCACCCCTCCCCCCCCACCTCGCGCTTTCTCACCCCCCCCAGCGTCTCACGCTTTCTCCCCCGCCTCGCGGTTTTTCCCCCCCCGCATCGCGCTTCCTCCCCCCCCTCCCCCCCGCCTCGCACTTTCTCCCGCCCTCCCCCCCGCCTCGCGCTTTCTACCCCCCGCCTCACGCTCTCCGCCCCCCTCCCCTCGCGCGCCCACTCCCCTCCACCTCGCGCTATCCTCCCGCTGCCTCGAGTCCACCCCCACCGCCATTCGCCCATCGCCCCCATTGCCCACACCCCCGCGCCGCCTCGCGCCCCCCCTCTTTGCCTCCTCGCGCTTTCTCTCCCCCCTCCACGCTTTCTCCCCCCCCCCGCCGTCTCCCCCCATCACCGCCGCCTCCGTGCCACCACCTTTACCCACAACGCCAAACACACCACCCCGAGGCACCCAACAACTCCCAACCACGGCCCCGACGCCCCCATGGACGCTTCACACAAACCGCCTCAGCACGGACACCACCCTCCAAACCACCCCTCCACCAACGCTCCCCCCTCCTCAGCCGCTCCCACTCACGCCTCGACAGCAGACGGCGCCTCCGCAGCCGCTCCTTGGTTTACGAACGTTACTTTCTTGAAGGAAAGAAGATTGAAGAAAACTTCTAAAGGGGTTCCAGAGGGGTCCTTGAATGATCAAAAGGGGTTCCAGAGGGTTCCGGAAGTGTTTCTCCCCCCCTCCCTGTCTCGCGATTTCTCCCCCCCCCCCCGCCTCGGGCTTTCTCTCCCTCCCTCCTCGCGCTTTCTCCCCTCCCCCCCCCGGCCTCACGCTTTCTCCCCCCCTCCTCCCCGCCTCACGCTTTCTCCCCCCCCCCCCCCCGCCTTGCACTTTTTCCTCCCCTCCCCCCCGCCTCGCGCTTTCTCCCCTCCTCCCCCCCCGTCTTGCACTTTCTCCCCCTTCTCCCCCCACCTCGCGCTTTCTCCACCCCTCCCACCCCGCCTCGCAGTTTTTTCCGTCTGCCCGACCTCGCACTTTCTCCCCCCTGCCTCGCGGTTTTTCCAACCCCTCCCCGCCTCGCGCTTTCTCCTTCTGTTACCGCCTCGCGCTTCCCCCCCCCGCCTCGCGGTTTCTCCCCCCTCCCCCCCGCCTCGCACTTTCCCCCCCCCGCCTCGCGCTTTCTCCTCCCCGTGTCGGGCTTTCTCCCCCTCTCCTCCCGGCCTCGCGCTTTCTCCCCAACTCCTCCCCAGCCTCGCATATCCTCCCCTCCTCCCTTCTCGCCTCGCACTTTCTCCCCCCGCCTCGCGCTCTCTCCCCCCTCCCCTCGTGCGCCCACTCCCCTTCGCCTTGCGCTATCCTCCCACTGCCTCGAGTCTACCCCCACCGCCACGTGCCCATCGCCCCCATTACCTACACCCCCGAGCCGCCTCGCGCCCCCCCTCCTTGCACTTATTCACCCCCCTCCACGCTTTCTCCCCCCCCCCGCCGTCTCCCCCCGTCACCGCCGCCTCCATGCCGCCACCTTTACCCCCAACGCCAAACACACCACCCCGAGGCACCCAACAACTCCCAACCACGGCCCCGACGCCCCCATGGACGCTTCACACAAACCGCCTCAGCACGGACACCACCCTCCAAACCACCCCTCCACCAACGCTCCCCCCTCCTCAGCCGCTCCCACTCACGCCTCGACAGCAGACGACGCCTCCGCAGCCGCTCCTTGGTTTACAAATGTTACTTTCTTAAAGGAAATAAGATTGAAGAAAACTTCTAAAGGGGTTCCAGAGGGGTCCTTGAATCATCAAAAGGGCTTCCAGAGGGTTCTGGAACGGTTTTGGTGGTCTTCAAGGGCTCCTGGAAGGACCTAAATAGGTTCTAAAGGGTTCTGGAAGGTTTCTCCCCCCCTCTCTGTCTTGCGATTTCTCCCCCCCGCCTTGGGCTTTCTCTCCCTCCCTCCTCGCTCTTTCTCCCCCCCTCCCCGCCTCGTGCTTCCTCCCCCTCACGCCTCGCTCTTTCTCCCCACCTCCTCGCGCTTTCTCAGCCACCCCTCGCGCTTTCTCCCCTCCTCCCCCCCAGCCTCGCGGGGAAAGTGCGAGATGGTGTGGAGGGGGGGGAGGAAGCTCAAGTCGGGGCGGATAGAAAGCGCGATGCGGGGAGGGGGGGAGAAAGTGCGAAAAGGGGAGGGGAGAAAGCGCGATGTGGGGGGGAGGGGGGGGAGAAAGCGCGAGACAGGGGGGAGGGAAAAAGTACGAGGCGTGGGGGGAGGGGGTGAGAAAGACCGAGCTGGGGGGGAGAAAGCGCGAGGCGGGGGGGGAGGGGGGAGAAACCGCGAGGCGGGGAGGGGGGGAAAAACGCGAGGTGGGGGTGGTGGAGAAAGCTCGAGGAGGAGAGGGGGTGGAGAAAATGCGAGGCGGGGACAAGGGGAAAAAATTCGAGGCGGTTGTAGACGGGGGGAGAGAGCGCAAGGGGGCGGGGTCAGGGTTGGTGAAAGTGCGAGACGGGGGGGAAGCACGAGACGGGGTGGAGAATGTGCGAGGCGGGAGGGTGGAGAAAACGCGAGGCGGGGAGGGGGAGAATGCGCGAGACGGGAAGTGGGGGTGAAAGCACGAGACGGGGTGCGAGGTCAAAAAGTGCGAGGCAGTGGGGGGAAGGGGGGAGATAGTGCGAGACGAGGAGGGAGTGGAAAAAGTGCGAGACGGGGATGGGGGGAGAAAGCGCGAGGCGGGGGGGAGGGAGAAAGCCCGAGGTGGGGGAGGGGGGAGAGAGCGCGAGGTGGGGGGAAAGGGGAGAAAGTGCGAGACGGGGGGGGACGGGGAGAGAAGGTGCGAGGTGGGGAGGAGGGGAAAGCACGAGGCGGGGGGGGAGAAATCGCGAGGCGAGGAGGGAGGAGGGGAGAATGTGCGAGGCGGGGGGGGAGTGGGGGAGAAAGCGCAAGGCCGGGGGGAGGGGGGGAGAAAGCCCGAGACGAGGCAGGGGTGGAGAAAGCGCGAGGTGGGGCAGAGAAAGGGCGAGGCGGAGGCGGAACAAAGTGCGAGGTGGGGAGGGGGGGAGAAAGCGCGAGGCGGCAGGGGGAGGTGGGGAGATAGCGCGAGGCGGAAGGGGAGAAAGCGCGAGACAGGGAGGGGATGGAGAAAGCGCGAGGCGGGGGGTGGAGAAAGCAGGAGGCGGGGGGGGAGGGAGGGAGAAAGCCCGAGACGGGGGGCGGGAGACGGTGAGGATGGGATCGAGTGCCAATGGGTTAAAATCAGAGGAGCCCACAAGAAGGGGGACTTTGTGCTGGGAGTCTCTTACAGAGCACCCAGCCAAGAAGCAGCAGCTGAGGAGCTCTTCTATAAACAGCTGGGGACAGTCTCTGAATCTCTGCCTCTGGGCCTTGGGGGGGACTTTAACTTTCCGGATATCTCCCTCCCCGCCTCGCGCTTTCTCCCCCCCTCCCCGTCTCGCAATTTCTCCCCCCGTCCTCTCCCCCTGCCTCGCGATTTCTCCCGCACACCCCCTCACGCTTTCTCCCCCCCTCCGTGCTTTCTCCCCCCCTCCCCCCTTCGTGCTTTCTCCACCCCCTCCCCGTCTCGCGCATTCCCCTCCCCCGTCTCGCGCTTTCACTTCCCCTCCCCGTCTCGATCTGTCTTCTCCCTTTCCCGCCCCGCGCTATTTCCCACTCTCCCCGCCTCGTGCTTTCTCCCTCCCCTGCACGCCTCGCGCTATCTCCACCCCTCTCCCCCGCCTCGCGCTTTCTCTGCCCCCGCCTCGCTATTTTTCCCTGCCCCACGTCGCACTTTTCCCCCCTCCCTGTCTTACGCTTTCTCCTCTCATCCCTGACTCGCGCTTTCTCCCCCCCTTCTCCACCTCGCGCTTTTCCCCCCCTTTTCTGCCTCGCGCTTTCTCCCCCTCCCTCTCTGCATCGCGCTTCCTCCCCAATTTACCTCCTCGCGCTTTCTCCCCCCTGCCTCGCGCTTTTTATTCCCCTCCCCCCGCCTCGCACCTTCTCCCCGCCTCCCTCCCAGCCTCGCGCTTTCTCCCCACCTCCCCCTCCGCCTCGCGCTTTCTCCCCCATTTACCTCCTCGCGCTTTCTCCCCCCTCCCCCTTCGCCTCGCACTTTCTCCCCCCCCCCCCGCCTCGCGCTTTCTCCCCCCCTCCCTCCCCGGCTCGCACTTTCTCCCCCCCTCCCCCCCGCCTCGCACTTTCTCACCCCCGCCTTGCGCCTTCTCCACCACTCCCCGCATCGCGCTTTCATCCCCTCCCCCTCCGCCTCGCGCTTTCTCCCCCCCTCTGCCCCACATCGCGCTTTCTCCCCTCCCCTTTTCACGCTTTCTCCCCCCCTCCCCGCGTCGCGCTTTCTATCTGCCCCGACTCGAGCTTCCTCCCCCCCTCCCCCCAACCTCGCACTTTCCCCGCGAGGCAGGGGGGGAGGAGGGGAGAAAGTGCAAGGCGGGGGGGGAGAAAGCGCGAGGAGGTAAAGGGGGGAGAAAGCGCGATGCAGAGGGGGAGGGGGGGAGAAAGCACGAGTGGGGGAAGGGGGAAGAAAGTGCGAGCCGGGGGGGGAGGGGGGGAGATATGGCAAGACGGGGAGGGGGGGAGAATGCGCGAGGCGGGGGGGAGGGGGGCCATAGGGCGAGCCGAGGGGGAGAAAGCGCGAGGCGGGGAGGGGGGGGAGAATGCGCGAGGCGGTGGTGGAGAAAGCGCTTTCTCCCCCGCTCCTCTCCTCGCGCTTTCTCCTACACACTCCTCCCGTTTTCTCCATCCCACGCGTCGCCCTTTCTCCCCTTCTCGACTCGCTCTTTTTTCCCCCCTGCCTCGCGCTTTCTCCCTCCCTCTCCCCCCGCCTCGCACTTTCTCCCTCCCTCCCCCCGCCTCGCACTTTCTCCCTCCCTCTCCCCCTGCGTCGCGTATTCTCCCCCCCTCCACCCCTGCCTCGCGCTTTCACCCCCCCCCCGCCTCGCCCTATCTCCCCCCCTCCCCCCCCGGCTCGCACTTTCTTCTCCCTTCCCCCACTCACGCTTTCTCCCCCACTCCCCCCTCGCGCTTTCTCCCCCCCTCCCCGCCTCGCGCTTTCTCCCCTGCTCCCCCCTGCCTCGCACTTTTCCCCCCCTGCCCCGCGTTTTCTCCCCCCCCGTATTGCGCTTTTCCCCCCCCCCACCTCGCGCTTTTTCCCCCCCGCCTCGCGCTTTATCCCCCCTTTACCGCCTTGCTCCTTCTCACCGCCTCCCCCCCCTCCTCGCACTTTTTCCCTCCCTCCCTGCCTCGGCTTTATCGCCCCCCCCGGCCTCGCGCTTTCTCCCCCCCTCCCCACCTCGCACTTTCTCCCCCCCACCCCCCAGCCTTGCACTTTTTCCCCCCCTCCCCCCCGTCTCGCGCTTTCTCCCCCCCCGCCTCGCACTTTCTCCCCCCCTCGCCCCCCGCCTCGCACTTTCTCCCCCCTTCTCCCCTCACCTCGCGCCTTCTCCCCCCCTCCCCTCTCGCGCTTTCTCCCCCCCTCCCACTCTGCCTCGCAGTTTTTTCCCTCCTCCCTGCCTCGCGCTTTCTCCGCCTCCTGCCTCGCGCTTCCTGTCCCCCTCCGCCCGGCCTCGCACTTTCTCCCCCCCCGCCTCGCGGTTTTTCAGTCCCCTCCCCACCTCGCGCTTTCCCCCCCCCTCGCCTCGCTGTTTCTACCCGTCCCTCCCCGCCCCGTGCTTTCTCTCCCCCTTCCCGCCTCGCACTTTCTCCCCCCCCGCCCCGCGCTTTCTCCACCCCCTCCCCGTCTCGGGCTTTCTCACCCCCTCCCCCCCTCCTCGCGCTCTCTCCCCCCCTCCCCCCGCCTCGCACTTTCTCTGCCCCCCGCCTCACGCTTTCACCCCCCCTCCCCGCGTCGCGCTTTCTATCCGCCCCGACTCGAGCTTCCTCCCCCCCTCCCCCCCACCTCGGGGGGGGAGGAGGGGAGAAAGTGCGAGGCGAGGGGGGAGGGAGGGAAAAAGTGCGAGGCGTGGGGGGAGGGGGTGAGAAAGAGCGAGGTGGGGGGGAAAGCACGAGGCGGGGGGGAGGGGGGAGGTAGCGCGAGGCGGGGGGGAGGGGGGAGAAAGCGCGAGGCGGGGACAAGGGGAAAAAGTGCGAGGCGGTTGGGGACGGGGGGAGAAAGCGCAAGGGGGCGGGGGCAGGGGGGGTGAAAGTGCGCGGCGCGGAGGGGGGGGAGAAAGTGCGAGACTGGAAGGGAGAGAGAAAATGTGAGGTGGGGGTGGGAGAAAGCGCGAGGGGGGGGGAGAAAGCACGAGTTGGGGGTGAGAGAAAGCGCAAGGCGGGGGGGAGGGGGGAATAGCGCGAGACGGAGGAGGGGAGAAAGCACGAGCAGGGAGGGAAGCGGGGGAGAAAGCGCGAGGCGGGGAGGGGAGAAAGCGCGAGGCGGGGAGGGGGGGAGGAAGGGCGAGGCGGGGCGGTAGAAACCGCGAGGTGGTTGGGGGAGAAAGCGAGAGGTGGGGGGCAGGGGGGGAGATAGCGCGAGACGGAGAGGGGGGGAGAAAGCGCGAGGCAGGGGGGGAGAAAAAGAGAGTTGGGAGAGGGAGAAAGGGCGAGGCGGGGGGGAGGGGGGGAGAACACGCGAGGTGTGGGTGGGGGAAAGCGCGAGGCGGAGATGGGGAGAGTGCGCGAGGCGGTGGTGGAGAAAGCGCTTTCCCCCCCCTCCCCGCCTCGCGCTTTCTCCCCCCCCGTCATTTTCTCCACCCTCTCCACCTCGCGCTTTCTCCCTTCCCTCCTCTCCTCGCTCTTTCTCCCCCCCTCCCCTCCTCGTGCTTTTTTCCCCCCGCCTCGCGCTTTGTCCCTCCACTCCCTCCCTGCCTCGTGATTTCTCTCCCCCCACCTCGACCTTTCTTCCCCTCCCCGTCTTGCGCTTTTTCCACCCCCTCCCCTCCTCGAGCTTTCTCCCTCCTCCCTGTCTTGCACTTTCTCCCCCCCCTCCTCGCACTTTCTCCCCCCCCTCCCCGCCTGGCGCTTTCTCCCTCCCTTTTCCGCCTCGTGATTTCTACACCCCCTCCCCGTCTCGCGCTTTCTCCCCCCGTCCACCCCTGTATCGCGCTTTCTCCCCCCCTCCCCCCGCCTCGCACTTTCTCCCCCCCTACCTCCTCTCCTCGCGATTTCTCCCCCCCTCCCCCCCGCCTCGCACTTTCTCCCCCCTTCTCCCCCCGCCTCGCGCCTTCGCCACCCCTCCCCTCTCGCGTTTTCTCCCCCATCCCCCTTCGTCTCGCGCTTTATCCCCCCTCCCAACTCGCGCTTTCTCCACCCCTTCCCCACCTCGCGCTTTCACCCCTCCGCCTCGCACCTGGCAGAGGTCTGGGGTCTCTAGATGGTTTAGGAGGTCCTCAGGTGGTGGGATGGGGTCTCCAGAGGGTTTTGGAGGTCCTCTTGTGGTGGCATGGGGTCTCCAGAGCAGATTAGGAGGTCCTCAGTTGGTGGGATGGGGTCTCCAAAAACATTTGGGAGGTCCTCAGGTGGTGGGATGGGGTCTCCAGAGGGTTTAGGAGGTCCTCAGATAGTGTGATGGGGTCTCCATATGGTTTAGGAGGTCCTCAGGTAGTGGGATGGGGTCTCCAGAGGGTTTTGGAGGTCCTCTTGTGGTGGGATGGGGTCTCCAGAGCAGATTAGGAGGTCCTCAGGTGGTGGGACGGGGTCTCCAGAGGTATTTGGGAGGTCCTCAGGTGGTGGGATGGGGTCTCCAGGGGGTTATAGGAGATCCTCAGGTGGTGGGATGGGGTCTCCATAGGGTATGGAAGGTCCTCAGGTGGTGGGATGGGGTCTCCAGAGGGGTTTAGGAGATCTTCAGGTGGTGGGATGTGGTCTCCAGAGGGTTTAGGAGGTCCTCAGGTGGTGGGATGGGGTCTCCAGAGGGGTTTAGGAGATCCTCAGGTGGTGGGATGGGGTCTCCAGAGGGGTTTGGGAGGTCCTCAGGTGGTGGGATGGGGTCTCCAGAGGGTTTAGGAGGTCCTCAGGTGGTGGGATGGGGGTCTCCAGAGTGGTTTAGGAGATCCTCCGGTGGTGGGATGGGATCTCCATAAGGGTTTAGGAGGTCCTCAGGTGGTGGGATGGGGTCTCCATAAGGGTTTAGGAGGTCCTCAGGTGGTGGGATGGGGTCTCCAGATGGATTTAGGAGGTCCTCAGGTGGTGGGATGGGGTCTCCATAGGGTTTAGGAGGTCCTCAGGTGGTGGGATGGGGTCTCCATAGGGGTTTGGGAGGTCCTCAGGTGGTGGGATGGGGTCTCCAGAGGGTTTAGGAGGTCCTCAGGTGGTGGGATGGGGTCTCCAGAGGGATTTAGGAGGTCCTCAGGTGGTGGGATGGGGTCTCCAGAGGGTTTAGGAGGTCCTCAGGTGGTGGGATGAGGTCTCACCTCGCGGTGGAGGTCACAGAGGTCCACACGTCCACCACTGCCCCCTCCGTAGAAGAAGGGCGTTCCCACCAGTATGACTTTGGCCGAACCGTCTCCGTCCGTGTCCACAGCGCAGAGGGACGACCCAAAGGCTCCGCCCACCTGGGAGACCACGAGGACCTCAGCGTGAAGACCTCAAAGTAAAGACCTCAACGTGAAGACCTCAACGTGAAGGCCTCAACGTGAGGACCTCAAGGATGGAGACCCTCCGGTTGTCCCCTGTGTCCTGAGGTCCGAGGGCGTCTCCGAGGAGGTCCCAGGAGTCTTCTCGGCGCTGGAGAAGGACGAGACAACCGCGGTGGCCGTAACGAGGGACGCCCAAAGCCAACGTCCGCTGACCATCAATGGACAACGACTCCACCGGGAAACCTACGGAGACGGAGAACCTGAGACCAGCGGAGCTCCAGAACCTTCTCCAGAGCTCCTGGAACCTTCTGGAAGAGGATCTGAGAGCTCCGGAACCTTCTGGAGGAGCTTCAGAACCTTCTTGAGGAGGAACCGAGAGCTCCGGAACCTTCTGGAAGAGCTTCAGAACCTTCTGGAGGCCCAAAAGATCTCTCCAGATCCTCCATGGAGGAACCAAAGATCTCTGCAGAACCTCCATGGAGGAACCAAAGACCTCTGCAGAACCTTCATAGAGGTCCCAAAGATCTCCACAAAGTTCCATAGAGCTCAGGAGGTCCCTTTTAGGTGTCCACTCACGGGAGTGAAGGTGGCGCTGAAGCCCTCTGGACTCCTCTCCAACTGGAAGGAGCTGCCGTGGACCTGATGGGTCCCTGAGGACGTGGTGGGAAGAGAGGGAGAAGAAGGCAACGACCATCAGAGGTCCATCCGGTGGTGACGAAGGGAGAGGTTCGTAACCTTCAACAGTGAAGATCCTGAATGCCATAAAGGGCCTCAAAGTCGTCCACTCGGAAGACGAAGTCCTGAGAGGGCTTCGAGGAGATGGGGAGAAGTTCTTGGAGGGCTTCAGGAGTGGAGAAGGAACGACCGATCTGGAGAAGAGAGGACACGAGGAGATGGTGGAGATGGAGGAGGAGATGGAGGAGGAGATGGAGGAGATGGAGGAGGAGATGGAGGAGGAGATGGAGGAGGAGATGGGGGAGATGGAGGAGGAGATGGAGGAGATGGAGGAGGAGATGGAGGAGGAGATGGAGGAGAAGATGGAGGAGATGGAGGAGAAGATGGAGGAGGAGATGGAGGAGGAGATATTTCTGGGCGTGGGTTTAAAGGAATCCTGCAATGGGTTCCGGGAGAGATTCCCCACGCAGCCGCGTCCGCTGTCTTTCCGCGGGAACTGTGGGATGGAGTAGGGGTCCAATGATGGGATGCGGCAGCTCCAGGGAATCCCGCGGCGCTGCGTCGGCTCCCGCGGGGGAGGAGTATCTGTGAGGCTGTGACAGCTCCAGAGAACCCCCCCCGAGATCCCTCCGAGGGAGAAGAGGATCCTCGGCTTCACCCCCGCCCCTGGCAGAGAGAAAGGGATCCACGGCAGCGCTGGGAGTGTGCGCCGCCGGGGGTCCTCCCGAGGGGGATCCCTTTGATCCGGGAGCAGCGGAGCCAGAATGGAGCCGGACCTTTCCCCCCCGCCCCCCGCGCTGTGGGGGGGAACAGCCACCGGGGAGCCATAAAGGAGGGGGCTTTGGAGCTGCCAAAGCTCTCGTGGCGCCGTCCTCTATCCCGGACGGGAGCTCAGGGGAGGCTCTTTCCTTCCCGGCACCAAAGGATTGCGCCGTACCGGAGCTGAGCGCGGCCGTTCCTCACCGGATGGTGCGAGGCTGTTCTCCTCTGCTTTGGGCACTGCTGTTATCACCCCCCAGGGTTTAAAATCTCTGCACCGCTGTTGGTGTCTCCTTCACAATATCCGCTGTGGGAATCTCACCGGAGGGGGGGCTCCCGGGCTCTTATCCCAACGGATGCAGTGGCGATAACGCTGCTATGGCCGCGGTAACTACAGAGCAGCTCCGAGGCGCGGGCCGGCACGGCAACCCTGGGGATCAGCTGCCGATCCCACGGGAGGCCCTGGGGGTGACCCGTGAGGAGGCAAAAAAGGCCTTTGGAAAGATCCCGGAGACTCAAAGCCCACAAAAGGGGGTTCCGAATATCCCCCCGGAGCCCCGAGAGCCTCATATGGAATTTATAGAGAGCTTAAAGGCAGCCCTGGAGCGGCAAAGAGAGAATGCAGAGGCTCAGGGAATGGCATGGGGGAAATGGGCTGTAGGGAATGCGAATGGGGATTGCAGTGAGAGAGAGCGCAGGGAGAAAGCGCGAGGGGAGAGGAGAGTGGGAGAGAAAGTGCAAAACGGGGAGGGGGGGAGAAAGCGCGAGGCGTGGGGGAAGGGGAGAGAAAATGCGAGGTGGGGAGAGGAGGGGGTTACTGGGAGCACTGGGAGTCTCGGGGGGGTCTGAGGGACTGGGAGGGGACTGGGAGGGATCTGGGAGGGACTGGGAGCACTGGGAGGGGGTTACTGGGAGTACTGGGTGGTGCTGGGAGCTCTGTCAGTGCTGGCGGCAGCTCACTATTAGCCTTAATTGCTCATTAATAGCCTTTATTAATGGCCTAATAGCCATAATAGGTATTAATAGCCTTTATTAATGCCCTAATAGCCCATTAATCGGTGTTATTATTGACCTAATAGTCATTAATAGCCTTTATTAATGCCCTAATAGCCCAGTAATAGCTGTTATTATTGCCCTAATAGTCATTAATAGCCTTTATTAGTGCCCTAATAGCCCATTAATAGCTGTTATTATTGCCCTAATAGTCATTAATAGCCTTTATTAGTGCCCTAATAGCCCATTAATAGCTGTTATTATTGCTCTAATAGTCATTAATAGCCTTTATTAATGCCCTAATAGCCCATTAATAGCTGTTGTTATTGCCCTAATAGTCATTAATAGCCTTTATTAGTGCCCTAATAGCCATTATAGGCATTAGTAGCCTTTATTAATGCCCTAATATCCCATTAATAGCTGTTATTATTGCCCTAATAGTCATTAATAGTCATCCTTCTCGTGGGGAGGGGCCCAGAGCTGAACACAGCACTCGAGGTGCGGTGTCCCCAGTGCCGAGTGCAGAGGGAGAATCCCCTCCCTGGCCCCGCTGCTCCCACCGTGTGTGATCCGAGCCACGATGCCATCGTCCAATGGTTTGAATTGGAAGGGACCTTCCAAATGCTGTCGTTCCGAGGGGGCTGTCCCGGGCAGGGACCCCTCCCCCTGGAGCCCCTCCGGGCTGAAGAGCCGCAGGGCTGAGGCGGGCACAGCTTCCCTGGGGGGCCCTGCCTGCCCCGCAGAGCCGGGGGCACTTTGGACACCCCAAAGTTTTCTTCACTGTTATTTCCTTTAACAAAATTACTTTTGTAAACCAAGGAGCGGCCGAGGAGGCTGCGGGGAGGGGGGAAGAAAGCGTCTCCCCCCCTCCCAGTCTCACACTTTCTCTCCCCTCCCCCTCCCCCCTTCTCTCCCCTCCCCTCGCGCTTTCTCCCCCTCTTCCCGCCTCGTGCTTTCTCCTCCCCTCCCCCCACGCCTCGTGTATTCTATCGCCCTCCCCCCCCTGCTTCGCGCTTTCTCCACCCCTCTCCTCCGCGTGCTATAATGGTATTGGTGGTCTCAGAGTGGTCCTGGAAGCATCTAAAGGGGTTCCAGAGGGTTCTGGAAGGGTTTTGGTGGTCTCAGAGCAGTCTTTGAAGGACCTAAAGGGGTTCCAGACGGTTCTGGAAGGGTTTTGGTGGTCTCAGAGGAATCTTTGAAAGACCTAAAGGGGTTCCAGAGAGTTCTGAAAGGGTATTGGTGGACTTCAAGGGGTCCTTGAAGGATCTAAAGGGGTTCCAGAGGGTTCTGGAAGAATTTTGGTGGTCTCAGAGGGGTCTTTGAAGGATCCAAAGGGGTTCCAGAGGGTTCTGGAAGGGTTTTGGTGGACTTCAAGGGGTCCTTGAAGGATCTAAAGGGCTTCCAGAGGGTTCTGGAAGGGTTTTGGTGGACTTCAAGGGGTCCTTGAAGCATCTAAAGAGGTTCCAGAGTAGTCTGGAAGGCTTTTGGTGGTCTTCAAGAACACTTTGAAGGATCTAAAGGGGTTCTAGAGGATTCTGGAAGGGTTTTGGTGGTCTCAGAGAGGTCCTGGAAGGATCTAAAGGGGTTCCATAGGGTTCTGGAAGGGTTTTGGTGGATTTCAAGGGGTCCTTGAAGCATCTAAATGGGTTCCAGAGGGTTCTGGAAGGGTTTTGTTGGTCTCAGATGGGTCCTGGAAGGATCTAAATGGGTTCCAGAGGGTTCTGGAAGGGTTTTGGTGGTGTCAGAGAGGTCCTGGAAGGATCTAAAGGGGTTCCAGAGGGTTCTGGAAGGGTTTTGGTGGTCTCAGAGGGGTCCTAGGAGGATCTAAAGGGGTTCCAGAGGGGTCCTTGAAGGATCTAAAGGGGTTCCAGAGGGCTCTGGAAGGGTTTTGGTGGTCTTCAAGGGCTCCTGGAAGGATCTAAAGGGGTTCCAGAGGGGTCCTTGAAGGATGTAAGGGGGTTCCAGAGGGTTCTGGAAAGGTTTTGGTGGTCTCAGATGGGTCCATGAAGGATCTAAAGGGGTTCGAGAGGGTTCTGGAAGGGTTTTGGTGGTCTCAGAGGGGTCCTGGAAAGATCTAAAGGGGTTCCAGAGCGTTCTGGAAGGGTTTAGTGGTCTCAGAGGGGTCCTGGAAAGATCCAAAGGGGTTCCAGAGGGTTCTGGAAGGGTTTTGGTGGTAGTGGAGAGGTCCTGGAGGGATCTAAAGGGGTTCCAGAGGGGTCCATGAAGGATCTAAAGGGGTTCCAGAGGGTTCTGGAAGGGTTTTGGTGGTGTCGGAGAGGTCCTGGAGGGATCTAAAGTGGTTCCAGAGGGTTCTGGAAGGGTTTTGGTGGTCTCAGAGGGGTCTTTGAAGGATCTAAAGGGGTCTCAGAGGGGTCCTGGAAGGATCTAAAGGGGTTCCAGAGGGTTCTGGAAGGGTTTTTAGAGAAAACGCGAGGCGGGGAGGGGGGAGAAAGCGCGAGACCCTCACATTCCAAAGATGCTTTGTGCTTTGTGCTTTATAATTTGTTCCCCCTTATACCCCAGGAGTTCCTTCAAACTCTTCGTTCTCTATTGATCCATTGTCCTTTGTTCATTCTTTATTCCTCTGTTGCTCCTTCGAGTTCCATTGCTCTCTTGCAGTGCTATTCCCGTTGCAGCCGGGCTCGGGGCTCCGTCTGTTCCCTGCGCAGAGATTCGCTTCTCCTTCACGAGTTTCTTCTTCGAGGTTCCTCCTTGGATGCCTTCTTGTGCTTTCAGTCCAGATCTACACTCAAAGGTTAACAAAGTTACTCCATTACTTACTGCCCCTCCCCCCGCCTCGCGCTTTCTCCCTCCCCCGTCTCGCGCATTCTCCCCCCTCCAACCCCACCTCGCGCTTTTTCTCCCCCTCCCTCCGCCTCGCGCCTTTTTCCTCTCCCCCGATTCGCACTTCCTCCCCTCCCCCGCACTTTCTTACCTCCCCGCCTCGCGCTTTCTCCTCCCCCTCCCCTCCTCGCACTTTCTCATCCCCTCCCCCACCTGTCTCACGCTTACTCCCACTCTCCCCGCCTCGCGCTTTCTCCCCCCCGCCTCGCATTTTCTGTCTCCTTTCCAGTCTCGCACTTTCTCGCCCCCCCCGCCTCGCGCTTTCTCCCCCCGTCCCCAAACGACTCGCGCTTTTTCTCCTTGTCCCCGCCTCGCACTTTCTTTTTTCCTCCCCCCCTCGCGCTTTCTCCCCCCCCGCCTCGCGCTTTCTCCCCCCATCCCCGTCTCGCACTTTTTCCACTCCCTCCTCGTCTCGTGCTACCTCTCCCCCTCCCCCCCCGCCTCGCGCTTTCTCTCCCCCTCCACGCCTCGCGCTTTCTCTCCCCCTCCCCGCGTCGCGAGGGGGTGCAGTAAGCGCGAGGCAGGGGGGGAGAAACCACATGGAGAAGGGGGGGAGAAATCGCAAGGCGCGGGGGGAGAAAGCGTGAGGTGGGAAAGGGACAAAGCGCGAGGCGGGGGGGGAGAAAGCGCCAGGCGGAAGGGGGAGGGGGAGAAAGCGCGAGGCGAGGAGGGGGGGAGAAAGCGTGAGGCGAGGGGGAAAAAAGTGAGATGCGGCGGTGAGAGAAAGCGCAACGATGGGAAGGGAGGGACAAAGCGCGAGGCGTGGAGGGTGTGGAGAAAGCACGAGGCTGAGAGGGAGGAGAAAGCGCGAGGTGGGGGGGAGAAAGCGCGAGGCGGGGAGGGGTCGAGAAAGCGCAATTCGTGAGGGGAGAAAGCGCGAGGCAGGGAGAGGGGGAGAAAGTGCGAGGGGTTGGGGGAGAAAGCGCGAGGAAGGGGGGGATGGAGGAAGCGCGAGGCGGGGAGGGGGGGGGAGAATGCGCGAGGCGGTGGTGGAGAAAGCGCTTTCTCCCCCCTCCTCTCCTCGCGCTTTCTCCTACACACTCCTCCCGTTTTCTCCATCCCACGCGTCGCGCTTTTTCCCCTTCTCGCCTCGCTCTTTTTCCACCCCCCGCCTCGCGCTTTCTCCCCCCCTCCCCGTCTCGTGCTTTTCCCCCCCCTCCCCGCCTCGCGCTTTCTCCCCCTCCCCCACCTCGGGCTTTCTCCCTCCCCGTCTTGCGCTTTCTCCCCCTCCTCCCCGTCTCGTGCTATTTCCCTCTTTCCCCCCACTGCCTCGCGCTTTCTCCCCCCCTCCCCATCTCGCGCCTTCTCCCCCACTCCCCCCCCGCCTCGCACATTCTCCCCACTCCCCCGCCTCGCATTCTCTCCCCCACGCCTCGCGCTTCCTCACCCCTCCCTCCCTGCCTCGCGCTTCCTCCCTCCCTCCGCCCGCCTCGCTCTTTCTCCCCCCCTCCTCCCGCCTCGCGCTTTCTCCCCCCTCCCCTCACGCGCCCACTCCCCCCCGCCTCGCGCTATCCTCCCGCTGCCTCGAGTCCACCCCCACCGCCATTCGCCCATCGCCCCCATTGCCCACACCCCCGCGCCGCCTCGCGCCCCCCCTCCTCGCCTCCTCGCACTTTCTCCCCTCCCCGTCTCGCGCTTTCTCTCCCCCGTCTCGCGCTTCCCATCCCCCTCCCCCCCGCGTCGCGCTTTCTCCCCCCATCTCCCTCCGCCTCGCACTTTCTCCAACACTCCCCACCTCGCGCTGTCTCCCCCCTCCCCGCCTCTCACTTTCTCCCCTCCCCGTCTCCCGCTTTCTCCCTCCCCCGCCTCGCGCTTCCTCTCCCCCTCCCCCCCACCTCGCACCTTCTCCCCCCGTCTCGCGCTTTCTCCCCTCCCCTCCCTGTCTCGCCCTATCTCCCCCCCTCCCCCCGCCTCGCACTTTCTCCCCCCTCCCCCCTCGCGCTTTCTCCCCCCTCCCCCCTCGCTCTTTCTCCCCCCCCGCCATGCGCTTTCTCCACCCCCCCGCCTCGCGCTTTCTTCCTCCACTCCCCCCCGCCTCGTCTCACGCTTCCTCACTCCCTCCTGTCCTTGAAGGACTTAAAGAAGTTCCAGAGGGTTCTGGAAGGGTTTTGATGGTCTCAGAGAAGTCCTGGAAGGATCTAAAGGGGTTCCAGAGGGTTCTGGAAGGGTTTTGGTGGTCTCAGAGGGGTCCTGGAAAGATCTAAAAATGTTCTAGGGGGGTCTTTAAGGGTTTTAGTGGTGTTTAAGGGGTATTTGAAGGATCTAAAGGTGTTCCAGAGGGTTGTGGAAAAGTTTTAGTGGTCTCAGAGAGGTCCTGGAAGGATCTAAAGGGGTTCCATAGGGTTCTGGAAGGATTTTGGTGGTCTTCAAAGAGTCCATGAAGTATCTAAAGGGGTTCCAGAGGGTGCTGGAACGGTTTTGATGGTGTTTAAAAAGACCTTGAAGGATCTAAAGGGGTTCCAGAGGATTCTGGAAGTGTTTTGGTGGTCTCAGAGGGGTCTTCAAAGGATCTAAATGGGTTCCAGAGGGTTCTGGAACGGATTTGTGGTCTCAGAGGAGTACTAAAAGGAGATAAAGGGGTTCCAGAGGGTTCTGGAAGTGTTTTGGTGGTCTTCAAGAAGGCCTTGATGGATCTAAAGGGGTTCCAGAGGGTTCTGGAAGGGTTTTGGTGGTTATCGAGGGCTGTTTGAAGGATCTAAAAGGGTTCCAGAGCGTTCTCGAAGGGTTTTGGTGGTCTCAGAGGGGTCCATGAAGAATCTAAACGGGTGTCAGAGGGTTCTAGAATGGTTTTGGTGGTCTCAGAAGGGTCCTAAAAGGATCTAATGGGGTTCCAGAGGGTTCTGGAAGGGTTTTGGTGGTCTCAGAGGGGTCCTGGAAAGATCTAAAAAGGTTCCAGAGGGGTCTTTAAAGGTTTTGGTGGTCTTTAAGGGGATTTTGAATGATCTAAAGGTGTTCCAGAGGGTTCTGGACGGGTTTTGGTGGTCTCAGAAACGTCCTGGAAGGATCTAAAGGGGTTCCAGAGGGGTCCTTGAAAGATCTAAAGGGGCTCAAGATGGTTCTGGAAGGGCTTTGGTGGTCTCAGAGAGCTCCTGGAAGGATCTAAAGGGGTTCCAGAAGGTTCTGGAAGGGTTTCGGTGGTTTCAGAGGGGTCTTTGAAGGACCTATAGGGGTTCCAGAGGGTTCTGGAAGGGTTTCAGTGGTCTTCAAGAGCTCCTGCAAGGATCTAAAGTGGTTCCAGAGGGTTCTGGAAGCGTTTTGGTTGTCCCAGAAGAGTCCTGGAAGGATCTAAAGGGGTTCCAGAGGGTTCTGGAAGGGTTTTGGTGGTCTCAGAGGGGTCCTTGAACGATCTGAAGGGGTTCCAGAGGGGTCCTTGAAGGACCTAAATGGGTTCCAGAGGGTTCTGGAAGAGTTTTAGTGGTTTCAGAGTGGTCTTGGAAGGATCTAAACGGGTTCCAGAGGGTTCTGGAAGGGTTTTGGTGGTCTCAGAGGGGTCCTGGAAAGATCTAAAGGGGTTCCAGAGGGCTCTGGAAGGGTTTTGGTGGTCTCGGAGAGGTCATGGAGGGATCTAAAGGGGTTCCAGAGGGGTCCTTGAAGGATCAAAAGGGGTTCCAGAGGGTTCTGGAAGTGTTTTGGTGGTCTCAGAGAGGACCTGGAAGGATCTAAAGGGGTTCCAGATACTTCCGGAAGGGTTTTGTTGGTCTCAGAGGGGTCTTGGAAGGATCTAAAGGGGTTTCAGGGGGGTCCATGAAGGATCTAAAGGGGTTCCAGAGGATTCTGGAAGGTTTTTGGTGGTCTCAGAGGGGTCCTCGATAGATCTAAAGGGGTTCCAAAGGTTTCTGGAAGGGTTTTGGTGGTCTCAGAGGGGTCCTGGAAAGATCTAAAAAGGTTCCAGAGGGGTCTTTAAGAGTTTTGGTGGTCTTTAAGGGGTTTTTGAAGGATCGAAAAGGGTTCCAGAGGGTACTGGATGGGTTTTGGTGGTCTCAGAGGTGTCCTGGAAGGATCTAAAGGGGTTCCAGAGGGTTCTGGAAGGGTTTTGGTGGTCTCAGAGGGGTCCTGGAAGGATCTGAAGGGGTTCCAGAGGGGTCATTGAAGGACCTAAAGAGGTTCCAGAGGGTTCTGGAAGGGTTTTGGTGGTTTCAGAGTGGTCTTGGAATGATTTTAAGGGGTTCCAGAGGGTTCTGGAAGGGTTTTGGTGGTCTCGGAGAGGTCCTGGAGGGATCTAAAGGGGTTCCAGAGGGGTCTATGAAGGATCTAAAGGGGTTCCATAGGGTTCTGGAAGGGTTTTGGTGGTCTCAGAGGGGTCCTGGAAAGATCTAAAAATGTTCTAGAGGGATCTTTAAGGGTTTTAGTTGTGTTTAAGGGGTTTTTGAAGGATCTAAAGGGGTTCCAGAGGGTTGTGGAAAAGTTTTAGTGGTCTCAGAGAGGTCCTGGAAGGATCTAAATGGGTTCCAGAGGGTTCTAGAAAAGTTTTAGTGGTCTCGGAGGGGTTATGGAAGGATCTAAAGCGGTTCCAGAGGGTTCTGGAAGGGTTTTGGTGGACTCAGAGGGGTCTTGGAAGGATCTAAAGGGGTTCCAGAGGGTTGTGGAAGGGTTTTGGTGGTCTCAGAGGGGTCCTGGGAAGATCTAAAGGGGTTCTAGAGGGTTCTGGAAGGGTTTTGGTGGTCTCGGAGAGGTCTTGGAGGGATCTAAAGGCGTTCCAGAAGGGTCCATGAAGTATATAAAGGGGTTCCAGAGGGTTCTGGAAGGGTTTTGGTGGTCTCGGAAAGGTCCTGGAGGGATCTAAAGAGGTTCCAGAGGTGTCCTTGAGGGATCTAAAGGGGTTCCAAAGGGTTCTGGAAGGGTTTTGGTGGTCTCAGAGGGGTCTTGGAAGGATCTAAAGGGGTTTCAGACGCGTTCTTGAAGGATCTTAAGCTGTTCCAGAGCATTCTGGAAGGGTTTTGGTGGTCTCAGAGGGCTCCTGGAAGGATCTAAAGGGGTTCCAGAGAGTTGTGGAAGGGTTTTGGTTTTCCTGGAAAGGTCCTGGAGGTATCTAAAGGGGTTCCAGAGGGGTCCATGAAGGATCTAAAGGGGTTCCAGGGCTTAGGGTTAGAGTTTGGGTTAGGTTTTAGGGTTAGGGTTGGGCGTGGGGGGGGGCGGGGGTGATAGCGCGAGGGGGGAAGGGGGGGGAAACAGCACGAAGGGGGAGGGGTGAGAGAGCGCGAGGGGGGTGAGAGAGCACGAGGGGGGGGGGGAAGATAGCGCGAGGCGGGGGCGGCGTTAGCATTGGCATCAGTGGATTATCGGCAGCGATCCCAAGTTTCCAAGCTCAGAGGTTGCACCGTTTGGCGCAATCCTCCGATGCATTCGGAAGAGACTTTGTTAAACAGGAAAGTATTGAGAAAGATTATGAAAAACTATGGATTACAGCTGGAGGAGATAAAGACAAAATTCCATCTATTTGGGATCCCAAATCTCCAATGGAAATATCAGAAATAGTAAGGAGAGAAAACGCAGCCTCGGAAGGGGAAATCCCTGCCCCAAAGCCCATCTTTCCGAGGCGTTGGAACTGGAGGAAAAGAGAATTTACCCATTGGAGTAAATTGGGATCACAAAGTATAGGAATGAACAACTCTGGAAACGATACCATCAGCAGTGATTGATTACGAATGAGAGGGGCATTCCTCACAGAACATTAATAGCAGCGCTGCAGTTAAGGGCGAACGTAAACCCAAAGAGAGAATTTCTCTCCCGGGGGAAGCGTGAAGCCCATGGCAAACCCTGCAGGCATTGTCCCGGAAAGACCGAGTCCTGCGCCCATGCCATGGGGCATTGTCCGAGCGCGCAGGGCGCAGGAATCAAAAGGCACAATATTATCTGTGACATCCTAACCCGGGAAGCCAAGGAAAAAGGATTGGAAAGTATTTAATGAGCCACATATCAGGAATGATAATAATGAATGATTTAACCCAGAGCCGATGAGAGTGAGAGATAAGGCTGCAATAGTCATGGGTGTAACAATTGGGTATGGAAGCGCCCTTTCAGCTTTAACAGCCCTTGAAAAATTAGGGGTGGAAAGCGCGAAGCGAAGGGGAAGGGGAGAGAAAGCGAGAGATGAGGGTGGAGGGGGGAGATAGGCGAGATGGGGGGGGAGAGAGCGAGATATGGGGGGGAGAAAGAGCGAGATGGGGAGGGGGGAGAAAGCGCGAGGCGGGGGAGAGAAATCGCGATACGGGGAGAGGGAGGAGAAAGCGCGGGGGGGGTGAGGAGGGGAAAAAGTGCGAGATGGGGAGGGGGGGAGAAAGAGCGAGGCGGGGGGGAGAAAGTGTGAAGCGGGGGGGTGAGAAAACGCGAGGCACAGTGGAAGAAAGCGCGAGGCGGGGAGGGGGTGGAGTAAACTCAAGGCGGGGAGGGGGTGGAGAAAGCGCGAGACGGAGAGGGGGTGGAGAAAGGGCAAGGCGGGAGTGGGAGGAGGGGAGAAAGCGCGAGGCAAGGGGGAACAAAGCAGGAGGCGGGGGTAAGAAAAAGCGCGAGGCAGGGAGGGGGGGCAGAGAAAGCGCGAGGCGGGTGGGAGGGGGAGAAAAATCGCGAGGCAGGGGGGAGGGGGGAGAATTCGCGAGTCGAGAGGGGAGGGGTGAAGAAAGCGCAAGGCGGGGGCAGGGGAGAATGCGCGAGGGGAGGGGGGAGAAAGCGCGAGGCGTGGGGGAGGGGGTGAGAAAGTGCGAGAGGAGGGAGGAGAAGGGAGGAGGGGGAGGGCGAGGGAGGGGAAGGGGGAGGGGGGGAGAAGGGGAGGGGGAGCGGGTAGAAAGCGCGAGGGGAGGGAGTGAGAAACCGCGGGGGGGGGAGGGGGGGAGAAAGCGCGAAGCGAAGAGGGGATAGAGAAAGCACGAGGCCGAGGGGAGAAAGCGCGAGACGGGGAGGGGGGGAGAAAACTCCAGGCGGGGGGAGATTGGGATAGAAAGCACGAGGCGGGGTGGGGAGGGGTGGAGATAGCACGATGCGGGGGCTGAGAAAACGCGAGGCGAGGATGGGGTGGAGAAAACACGAGGCGGGGAGGAGGGAGACAGAGCGAGGCGAGAAGGGGAGAAAGCGCGACGCGTGGGATGGAGAAAACGGGAGGAGAGGAGCGGGGCAGAAAGCGCTTTCTCCACCACCGCCTCGCGCATTCTCCCCCCTCCCCGCCTCGCGCTTTCTCCCTCCCTTCCCATCCTCGCGCTTTCTCTCACCGCAGCATCTCACTTTCTTCCCCCTCGCCTCGCGCTTTCTCCCCCCCCTTCCGCCTGGCGCTTTCTCCCCCCCCGCCTCGCGCTTTGTCCCTTTCCCACCTCGCGCTTTCGCCCCCCGCGCCTTGCGATTTCTCCCCCCCTTCTCCATGTGGTTCCCCCCCTGTCTCGTGCTTACTGCACCCCCTCGCGACGCGGGGAGGGGGGGAGAAAGCTCGAGTCGGGGTGGAGAGAAAGCGCGAGGTGGAGGGGGGGGGAGAAAGTTCGAGGACCTCCTAAACCCTCTGGAGACCCCATCCCACAACCTGAGGAACTCCTAAACCCTCTGCAGATCCCATCCCACCACCTGAAGACCTCCTAAACCCTCTGGAGACCCCATCCCACCACCTGAGGACCTCCTAAACCCTCTGGAGACCATATCCCACCACCTGAGGACCTCCCAAACCCTCTGGAGACCCCATCCCACCACTGAGGACCTCCTAAACCCTCTGGAGAACCCATCCCACCACTGAGGACCTCCTAAAACCCTCTGGAGACCCCATCCCACCACCTGAGGACCTCCTAAACCCTCTGTAGACCCCATCCCACCACCTGAGGACCTCCTAAACCCCTCTGGAGACCCCATCCCACCACCTGAGGACCTCCCAAACCCTCTGGAGACCCCATCCCACCACCTGAGGACCTCCCAAACCCTCTGGAGACCCCATCCCACCACCTGAGGACCTCCTAAACCCCTCTGGAGACCCCATCCCACCACCTGAGGACCTCCCAAACCCTCTGGAGACCCCATCCCACCACCTGAGGACCTCCCAAACCCTCTGGAGACCCCATCCCACCACCTGAGGACCTCCTAAACCCCTCTGGAGACCCCATCCCACCACCTGAGGACCTCTTAAACCCTATAGAGATCCCATCTCACCACTGAGGACCTCTCCAGGCTCCGCGGCTTCGCTGTGGTCGTGTCCTCCGTGGAGCTCCTGGTCATCTTCTGGGTGGCTTTGGTGCTACCGTGGCCAAAGTTGGGGACGTGGATGGTGACCGTTGGCCCGAAGTGGCCATCGGAGCACCTCTGGAGGACAACGAGAGCAGCGCCGTCTGCATCTTCAGAGGACGATGGGATGGAGTCCACCTCATGTACATCCAGGTGGGACCTTCGGGAGGTGGAGAGCGATGGGGGGGGAGAAGGTTCTGGTGGTGGAATGTCCTCCAGATGGAGAACTTTGGGTTCTTCTGGTGGTGGAATGTCCTCAAATGGAGAACTTTGGGTTTTTCTGGTGGTGGAATGTCCTCAAATGGAGAACTTTGGGTTTTTCTGGTGGTGGAATGTCCTCCAATGGAGACCTTTGGGTTCTTCTGGTGGTGGAACCTTCTGGAGAGGTCAAAGCTCTTCTGGTGGAGCTGTGGTGGCTTTGGCTCTTGGAGCAGACCCATCTCCTGAAGGTCCTTCCGTCCATCACAGCGCATCTCCGGCCACCGCTTCTCCCTCCGCCATTTTGGCCGCTCCCTCCGTGGTGGACGGGACCTTCCGGAGGCCCTTCTTCCCGACGTGGCCGTCGGCGCAAGAGGACCCCTTCTTCTCCTCAGGTGGTTCCCATCACGGACAGCAGAGATGGAGAAGAGGTCCTCTTGGGCCACCGCTTCTCCAGCATCTTCTTCTCCATCTCCTCAAGGTCACGGCCGCGTCTTCGCGTCGGCGCAATGGTGACCTTTAACCCTCAAGAGGTCCTCGAGGCCACCGGGAGATGTCACCAAGAGGACCCGACTCTACGGGAGGTGTCCAAAGTCCACATCTGCTTCCAGGGCACCAAAGCCACCAATGATACCTACGGTGAGGACCACCAAAACCCTCCGGAGATGTCCTCAAGGGGCTCAGATCTTCTCCAGGACCTCCTGAACCCCTCTGAGATGTCCTCATGGCCTTCAGAACCCCATTGAGATGTTTTCATGGCCTTCAGAGCCCCTCTGAGATGTCCTCAAGGGGCTCCAGATCTTCTCCAGGACGTCCTAAATCCCTCTGAGATGTCCTTATGGCCTCCAGAACCCCATTGAGACGCCGTCCGTCAGGTTGGGGTCTTCATATTGAGTTCTTCATTTGAGGTCTTCACGTTGAGGTCCTCGTGGTCTCCCAGGTGGGCGGAGCCTTTGGGTCGTCCCTCTGCGCTGTGGACACGGACGGAGACGGTTCGGCCAAAGTCATACTGGTGGGAACCCCCTTCTTCTACGGAGGGGGCAGTGGTGGACGTGTGGACCTCTGTGACCTCCACTCCGAGGTGAGACCTCATCCCACCACCTGAGGACTTCCTAAACCCCTCTGGAGACCCCATCCAACCACCTGAGGACCTCCTAAACCCTCTGGAGACCCCATCCCACCACCTGAGGACCTCCTAAACCCTCTGGAGACTCCATCCCACCACCTGATAACTCCTAAACCCTATGGAGACCCCATCCCACCACTGAGGACCTCTCCAGGCCCCTCAGCTTCGCTGTGGTCGTGTCCTCCGTGGAGCTCCTGGTCATCTTCTGGGTGGCTTTGGTGCCACCGTGGCCAAAGTTGGGGACGTGGATGGTGACCGTTGGCCCGAAGTGGCCATTGGAGCACCTCTGGAGGACAACGAGAGCGGCGCCGTCTGCATCTTCAGAGGACGATGGGATGGAGTCCACCTCATGTACATCCAGGTGGGACCTTCGGGAGGTGGAGAGCGATGGGGGGGGAGAAGGTTCTGGTGGTGGAATGTCTTCCAGATGGAGAACTTTGGGTCCTTCTGGTGGTGGAATGTCCTCCAGATGGAGAACTTTGGGTTCTTCTGGTGGTGGAATGTCCTCCAATGGAGAACTTTGGGTTCTTCTGGTGGTGGAATGTCCTCCAGATGGAGAACTTTGGGTTCTTCTGGTGGTGGAATGTCCTCCAGATGGAGAACTTTGGGTTCTTCTGGTGGTGGAATGTCCTCCAGATGGAGAACTTTTGGTTCTTCTGGCGGTGGAACCTTCTGGAGAGGTCAAAGCTCTTCTGGTGGAGCTGTGGTGGCTTTGGCTCTTGGAGCAGACCCATCTCCTGAAGGTCCTTCCGTCCATCACAGCGCATCTCCGGCCACCGCTTCTCCCTCCGCCATTTTGGCCGCTCCCTCCGTGGTGGACGGGACCTTCCGGAGGCCCTTCTTCCCGACGTGGCCGTCGGTGCAAGAGGACCCCTTCTTCTCCTCAGGTGGGTCCCATCACGGACAGCAGAGATGGAGAAGAGGTCCTCTTGGGCCACCGCTTCTCCACCATCTTCTTCTCCATCTCCTCAAGGTCACGGCCACGTCTTCGCGGCGGCGCAACGGTGACCTTTCAACCTCCAGAGGTCCTCGAGGCCACCGGGAGATGTCACCAAGAGGACCCGACTCTACGGGAGGTGTCCAAAGTCCACATCTGCTTCCAGGGCACCAAAGCCACCAATGATACCTACGGTGAGGACCACCAAAACCCTCTGGAGATGTCCTCAAGGGGCTCCCGATCTTCTCCAGGACCTCCTCAACCCCTCTGAGATGTCCTTATGGCCTTCAGAACCCCATTGAGATGTCCTCAAGGGGCTTCATATCTTCTCCAGGACGTCCTAAACCCCTCTGAGATGTCCTTATGGCCTTCAGAACCCCATTGAGATGTCCTCATGGCCTTCAGAACCCCATTGAGATGTCCTCAAGGGGCTCCAGATCTACTCCAGGACCTCCTCAACCCCCTGAGATGCCCTCAGATCTTCTCAAGGACCTCCACAACCCCTCTGAGATGTTCTTCTGTCCTTCAGAACCCTTCTGAGATGTCCTTATGGTTTTCAGAAACGCATTGAGATGTTCTCAAGGCCTCCAGAACCTCATTGAGATGTCCTTATGGCCTCCAGAACCCCATTCAGACACCGTCCGTCACGTTGAGGTCTTCACATTGAGGTCTTTACGTTGAGGTCTTTACTTTGAGGTCTTCACCTTGAGGTCCTCGTGGTCTCCCAGGTGGGCGGAGCCTTTGGGTCGTCCCTCTGCGCTGTGGACACGGACGGAGACGGTTCGGCCGAAGTCATACTGGTGGGAACCCCCTTCTTCTATGGAGGGGGCAGTGGTGGCCGTGTGGACCTCTGTGACCTCCACCCCGAGGTGAGACCTCATCCCACCACCTGAGGACCTCCTAAACCCCTCTGGAGACCCCATCCCACCACCTGAGGACCTCCTAAACCCCTCTGGAGACCCAATCCCACCACCTGAGGACCTCCTAAACCCCCTGGAGACCCCATCCCACCACCTGAGGACCTCCTAAACCTCCTGGAGACCCAATCCCACTACCTGAGGACCTCCTAAACCCTCTGGAGACCCCATTCCACTACCTGAGGACCTCCAAATTCCCTCTGGAGACCCCATCCCACCAACTGAGGACCTTCTAATCCTCTTTGGAGATCCCATCCCACCACCTGAGGACCTCTCAAACCTTCTGGAGACCCCATCCCTCCACATAAGGACCTCCTAAACCCCTCTGGAGACCCCATCCCACCACTTGAGGACCACCTAAACCCCTCTGGAGACCCCATTCCACCACCTGAGTAACTCCTAAACCCCTCTGGAGACCCCATCCCACCACCTGAGGACGTCCAAAACCACTCTGGAATGGTGGAATGGCGCTTTTTCCACCCCTCACCCCTCCCCTCTTCTCCTCCCCTCCCCCTCCCACCTTCTGTCTCCCTCCCTTCCCACTTTCTACCCGTCCTCTGGAACCCCTTTAGATCCTGCAAAGGCTCCTCTGAGACCACCAAAACCCTTCCAGGACCCTGTGGAATCCCTTTAGATCCTTCCAGGACCCCTCTGAAACCAACAAAACTCTTCCAGAACACTCTGGAACCCCTTTAGATCCTTCCAGAACCCTCTGGAACCACTTTAGATCCTTCAAGGACCCCTCTGGAACCCCTTTAGATCCTTCATGGACCCATCTGAGACCACCAAAACCCTCCCAGAACACTCTGGAACCCCTTTAGATCTTTCAAGGACTCACCTGAGACCACCAAAACCCTTCCAGAACCCTCTGGAACCCCTTTAGATCCTTCCAGGACCTCTCTGAGACCACCAAAACCCTTCCAGAACCCTCTGGAACCCCTTTAGATCCTTCCAGGAGCTCTCTGAGACCACCAAAACCCTTCCAGAACCCTCTGGAACTTCTTTAGATCCTTCCACGACATCTTGAAGACCACCAAAACCTTTCCAGAACCCTCTGGAACCCCTTTAGATCATTTAAGGACCCCTTGAAGTCCACCACAACCCTTCCAGAACCCTCTGGAACCCCTTTAGATCCTCCAAGGACCCATCTCAGAGCACCAAAACTGTTCCAGAACCCTGTGGTACCCCTTTAGGTTCTTCAACGACCCCTCTGAGACCACCAAAACCCATCCAGAACCCTCTGGAAGCCTTTTAGGTCATTCAAAGACACCTCTGAGGCCATCAAAACCCTTCAAGGACCCCTCTGGAAGCCCTTTAGATCCTTCGAGGAGCTCTCTGAGACCACAAAAACCCTTCCAGAACTTTCTGGAACCCCTTTAGATCCTTCCAGGACATCTCTGAGACCACCAAAACCCTTCCAGAACCCTCTGGAACCTCTTTAGATCCTTCCAGGACATCTTGAAGACCACCAAAACCTTTCCAGAACCCTCTGGAACCCTTTTAGATCCTTCATGGACCTCTCTGAGAACACCAAAACTTTTCCACAACCCTCTGGAACCCCTTTAGATCCTTCAAAGACCCCTCACAGACTATGAAAACCCTTTGAGAACCCTATGGAACCCCTTTACATCCTAAAAAGTCGTCTTGAAGACCACCAAAACCCTTCTTATAACATTCTGGAACCCCTTTACATCCTTTCAGGACCCCTCTGAGACCACCAAAACCCTTCCAGAACCCTCTGGAACCCCTTTAGATCCTTCAAAGCCCTCTCTGAGACCACCAAAACCCTTCCAGAACCCTCTGGAACCCCTTTAGATCCTTCCCCGACCCCTCTGTGTTAGCGCAGAGACAAACACATCACCATACGCAGAAGGTTCCATGCGGTGCTTTCTTTGGAGGCCCCGGGCACCAGGGGGGCGCACCCCAATCTGTTCCAAAGACCCTCACATCGCCTTCGCCATTTATCTTTCAAGTGTTGCTCAATCTGTTCCATATTCCAAAGGATGCAGTCGATTCCCATACATATTTATCAGGAATTGCTGCACCCTCTCTTGCGACGGATCATCTGCTACTGCGCCTGCGCACCCCCTTTGGTGCTCGTGGGGATGAAGAGAACACTCTTCCTCACTTTGCCCTTTTTCCCTCTATGTTCTCGGCGAACGTTCAACCTCCTGAGGATTGGGCGAATCCCAACATTCTCTCCACGCTGCGCTCCGTCAGCTTTTCGTGGTCGGAATGGCCTCAGTTATAGAGATCAGAATGACTCTCTGTGCTCCGTCAGCTTCAGCGCTCTCCATCCCCCGGGATACAGAGAGAAGAAGATTCCAAGCGAAGCACAGAACATTCCAAGGCGGACATTCCATGCTGCCGAGAGGCTGTCACCAGGGGCACCATCCTTAGGAGGAGATCTTCTCACATGGGTATTTCTATAGGGAAGGTTATATATATATATGTATATATCAAACAAACTGATAAAGAAATTATTCCAATATTAATGGACATTCTAAATACGGATAACTTTATAATGCAATCGTCTCTCAACACTGAGACCACCAAAACCCTTCCAGAACCCTCTGGAACCCCTTTAGATCCTTCCAGAACCCTCTGGAACTTGTTTAGATCCTTCAAGGATCCCTCTGGAACCCCTTTAGATCCTTCCAGGAACTCTCTGAGACCACCAAAACCCTTCCAGAACCCTCTGGAACCCCTTTAGACCCTTCCAGGACCCCTCGAGGCAGCGGGAGGATAGCGCGAGGCGGGGGGGGAGAAGGGGGGAGAAGGGAGGCGCTTCTCTGCCGCCTCGCGCTTTCTGCCCCCCCACCCCGGGGTCTCTCCCCCCCCCGCCTCGCGCCTGGCAGAGGTCTGGGGTCTACAGAGGGGTTTAGGAGGTCCACAGGTGGTGGGATGAGGTCTCCAGAGGGTTTGGGAGGTCCTCAGGTGGTGGAATGGGATCTCCAGAGGGGTTTGGGAGGTCCTCAGGTGGTGGGATGGGGTCTCCAGAGGGTTTAAGAGGTCCTCGGGTGGTTGGATGGGGTCTCCAGAGGGGATTAGGAGGTCCTCAGGTGGTGGGATGGGGTCTCCAGAGGGTTCAGGAGGTCCTCAGGTGTTGAGATGGGGTCTCCAGAGGGTTTAGGAGGTCCTCAGGTGGTGGGATGGGGTCTCCAGAGGGTTTAGGAGGTCCTCAGGTAGTGGGAGGGTGTCCAGAGGGGTTTAGGAGGGCCTCAGGTGGTGGGATGGGGACTCCAAAGGGGTTTAGAAGGTCCTGAGTGGTGGGAAGCGGTCTCCTGAGGGGTTTATATGGTCCTCAAGTAGTGGTATGGGGTTTCCATAGAATTTGGGAGGTCCTCAGGTGGTGGTATGGGGTCTCCATAGGGTTTGGGAGGTCCTCAGGTGGTGGGATGGGGTCTACAGAGGGTTTAGAGGTCCTCAGGTGGTGGGATTGGGTCTCCAGAGGGCTTATAAGGTCCTCAGGTGGTGGGAAGGAATCTCCAGAAGGGTTTTGGAGGTCCTCAGGTGGTGGTATGGGGTCTCAGAGGGTTTGGGAGGTCATCAGGTGGTGGGATGGGGTCTCCAGACGGGATTAGGAGGTCCTCAGGTGGTGGGATGGGGTCTCCAGAGGGGTTTAGGAGGTCCTCAGGTGGTGGCATGGGGCCTCCAGAGGGTTTGGGAGGTTTTCAGATGGTGGGATGGGGTCTCCATAAGGGTTTAAGAGGTCCTCAAGTGGTGGGATGGGCTCTCCAAAGGGTTTAGGAGGTCCTCATGTGGTGGGATGGGATCTCCAGAGGGGTTTCTGAAGTTCTCAGGTGCTGGGATGGGGTCTCCATACGGATTTGGGAGGTCCTCAGGTGGTGGGATGAGGTCTTCAGAGGGGTTTAAGAGGTGTTCAGGTGGTGGGATGGGGTCTCCATAGGGCATGGGAGGTCCTCAGGTGGTGGGATGGGATCTCCATAAGGGTTTAGGAGGTCCTCAGGTTGTGGGATGGGGTCTCCAGGGGCTTTAGGAGGTCCTCAGGTGGTGGGATGGGGTCTCACCTCGGGGTGGAGGTCACAGAGGTCCACACGGCCACCACTGCCCCCTCCGTAGAAGAAGGGGGTTCCCACCAGTATGACTTTGGCCGAAGCGTCTCCGTCCGTGTCCACAGCGCAGAGGGACGACCCAAAGGCTCCGCCCACCTGGGAGACCACGAGGACCTCAACGTGAAGACCTGAAAAGAAAACCTCAAATGAAGACTTCAACATGAAGACCTCAAATGAAGACCTCAACATAAGGACCTCAACATGAAGACCTCGACGTGACAGATGGCATCTCAGCGGGTTCTGGAGGCCATAAGGACATCTCAGAGGAGTTCAGGAGGTCCTGGAGAAGATCTGAGGACCTTGAGGGCATCTCAGAGGGCTTCTGAAGTCCATTAAAACATCTCAATGGGGTTCTGAAGGCCATGAGGACATCTCAGAGGGGTTGAGGAGGTCCTGGAGAAGATCGGGAGCCCCTTGAGGACATCTCCGGAGGGTTTTGGTGGTCCTCACCGTAGGTATCATTGGTGGCTTTGGTGCCCTGGAAGCAGATGTGGACTTTGGACACCTCCCGTAGAGTCGGGTCCTCTTGGTGACATCTCCCGGTGGCCTCGAGGACCTCTTGAGGGTGAAAGGTCACCGTTGCGCCGCCGCGAAGACGCGGCCGTGACCTTGAGGAGATGGAGAAGAAGATGGTGGAGAAGCGGTGGCCCAAGAGGACCTCTTCTCCATCTCTGCTGTCCGTGATGGGACCCACCTGAGGAGAAGAAGTGTCCTCTTGCGCCGACGGCCACGTCGGGAAGAAGGGCCTCCGGAAGGTCCCGTCCACCACGGAGGGAGCGGCCAAAATGGCGGAGGGAGAAGCGGTGGCCGCAGATGCGCTGTGATGGACGGAAGGACCTTCAGGAGATGGGTCTGCTCCAAGAGCCAAAGCCACCACAGCTCCACCAGAAGAGCTTTGACATCTCCAGAAGGTTCCACCACCAGAAGAACCCAAAGTTCTCCATCTGGAGGACATTCCACCACCAGAAGAATCCAAAGTTCTCCATCTGGAGGACATTCCACCACCAGAAGAACCCAAAGTTCTCCATCTGGAGGACATTCCACCACCAGAAGAACCCAAAGTTCTCCATCTGGAGGACATTCCACCACCAGAAGAACCCAAAGTTCTCCATCTGGAAAACATTCCACCACCAGAAGAACCCAAAGTTCTCCATCTGGAGGACATTCCACCACCAGAAGAACCCAAAGTTCTCCATCTGGAGGACATTCCACCACCAGAACCTTCTCCCCCCCATCGTTCTCCACCTCCCGAAGGTCCCACCTGGAGGTACATGAGGTGGACTCCATCCCAGCGTCCTCTGAAGATGCAGACGGCGCCGCTCTCGTTGTCCTCCAGAGGTGCTCCGATGGCCACTTCGGGCCAACGGTCACCATCCACGTCCCCAACTTTGGCCACGGTGGCACCAAAGCCACCAAGAAGATGACCAGGAGCTCCACGGAGGACACGACCACAGCGAAGCCGCGGGGCCTGGAGAGGTCCTCAGTGGTGGGATGGGGTCTCCAAAGTGTTTGAGAGATCCTCAGGTGGTGTAATGGGGTCTCCGGAGGGGTTTAGGAGGTCCTCAGGTGGTGGGAATTGGTCTCCAGAGGGTTTAGGAGTTCCTCAGGTGGTGGGATGGAGTATCCAGAGGGGTTAGGAGGTCGTCAGGTGGTGGGAATTGGTCTCCAGAGGGTTTAGGAGGTCCTCAGGTGGTGGGATGGGGTCTCCAGAGGGTTTAGGAGGTCTTCAGGTGGTGGGATGGGGTCTCCATAGGGGTTTAGGAGGTCCTCAGGTGGTGGGATGGGGTTTCAAGAGGGGTTTAGGAGGTCCTCAGGTGGTGGTATGGGGTCTCCAGAGGGTTAAGGAGGTCCTCAAGTGGTGGGATGGGGTCTCCAGAGGGTTTAGGAGGTACTCATGTGGTGAAATGGGGTTTCCAGAAGGTTTAGGAGGTCCTCAGGTGGTGGGATGGGGTCTCCAGAGGGTTTAGGAGGTCCTGAGGTGGTGGGATGGGGTCTCCAAAGGGTTAAGGAGGTCCTCAGGTGAGGGGTGGGGAGAAAGCGCAAGGAGGGGGGGAGGGAAAAAACTGCGAGGCAGGGTGGGAGGGGGGGAGAAAGCTCGAGGAGGGTCGAGGGTAGAGACACCGTGAGAATGGGAGTGGGGGAGAAAGCGCGAAGCGGGGGGGGAGAAAACGGAAGGCGTTTGTAGGAGAAAGCGCGAGGAGAGGAGCACTGGAGAAAGAAACCATAATCCTAACCCCTAACCCTAACCCTAACCCCAACCTCTAACTTCTAACCCTAACCCTAACGACCCTAACCCTAACCCTACCCCTAACCCTACCCCTAACCCTAACCCTAACCCTAACCCTAACCCTAATCCCTAAGGAGGTTTGTGTGAAGCGTCCATGGGGGCGTCGGGGCCGTTGTTGGGAGTTGTTGGGTGCCTCGGGGTGGTGTGTTTGGCGTTGGGGGTAAAGGTGGCGGCATGGAGGTGGCGAGGACGGGGGGAGATGGCGGGGGGGGGAGAAAGCGCTTTCTCCACCACTGCCCTCGCGCATTCTCCCCATCCCCGCCTCGCGCTTTTGCCAACAAACACCTCGCGCTTTCTCCCCCCTCTCCTTGCGCTTCCTCCCCCCCTCCCCCCTCGCCTCGCGCTTTCTCCCCCCTCCCCCCCGCCTAGCGGGGAAAGTGCGAGGTGGGGGGAAGGGGGGGAGAAAGCTCGAGTTGGGGCGGACAGAAAGCGCGACGCGGGAAGGGGGGGAGAAAGCGCGAGTCGGGGGGGGGTAGAAAGTGCGAGGCGGGGGGGAAGAGAAAGCGCGAGGCCGGAGAGGGGGAGAAAGTGCGAGACGGGGGAGAGAAAGCGCGAGGCAGGGGGGAGGAAGCGCGTGGGGGAGATGGGGGGAGAAAGCGTGAGGCGGGGAGTGGGGGAGAAAGCTCGAGATGGGGAGGAGAGGGAGAAAGCGCGAGGCTGGGGGGGAGGGGGGGAGAAAGCACGAGGCGGGGAGGGAGAGACAAAGCGCGAGGCGGAGGGGAGACAGCGCGAGGTGGGGAAGAGAGAAAACGCGATGCGAGGAAGGAGAAACTGAGGCGGGAGGGGAGGGGGGGAGAAAGCGCGAAGCGAGGGTGGAGGGGGGAGAAAGTGCGAGGCGGGGGGGAGGGGAGAAAGTGCGAGGCGGGGGGGAGGGGAGAAAGCGCGAGGCAGTGGTGGAGAAAGCGCTTTCTGCCCCGCTCCTCACTTCGCACTTTCTCCACCCCCTCCCCACCTCGCGCTTTCTCCTACACACGCCTCCTGTTCTCTCCACCTCCCGCCTCGTGCTTTTTCCCCCCGCCTCGCGCTTTCTCCCTTCCCTCCCCCCAGCCTCACGCTTTCTCCTCCCCCGTCTCGCGCTTTCTCGCCCCCCCATCTCGCGCTTTCACTTCCCCTCCCCGTCTCGAGCTGTCTTCTCCCTTCCCCGCCCCGCGCTATTTCCCACTCTCCCCGCCTCGTGCTTTCTCCCTCCCCTGCACGCCTCACGCTATCTCCACCCCTCTCCCCCGCCTCGTGCTTTCTCCCCCTCTTCCCCCCGCCTCGAGCTTTCTCTCCCCCTGCCTCGCTATTTTTCCCTGCCCCACGTCGCGCTTTCCCCCCCGTCTTACGCTTTCTCCTCTCATCCCCGCCTCGCGCTTTCCCCCTCCCCACCTCGCGCTTTCTCCCTCCCCCGCCCCGCGCCTTTTCCCCCCCTCCTTGCCTCGTGCTTTCTCCCCTCCTCCCCCTCCGCATGGCGCTTCCTCCCCCATTTACCTCCTCGCGCTTTCTCCCCCTCCGCCTCGCACTTTCTCCCCCCCTCCCCCCCCGCTTCGCGCTTTCTTCCCCCTTCTGCCTAGCCCTTTCTCTCCCCCACCTCGCGCTTTCTCCACCATCTCCTCGTCTCGGGCTTTCTCACTCATTCCCCCCCGCCTCGCACTTTCTCCCCCCCTCCCCCTCGTCTCGCGCTCTCTCCCCCCCTCCCCTCGCATGCGCACTGCCCTCCGCCTCGCGCTATCCTCCCGCTGCCTCGAGTCCACCCCCACCGCCGTTCGCCCATCGCCCCCTTTGTCCACACCCCCGCGCCACCTCGCGCCCCCCCTCCTCGCCTCCTCGCGCTTTCTCCCCCCCCTCCACGCTTTCTCCCCCCCCGCCGTCTCCCCCCGGCCTCGCCGCCTCCATGCCGCCACCTTTACCCCCAACGCCAAACACACCACCCCGAGGCACCCAACAACTCCCAACCACGGCCCCGACGCCGCCATGGACGCTTCACACAAACCGCCTCAGCACGGACACCACCCTCCAAACCACCCCTCCACCAACGCTCCCCCCTCCTCAGCCGCTCCCACTCACGCCTCGACAGCAGACGACGCCTCCGCAGCCGCTCCTTGGTTTCCTAACGTTACTTTCTTGAAGGAAAGAAGATTGAAGAAAACTTCTAAAGGAGTTCCAGAGGGTTCTGGAAGGGTTTTGGTGGTCTCAGAGGGGTCTTTGAAAGACCAAAAGGGGTTCCAGAGAATTCTGGAAGGGATTTCGAGGTCTCAGAGGGGTTCTTGAAGGATCTAAAGAGGTTCCAGAGGGTTCTGGAAGGGTTTTGGTGGTCTTCAAGGGGTCCTGGATGGATCTAAAGGGGTTTCAGAGGGTTCTGGAATGGTTTTGGTGTACTTCAAGGGGTCCTGGAAAGATCTAAAGGGGTTCCAAAGGGTTCTGGAAGGGTTTTGGTGGTCTTCAAGAACATCTTGAATGAGCTAAAGGGGTTCCATAGGGTTCTGGAAGGGTTTTGGTGGTCTCAAAGGGGTCTTTCAAGGATCTAAAGGGGTTCCAGAGGGTTCTGGAAGAGTTTTGGTGGTCTCAGAGGGGTCCTGGAAGGATCTAAAGGGGTTCCAGAGTATTCTGGAAGGGTTTTCGTGGTCTCAGAGAGGTCATGAAAGGATCTAAAGGGGTTCCAAAGGGTTCTGGAAGGGTTTTGGTGGTCTTCAAGAACATCTTGAATGAGCTAAAGGGGTTCCAGAGGGTACTGGAAGGGTTTTGGTGGTCTCAGAGAACTCCTGGAAGGATCTAAAGGGGTCCCAGAGGGGTCCTTGAAGGTTTTTGGTGGTCTCAGAGGTGTCTTTGAAGGACCTAAAGGGGTTCCAGAGGGTTCTGGAATGTTTTTGTTGGTCTTAGAGGGGTCTTTGAAGGTTCTAAAGGGGTTCCAGAGGGTTCTGGAAGGGTTTTGGTGGACTTCAAGGGGTTCTTGAATTACCTAAAGGGGTTCCAGAGGGTTCTGGAAGGGTTTTGGTGGTCTCAGAGTGGTTTTTGAAGGATCTAAATGGGTTCCATAGGGTTGTGGAAGGGTTTTGGTGGTCTTCAGAGGGGTCCTTGAAGGATCTTTCTCCCCCCCCGGCTCTCACTTTCTTCCCCCTTCCCCCACTCTCGCTTTTCCCCCCCTGCCCCACGTTTTCTCCCCCCCCGCCTCGTGCTTTCTCCCCTCCTCCCCGCCTCATGCTTTCTCCGTCCTCCCCCCTCCGTTTCACGTTTTCTCCCTTCCCTCCTCGCGCTTTCTTCCCCCGTCTCGCGCTTTCTCCTCCCCTCCCCCCAGCCTCGCGCTTTCTCCCCCCCGCCCCGCGTCACCCATTCTCCCTCTGCTCTCCGCCTCGCGCTTACTTCCCCCCGGTCACGCTGTCTTCCAACCCACCTCGCGCTTTCTCCATCATCGCCTCGCGCTTTCTCCCCCCCTCTCCTCGCGCTTCCTCCCCCCCTCCCCCCTCGCCTCGCACTTTCTCCCCCCTCCCCCCCCGCCTCGCAATTTCTCCCCCCTCCCCCCCACCTCGCACATTCCCCGCGAGGCGGGGGGGGAAGGGAGGAAACTCGAGTCGGGGTGGATCGAAAGCGCGACGCGGGGATGGGGGGAGAAAGCACGAGTCAGTAAAGGGGGGGAGAAAGCACGAAAAGGAGAGGGGAGAAAGTGCGATGTAGGGGGGAAGGGGGGGAGAAAGCGCGAGGCGGGGGCAGGGGGGAGAAATTGCGAGGCGGGGAGGATGGGGGGAGAAAGCCCGAGACGGGGAGGGGGTGGAGAAAGTGCGAGGTGGGGGGGGAGGGGGGAGAAACCGCGAGGCAGGGGAGGGGAAAGCGCGAGGTGGGGAGGGGAGTGAAAAAGCGCGAGGCGGGGTGGGAGAAAGTGCGAGGCGGGGAGGGAGGGGGGAGAAAGCGCGAGGTGGGGGGAGAAGGGAAGAGAAAGTGCAAGGCGGGGGGGTGGGGGGGAGAAAGTGCGAGTGGGGGAAGGGGGAAGAAAGTGCGAGCCGGGGGCTGAGGGGGGGAGATAGGGCGAGACGGGGAGGGGGGGGAGAATGCGCGAGGCGGGGGTGGATGGGGGGAGAAAGCACAAGGCGGGGGGGAGGGGAGAGAAAGCGCGAGGCGGGGGGGGGAGGGGGGGAGAAAGCGCGAGGCGGGGGGAGAAAGAGCAAGGCGGTAAAGGAGGGAGAAAGCGCGAGGCGAGAGGGGAGGGAGGGAAAAAGTGCGAGCCGTGGGGGGAGGGGGTGAGAAAGAGCGAGGTGGGGGGGGAAAGCGTGTGGCGGGGGGAGAAACCGCGAGGCGGGGAGGGGGGGAGCAAGCGCGAGGCGGGGGGGGAGGGGGGAGAAAGCGCGAGATGGGGTGGGAGAAACTGCGAGACGAAGAGGGGGGAGAAAGCGCGAGGCAGGGAGGGGTGGGGAAGGCGTGAGGCAAAAGTGCACCCCTTCATCAGCCCTAAACGCCAACTTCACATATCTTTCAGCATCAAAAAGCCACACTGAATTGAATATGAAAGTTAAGAAACGGCCCTGGATGGCAGCGTGTGAGGAGAGAGACAGCACCGAGGGACTGAAGGCCATTAACTGCCACATCTATGGCTCCTCTCGCAGCTCCCAGCAGGGAAACCGGGGTTCAGGCTGGGGGCAAAGGGTGGGGCGCAGCTGGGAAACTGAGTCTATTTTTTTGTCTCTGTGAACCTCACAGGGTTTTTCTCTGGAAGCAGTCCCAGACCAAAATCCTCTAAAAGTCCTCGGGAAGGGCCATATCGTTCTGCTCCGCTGCCTTTGCAAATATTCCTGCCGGAAAAAGGGCTTTTGCTGAGGCTGTTGATGCTCCCCGAGAGCAGTGGCACAGCACGGGGTGGGGTTAACAGTGGGGTTGTCCTGCAGTGCATATTAGCAGTGCTTTAATAATACATCAATTCAGCTGTAATGGAAATAAGATCAGTGATCCTTCTTGAAGGCCACCAAAACCCTTCCAGAACCCTCCGTAACCCCTTTAGATCCTTCAAAGACCTCTCTGAGACCACCAAAATCCTTCCAGAACCCTCTGGAACTCCTTTAGATCCTTCAAAGACCCCTCTGAGACCACCAAAACCCTTCCAGAATCCTCTGGAACCCCTTTAGATCCTTCCAGGACCCCTCTGAGACCACCGAAACCCTTCCAGAACCCTCTGGAACCCCTTTAGATCCTTCCAGGACCCCTGTGAGACCACCAAAACGGGGAGGAGGGGGGAAAAAGGCGCGAGGCGGAGGAGGTAGAAAGCGCGGGGGGGGGACAGAAAGCGCGAGGCGCGGGGGGGGAGAATGCACGAGGCGGGGGGGAGAAAGACGAAGGCGGCGAGGGGATGACAAAGCTCGAGACAGGAGGGGGGGAGAAAGCTCGAGATGGGGAGGAGAGGGAGAAAGCACGAAGCTGGGGGGAGGGGGGGAGAAAGCACGAGGCGGGGGGGGAGGGGGGGAAAAGTGCGAGGTGGGGGGAGAAAGCGCGAGGTGGGGTAGAGAGAAAACGCGATGCGAGGAAGGAGAAACTGAGGCGGGAGGGGAGGGGGGGAGAAAGCGCGAAGCGAGGGTGGAGGGGGGAGAAAGTGCGAGGCGGGGGGGAGGGGAGAAAGCACGAGGCGGGGGGGGAAAAAGCGCTTTCTGCCCCGCTCCTCGCCTCGCACTTTCTCCACCCCCTCCCCGCCTCACGCTTTCTCCTACACACGCCTCCCGTTTTCTCCACCTTCCGCCTCGTGCTTTTTTCCCCCCCGCTTCTCGCTTTCTCCTTTCCCTCCCCCCGCCTCACGCTTTCTCCTCCCCCGTCTCGCGCTTTCTCCAACCCCTCCCCGCCTAACCCTAACCATAACCCTAACCCAAATTCCTAACCCTAACCCTAATCCCTAACCCTAATCCTAACTCTAACCCTAATGCTTTCTCCAACCCCTCCCCACCTAAACCTAACCCAAATCCCTACCCCTAACCATAACCCTAACCCTAACCCCTAAACCCTAACCCTAACCCTAACAATAACCCTAACCCTAACCCTAACGCTAAACCTAACCCTAATCCTAACTCTAACTCTAACTCTAACCCTAACCCTAACCCTAACCCTAACCCTAACCCTAATCCCTAGGAGGTTTGTGTGAAGCATCCATGGGGGCGTCGGGGCCGTGGTTGGGAGTTGTTGGGTGCCTCGGGGTGGTGTGTTTGGCGTTGTGGGTAAAAGTGGCAGCATGGAGGCGGCGGTGACGGGGGGAGACGGCGGGAGGGGGGAGAAAGCGTGGAGGGGGGAGAGAAAGCGCGAGACGGGGAAAGGGAGAAAGCGTGAGAAGGGGAGGGGGAGAAAGCGCGAGGCGGGGGGAGGGGGGGAGAAAGCGCGAGGGGGCGTGGGGAAGGGGGGACATATTGCGAGACGGGGAGGGTGAGGAGAAAGCGCGTGACGGGGGGAGAGAAAGCACGAGGCGGGGGGGGAGGGGGGGAGAAAGTGCGAGGGGGAGCGGAGGGGGGCAGAATGCGAGAGGCGGGGGGAAAGGGGGAAGAAAGCGCGAGGGGGGGTTGAGAAAGCACGAGGCGGGGAGAGGAGAAAGTGCGAGGCGGGGGGAGAGGGGGGAAGAATGCGCGAGGCGGTGGTGGAGAAAGCGCTTTCTCCCCCGCTCCTCTCCTTGCGCTGTCTCCTACACACTCCTCCCGTTGTCTCCATCCCACGCGTCGCGCTTTCTCCCCTTCTCGCCTCGCTCTTTTTTCCCCCCTGCCTCGCGCTTTCTCCCTTCCCTCCCCCCTCGCCTCGCGCGTTCTCCCCCCATCCCCGTCTCGCACTTTTTCCACCCCCTCCCCGTCTCGCGCTTTCTCTTCCCCCGCCTCGCACTTTCTTCCCCCCTCCCCCCCCGCCTCGCGCTTTTTCCCCCCCTCCCCCCGCCTCGCGGTTTCTCCGCCCCTCCCCCCCCGCCTCGCACTTTCTCCCCCCCTACCCCCCGCCTCGCGCTCTCTCCCTCCTCCCCGCCTCGCGCTTTCTCCAACCCGCCCCATCTCGCGCTTTCTCTCTTCCCCGCCACGCGCTTCCTATCCCCTTCCCCCCCGCCTCGCACCTTCTCCCCCCCTCCCCCCTGCCTCGCGCTTTCTCCTCCCCTCCCCCCCATCTCACACTTTCTACCCCCCCCACGTCTCGCGCTTTCTCCCCCCCTCCCCCTCGCCTCGCAATTTCTCCCCCCTCCCCCCCGCCTCGCGCTTTCACCCCCCTCCCCCCCCGCCTCGCGGGGAAAGTGTGAGGTGGGGGGAAGGGGGGGGAGGAAGCTCGAGTCGGGGCGGATAGAAAGCGCGATACGGGGAGGGGGGGAGAAAGCGCGAAAAGGGGAGGGGAGAAAGTGCGATGTGGGGGGGAGGGGGGGAGAGAGCGCGAGGCGGAGGGAGGGGGGAGAAAGTGCGAGGCGGGGGGGGAGGGGGGAGAAACTACGAGGCAAGGGGGCGGAGAAAGTGCGAGGCCGGGTGGAGGGGGACAGGAAGCGCGAGGCAGTAACAGGGGGAGAAAGCGCGAGGCGGGGTGGGAGGGGGGGAGAAAGCACGAGACGAAGGGGGATGGGGGAGAAAGCGCGAGAGGGGAGGGGTGGAGAAGGCGCGAGGTGGGGGGAGAAGGGGGGAGAAAGTGCGAGGCGGGGGGGGTGGGGGGGGAGAAAGTGCGAGGCGTGCAGGGGAAAGAGAAAGCGCGAGGCGGGGAGAGTGGGAAATAGCGCGGGGCGGGGAAGGGAGAAGACAGCTCGAGACGGGGAGGGGAAGTGAAAGCGCGAGACGGGGGGGAAAAAGCGTGAGGCGGGAGGTGGAGAAAACGGGAGGCGTGTGTAGGAGAAAGCGCGAGGGGGGGAGGGGGTGGAGAAAGTGCGAGGTGAGGAGCGGGGCAGAAAGCGCTTTCTCCCCCTCCCGCCTCGCGCTTTCTCCCCTCCCCCCCGCCTCGCACTTTCTCCCCCCTCGCTTCGCGCTTTCTCCCCCCCTCCCCTCCCGCCTCAGTTTCTCCTTCCTCGCATCGCGTTTTCTCTCTACCCCACCTCGCGCTTTCTCCCCCCGCCTCGTGCTTTCTCCCCCCCTCCCCCCCAGCCTCGCACTTTCTCCCTCTCCTCCCCATCTCGAGCTTTCTCCCCCCCTCCCCCCCACGCGCTTTCTCCCCCCCCACCTCGCACTTTCTCCCCCCCTCCCGTCTCGCGCTTTGTCATCCCTTCGCCGCCTTCGTCTTTCTCCCCCCCGCCTCGCGCATTCTCCCCCCTCCCCGCCTCGCAGTTTCTCCCCTCCCCGTCTCCCGCTTTCTCCCCCCCGCCTTGCTCCTTCTCACCCCCTCCCCCCCCCGCCTCGCACTTTCTCACCCCCCCCCCGGCCTCGCGCTTTCTCCCCCCCTCCCCCTCATCTCGCACTTTCTACCCCCCCCCGTCTCGCGGTTTCTCCCCTCCCCTTTTCTTGCTTTTTCCCCCCCTCCCCGCGTTGCGCTTTCTATCCGCGCCGACTCGAGCTTCCTCCCCCCCCGCCCCCCACCTCGCACTTTCCCCGCGAGGCGGGGGGGGAGGGGGGAGAAATTGCGAGGCGGGGGGAGAGGGGGGGAGAAAGCGCGAGGAGAGGGGGGAGAATGCACGAGGCGGGGGGGAGAAAGAGAGAGTTGGGGGAGGGAGAAAGCGCGAGGTGTGTGTTGGCGAAAGCGCGAGGTGGGGATGGGGAGAATTCGCGAGGCGGTGGTGGAGAAAGCGCTTTCTCCCCCCCCGCCGTCTCCCCCCGTCCTCGCCGCCTCCATGCCGCCACCTTTACCCCCAATGCCAAACACACCACCCCGAGGCACCCAACAACTCCCAACCACGGCCCCGACGCCCCCATGGACGCTTCACACAAACCTCCTATAGGGATCAGGGTTAGGGTTAGGGTTTCTTTCTCCCTCGCTCCTCTCCTCGCTCTTTCTCCTACAAACGCCTCCCGTTTTCTCCATCCCACGCGTGGTGCTTTCCGCCCCGCTCCCACCCCGCCTCACACTTTTTTCCCCTCCTCCCCCACCTTGCGCTTTCTCCCACCCCTCACCTTAGAACCTCCTTAACCCTTTAGAGACCCCATCCCACCACCTGAGGACCTCCTAAACCCCTCTGGAGACCCCATCCCACCACCTGAGGACCTCCTAAACCCTCTGGAGACCCCATTCCACCACCTGAGGACCTCCTAAACCCTCTGGAGACCCCATCCCACCACCTGAGGACCTCCTAAACCTTCTGGAGACCCCATCCCACCACCTGAGGACCTCCTAAACCCCTCTGGAGACCCCATCCCACCACCTGAGGACCTCCTAAAGCCCTCTGGAGACCCCATCCCACCACCTCAGGACCTCCTAAACCCTCTGCAGACCCCATGACACCACCTGAGGACCTCCCAGACTTCTTGGAGACCCCATCCCACCACCTGAGGACCTCCTAAAACCCTCATGGAGACCCCATCCCACCACCTGAGGACCTTCTAAACCCCTCTGCAGACCCCATCCCATCACCTGATGACCTTTTTAACCCTCTGGAGACCTCATCCCACCACCTGAGGACATCCTAAACCCTCTGGAGACCCCATCGCACCACCTGAGGACCTCCCAAACCCTCTGGAGACCCCATCCCACCACCTGAGGACCTCCTAAACCCTCTGGAGACCCCATCCCACCACCTGATGACCCCCTAAACCCTCTGGAGACCCAATCCCACCACCTCAGAACCTCCCAAGTTCCTTTGGAGACCCCATCCCACCTCCTGAGGACCTCCCAAACCCTCTGGAGACCCTATCCCACCACCTGAGGACCTCTTAAACCCCTCTGGAGACCCCATCCCACCACCTGAGGACCTCCTAAACCCCTCTGGAGACCCCATCCCACCACATGAGGACCTCCTAAACCATCTGAAGCCCCCATCCCACCACCTGAGGACCTCCTAAACCGCTCTGGAGACCCCATCCCACCATCCGAGGACCTCCTAAACCCCTCTGCAGACCCCATCCCACCACCTGAGGACCTCCTAAACCCTGTGGAGATCCCATCCCACCACTGAGGACCTCTCCGGGCCCCTCGGCTTCGCTGTGGTCGTGTCCTCCGTGGAGCTCATTGTCATCTTCTGGGTGGCTTTGGTGCCACTGTGGCCAAAGTTGGGGACGTGGATGGTGACCGTTGGCCCGAAGTGGCCATCGGAGCACCTCTGGAGAACAACGAGAGCGGCGCCGTCTGCATCTTCAGAGGACGATGGGATGGAGTCCACCTCATGTCCATCCAGGTGGGACCTTCGGGAGGTGGAGAACGATGGGGGGGGAGAAGGTTCTGGTGGTGGAATGTCCTCAGATGGAGAACTTTGGGTTCTTCTGGTGGTGGAATGTCCTCCAATGGAGAACTTTGGGTTCTTCTGGTGGTGGAATGTCCTCCAATGGAGAACTTTGGGTTCTTCTGGTGGTGGAATGTCCTCCAATGGAGAACTTTGGGTTCTTCTGGTGGTGGAATGTCCTCCAGATGGAGAACTTTGGGTTCTTCTGGTGGTGGAATGTCCTCCAGATGGAGAACTTTGGGTTCTTCTGGTGGTGGAATGTCCTCCAATGGAGAACTTTGGGTTCTTCTGGTGGTGGAACCTTCTGGAGAGGTCAAAGCTCTTCTGGTGGAGCTGTGGTGGCTTTGGCTCTTGGAGAAGACCCATCTCCTGAAGGTCCTTCTGTCCATCACAGCGCATCTCCGGCCACCGCTTCTCCCTCCGCCATTTTGGCCGCTCCCTCCGTGGTGGACGGGACCTTCCGGAGGCCCTTCTTCCCGACGTGGCCGTCGGCGCAAGAGGACCCCTTCTTCTCCTCAGGTGGGTCCCATCACGGACAGCAGAGATGGAGAAGAGGTCCTCTTGGGCCACCGCTTCTCCAGCATCTTCTTCTCCATCTCCTCAAGGTCACGGCCGCGTCTTCGCGTCGGCGCAACGGTGACCTTTCAACCTCAAGAGGTCCTCGAGGCCACCGGGAGATGTCACGGAGAGGACCCGACTCTACGGGAGGTGTCCAAAGTCCACATCTGCTTCCAGGGCACCAAAGCCACCAATGATACCTACGGTGAGGACCACCAAAACCCTCCAGAGATGTCCTCAAGGGGCTCCAGATCTTCTCCAGGACCTCCTCAACCCCTCTGAGATGTCCTTATGGCCTTCAGAACCCCATTGAGATGTTCTCATGGCCTTCAGAACCCCATTGAGATGTCCTCAAGCGGCTACAGATCTCCTCCAGGACGTCCTCAACCCGTCTGAGATGCCCTTATGGCCTTCAGAACCCCATTGAGATGTTTTCATGGCCTTCAGAGCCCCTCTGAGATGTCCTCAAGGGGCTCCAGATCTACTCCAGGACCTCCTCAACCCCTCTGAGATGTCCTCATGGCCTTCAGAACCCTTTGAGATGTTCTTATGGCCTTCAGAACCCCTCTGAGATGCCCTCAGATATTCTCAAGGACCTTCTCAACCCCTCTGAGATGTCCTTATGGCCTCCAGAACCCCATTGAGATGCCGTCCGTCACTCTGAGGCCTTCATGTTGAGGTCTTCATTTGAGGTCTTCATTTGAGGTCTTCATGCTGAGGTCCTCGTGGTCTTCCAGGTGGGTGGAGCCTTTGGGTCATCCCTCTGCGCTGTGGACACGGACGGAGAAGGTTCGGCCAAAGTCATACTTGTGGGAACCCCCTTCTTCTACGGAGGGGGCAGTGGTGGCGGTGTGGACCTCTGTGACCTCCACCCCGAGGTGAGACCCCATCCCACCACCTGAGGACCTCCTAATCCCTCTGGAGACCCCATTCCTCCAACTGAGGAGCTCTTAAACCCTCTGGAGACCCCATCCCACCCCCTGAGGACCTCCCAAACCCCTCTGGAGACCCCATCCCACCACCTGAGGACCTCCTAAACCCTCTGGAGACCCCATCCCACCACCTGAGGACATCCCAAACCCCTCTGGAGACCCCATCCCACCACCTGAGGACCTCCTAATCCCTCTGGAGACACCATCCCACCACCTGAGGACCTCCTAAACCCCTCTGGAGACCCCATCCCACCACCTGAAGACCTCCTAAACCCTCTGGAGACCCCATCCCACCTCCTGAGGACCTCCTAAACCCTCTGGAGATCCCATCTCACCACAGAGTACCTCCTAAACCCCTCTGGAGACCCCATCCGACCACCTGAGGACATTTTAAACCCTCTGGAGACCCCATCCCACCACCTGAGGACCTCCTAAACCCCTATGTAGACCCCAGACCTCTGCCAGGCACGAGGCGAGGGGGGAGAAAGCCCGGATGGGGGGGGGCAGAAAGCGCGAGGCGGCAGAGAAGCGCCTCCCTTCTCCGCCCTTCTCCCACCCCCATCTCGCGCTTTCTGCACCCCTTCCTCTCTCTTTCTCTCCCCCCCATCTTCACTCTTTCTCCCCCCCCCCCACCCTTGCGCTTTCTCTCCCCCCCGACTCGAGCTTTCTCCCCGCCTCCCCGCGTCGCGAGGGGGTGCAGTAAGCGCGAGGCAGGGGGGGAGAAACCACATGGAGAAGGGGGGGAGAAATCGCGAGGTGGGAAAGGGACAAAGCGCGAGGCGGGGGGGGAGAAAGCGCCAGGAGGAAGGGGCGGGGCGGGAAAGCGTGAGGATGGGAAGGGAGGGTGAAAGCCCGAGGTGGGGAGGGGGAGAGAAAGCGCGAGGTGGGGAGGGAGGGGAGAATGCGCGAGGCGGTGGTGGAGAAAGCGCTTTCTCCCCCGCTCCTCGCCTCGCGCTTTCTCCCCCCTCCTCACGCTTACTCCTCCCCTCCCCCCCACTTCACGCTTTCTCTCTTTCCCCCACTCTCTCTTTCTCCCCCTCGCCTCACGCTGTCTCCCCCCTTTCCCTCTCACCTCGCGCTTTCTCCCCCCACTTTGATCTTCCCCCCCTCTGCCCTTTCTCCCTCCCCCCCCGCCTCGCGCTTAATCCCTCCCCGCCTCGCGCTTTCTCCCCCCCCGTCTCGAGCTTTCTTCCCCCCACCTCGTTCTTTCTCCCTCCCGTCTCGCGCTTTCTCCCCCCCCACCTCGCGCTTTCTCCCCCCATCCCCGTCTCGCGCTTTTTCCACTCCCTCCTCGTCTCGCGCTATCTCCCCCCCTCCCCCCACCGCCTCGCGATTTTACCCCCGCACCCCATCTCGCGCTTTCACCCCCACTTCCCGTCTTGCGCATTCTCCCCCCCTCGCATTTTCTCAACCCCCTCCCTGCCTCGTGCTTTCTCCACCCTCTCCCTGCCTCACGTTTTTTCACCCCACACATAGCGCTATCTCCCTCCCTCCCCCTCCCACCTCGCTCTTTCTCCCACCTTTCCCGTCTCGCGCTTTCTACCCCCTCCCCGTCTCACGCTATCTCCCCCCTCCCCTCCCCGCCTCGCGCTTTCTCCCAACGCCACCTCGCGCTTTCTCCCCCCTCCCCCCCGCCTCGCGCTTTCTCCCTCCCTCAACTCTCTCTTTCTCCCCCCGCCTCGCGCATTCTCACCTCCCGCCTTGTGATTTCTCTCCCCCCGCCTTGTGCTTTCTCCAGCCCCCGCCTCGCGCTTCTTCCCCCCCTCCCCCCGCCTCACGCTTTCTCCCCACTACGCCTCCCGCTCCCTCCCCCTCACGCCTCGCTCTTTCTCTCCCCACCTTCTCGCGCTTTCTCCCCCCATCTCGTGATTTCTCCCCCACTCCCACCCCGCCTCGTGCTTTCTCCCCCTCCACCCCTCCCCCCCGCCTCGCGCTTTCTCCACCTCCTCCCCACCTCGCGCTTTCTCCCCCCCTCCCCACCTCGCGCTTTCTCCTTCTCCCCATCTCGCGATTTCTCCCCCACTCTACCCCCACCTCGCGCTTTTTCCCCCCAGGCTCGCGCTTTCTCTATCCCCGCCTCGCACTTTCTCAGTCTTTCTCCCACCCTCCCCCCCTGCCTCCTGCTTTCTCCAACCCCCGCCTCGCTCTTTCTCCCCTCCTCGCCTCGCGCTTCCTCCCCCCCTCCCGGCCTCGCGCTTTCTCCCCTCCCCGCCTCGCGCTTTCTCCCCTCCTCCGTCTCGCACTTTCTCCCCCCCCCCCCCCGCCTCACGCTTTCTGCCCCCCTCCCCTCCTCGCGCTTTCTCCCCCTCCCTGTCTTCCGCTATCTCCCTCCCTCCCCGCCTCGAGCTTTCTCCCCCCTTTCCCTCCCTCCTCGCGCTTTCTCCTGCACTCCCCTCCACCTCACGCTTTCTTCCTCCCCCGCCTCGCGCTTTCTCCCCCCTCCCCCCCGCCTCGCGCTTTCCCCCCCCCGCCCCGCATCAGCCATTCTCCCTCTGCTCTCCGCCTCTCGCTTTCTTCCCCACCTTCCCGGGTGGCGCTTTCTCCACCCCCGTCTCGTGCTTTCTCCACCCCCGTCTCACGCTTTCTCCCCTCCCCGCCTCGCACTTTCTCTCCCCCCGCATCACGCTGTCTTCCACCCCGCCTCGCGCTTTCTCCCCCCTCACCTCGCGCTTTCTGCACCCCCCCGTCTCTCGCTTTCTCCCCCTCCACCCCCACCTCGCGCTTTCTCCCCCCTCCCTGTCTCGCGATTTCTCCCCCCCATCCCCGTATCGCGATTTCTCCCTCACCCGCCTTCTGCTTTCTCCCCCCCAGCATCGCTCTTTTTCCCTCCCCTCCCCTTCTCGCGCTTTCTCCCTCCCTCCCCACTTGCCTCGCGCTTTCTCCACCCCCACCTCACGCTTTCTCCACTCCCTCCCCGCCTCGCCCTTTCTCCCCTCCCCCTCCGTCTCGCGCTTTGTCCCCCCTCCCGCCTCGCGCTTTCTCTTACCCCGCCTCGCGTTTTCCTCCCCCACCTCGCACTTTCTCCACCCCCTCCTCTCTCTTTCTCTCCTTCCTTCCCGCCTCGCGCTTTCTTCCCCCCCCCCCCCCCGCCTCGCACTTTCTCCCCCCCCCCCACCTCGCGCTTTCTCTCCCCCCCGACTCGAGCTTTCTCCCCGCCTCCCCGCTTCGCGAGGGAGAAACCACATGGAGAAGGGGGGGAGAAATCGCAAGGCGCGGGGGGAGAAAGCGTGAGGTGGGAAAGGGACAAAGCGAGAGGTGGGGGGGGAGAAAGCGCGAGGCAGGGGGGGAGGGAGAAAGCGCGAGGCGGGGAGGGGGAGAGAAAGCGCGAGGCGGGGAGGGGGGGGAGAATGCGTGAGGCGGTGGTGGAGAAAGCGCTTTCTCCTCTCCTCACGCTTTCTCCTACACACGCCTCCTGTTTTCTCCACCCCCCGCCTCGCGCTTTCTCCCTTCCCTCCCCCTGCGCCTTGCGCTTTCCCCCCCCCACCTCGCGCTTTCTCCCCCCCTCCCCGTCTCGCGCTTTCTCCCCCCTCACCGCCTCGCGCTTTCTCCCTCCCCGTCTCGCACTTTCTCCACCCCCTCCTCGCCTCGCGTTTTCTCATCCCCCACCTCGCGCTATCTCCCTCCCTCCCCCTCCCGCCTCGCGCTTTCTCCCCCCTCCCCCCTCGCCTCGCACTTTCTCCCCCCCCCCCCCCGCCTCGCGCTTTCTCCCCCCCTCTCTTCCCGCCTCGCGGGGAAAGTGCGAGGTGGGGGGGAGGGGGGGGGAGAAAGTTCGAGGCGGGAAGGGGGGGAGAAAACACGAGACGGGGAGGGGGGGAGAAAGAGCGAGACGGGGGGAGAGGGGGGGAAAAAGTGCGAGGCGGTGGGGGAGGGGGGGAGAAAGCGCGAGGTGGGGAGAGGGGGAGAAAGCGCGAGACGGGGGGGTAGAAAGCGCGAGGCGGGGGGGGAGGGGGAGATGCGTGAGGCGGGGGAGGGAGGGGGGGAGAAAGTGCGAGGCGGGGGGGAGGGGGGGAGATAGGGCGAGCCGGGAAGGGGGGGTAAAAGCACGAGGCGAGGAGGGGAGAAAGAGAGAGGCGGGAGTTGGAGAAAGCAGGAGGCAGGGGGGGAGGGTGGGAGAAAGACTGAGACGGGGTGAGAAAGTGCGAGGCTGGGGGGAGAGTGGGGGAGAAATCGCGAGATGGGGAGAAGGAGAAAGCTCGAGGTGGGGAGGGGGGGAGAAAGCTCGAGGTGGGGAGGAGGTGGAGAAAGCGCGAGGCGGGGGGGGGGGAGAAATCTCGAGGCGGAGGGGGAGGGGGGAAGAAACCGCGAGTCGGGGGAGGGGAGAAAGCGCGAGGGGGGGGAGAAAGAGCGAGGTGGGGGGGGCGAGAAAGCACGAGGTGAGGAGAGAGGAGAGGAGAAAGTGCAAGGCGGGGGGGGAGTGGGGGAGAAAACCCGAGACGGGGAGGAGGTGGAGAAAGCGCGAGGTGGGGGGGAGAAAGCGAGAGACGGGGGGCGGAGAAAGTGCGAGGCGAAGAGGGAGGAGGGGAGAAAATGCGAGGCGGGGGGGGAGGGGGGAGAAAGGGCGAGACGGAGGAGGGGAGAAAGCGCGAGACGGGGAGGGGGGGAGAAAGCGCTAGGCGGGGGAGGGGGGAGAAAGTGCGAGGCGGGGGAGGGGGGGAGAGAGCGCGAGGCGGAAGGTTGGAGAAAGCGCATGGCGGGGAGGGGTGGGAGAAAGCGCGAGGGGGGGAGGGGGGAGAAAGCGCGAGGGGGGAGGGGGGGAGAAAGCACGAGGCGCAGGGGGAGGGGGGAGAAAGCGCGAGGCGGGGGGGAGGGGGGAAATAGGGCGAGACGGGTAGGGGGGGAGAAAGCTCGAGACGGTGAGGGGAGGGAGAAAACGCGAAGCGGGGAGGGGGGGAGAAAGGGCGAGGCGGGGGGGAGAGAAGACGCGAGGCGGAGGGAGAGGGGCGGAAATAGTGCGAGGCGGGGGGGAGAAAGCACGAGTCGGGGGGGAGGGAAGGGAGAAAGCGCGAGGCGGGGGGGAAAAAAGCGCGAGGCGGGAGGTGGAGAAAATGGGAGGCGTGTGTAGGAGAAAGCGCGAGGGGGGGAGGGGGTGGAGACAGTGCGAGGTGAGGAGCGGGGCAGAAAGCGCTTTCTCCACCCCCTGCCTCGCGCTTTCTCCCCTCCCCCCCGCCTCGCACTTTCTCCCCCCTCCACCCTCGCTTCACGCTTTCTCCCCCCCCCCCCCGCCTCGCGCTTTCTCCCCCCCTCCCTCCCCGCCTCGCGCTCTCTCCCCCCTCCCCGCCTCGCACTTTCTCCCCTCCCCGTCTCGTGCTTTCTCCCCCACTCGCTGCTTCGTGCTTTCTCCCCCCCCGCCTTGCACTTTCTCTCCCCTTCTCCCCCCACCTCGCGCCTTCTCCACCCCTCCCCTCTCACACTTTCTCCCCCATCCCCCTTCGTCTCGCGCTTTCTCCCCCCCTTTCCCCCAGCCTCGCGCTTTCTCCCCCCTCATCTCGCGCTTTCTCCCCCCTCACCTCGCGCTTTTTCACTCCTCTCCCCACCTCGCGCTTTCCCCCCCCGCCTCGCAATTTCTCCCCCCTCCCCCCGCCTCGCGCTCTCTCCCCCCCTCCCCCCCACATCACACTTTCTCCCCTCCCCTTTTCGCGCTTTCTCCCCCCGTCCCCGCGTTGCGCTTTCTATCTGTCCTGACTCGAGCTTCCTCCCCCCCCGCCCCCCACCTCGCACTTTCCCCGCGAGGCGGGGGGGGAGGAGAGGAGAAAGCGCGAGGCGGGGGGAGGGAGGGAAAAAGTGCGAGGCGTGGGGGGAGAGCTGAGAAAGAGCGAGGTGGTGGGGGAAAGCGCGTGTTGGGGGGAGAAAGTGCGAGGCGGGGGGGGAGGGAGGAGAAAGCACGAGGCGGGGGGGAGAAACGCGAAGCGCGGGGGGAGAAAGTGCGAGGCGGGGAGGGGGGGAAAAACGCGAGGCGGGGGGGTGGAGAAATCTCGGGAGGAGGAGAGGGGAGGGATAAAGCGTGGGGCGGGGACGGGGTGGAGAATGTGCGAGGCGGGGAGGGAGTGGACAAAGTGCGAGGCGGGAGGGTGGAGAAAGCGCGAGGCGGGGAGGGGGAGAATGCGCGAGACGGGAAGTGGGGGTGAAAGCGCGAGACGGGGTGCTGGGGCAAAATGGCGAGGCGGTGGGGGGAGGGGGGGAGATAGCGCGAGACGAGGAGGGAGTGGAAAAAGTGCGAGACGGGGATGGGGGAGAAAGCGCGAGCCGGGGGGGGAGGGAGAAAGCCCGAGGTGGGGGAGGGAGGAGAAAGCGCGAGGCGTTGGGGGGAGAAAGCGTGAGGCGGGGGGGGAGCGGGGGGGAAAGCGCGAGACGGGGAGGGGGGGAGAAATCTTCCAGAACCCTCTGGAACCTATTTAGGTCCTTCCAAGAGCCCTTGAAGACCACCAAAACCCTTCCAGAACCCTCTGGAAGCCCTTTAGATCCTTCAAAGACCTCTCTGGGACCACCAAAATCCTTCCAGAACTCTCTGGAACCCCTTTCGATCATTCAAGGACCCCTCTGGAACCCCTTTAGAAGTTTTCTTCAATCGAGGCGTGAGTGGGAGCAACTGAGGAGGGGGGAGTGTTGGTGGAGGGGTGGTTTGGAGGGTGGTGTCCGTGCTGAGGCGGTTTGTGTGAAGCGTCCATGGCGGCGTCGGGGCCGTGGTTGGGAGTTGTTGGGTGCCTCGGGGTGGTGTGTTTGGCATTGGGGGTAAAGGTGGCGGCATGGAGGCGGCGGTGACAGGGGGAGACGGCGGGAGGGGGGAGAAAGCGCGGAGGGGGGGACGGGGGGAGAAAACGCGAAGCAGGGGAGAAAATGCACGAGGCGGGGGGGGGGAGAATGCCTGAGGCGGTGGTGGAGAAGGCGATTTCTCCCCTTCTCGCCTCGGTCTTTCTCCAACCCCCGTCTCTCGCTTTCTCCTCCCCCTCCCAGCCTCGCGATTTCTCTCCCCCCGCCTCGAGCTTTGTCCCCCTCCCCGTTATGAGCTTTCTTTACCCCATCCCTGCCTCGCGCTTTGTCCCTTTCCCACCTCGCACTTTCTCTCCCCCCCTTCTCCATGTGCTTTCTCCCCACCTGCCTCACGCTTACTGCACCCCCTCGCGACGCAGGGAGGGGGGGGAGAAAGCGCGAGGCGGGGGGGGGAGGGAGAAAGGGCAGAGGGGAGAAAGCGCGGGGCGGGGGGGGAGAAAGCGCCCCTTCATCAGCCCCAAACGCCAACTTCACATATCTTTCAGCATCCAAAAACCCACACTGAATTGAATATGAAAGTTGAGAAACGGCCCTGGATGGCAGCGTGTGAGAAGAGAGACAGCACCGAGGGACTGAAGGCCATTAACTGCCACATCTCTCGCTCCTCTCGCAGCTCCCAGCAGGGAAACCCGGGTTCAGGCTGGGGGCAAAGGGTGGGTCCAGGCTGGAAAACTGAGTCTATTATTTTGTCTTTGTGAACCTCACAGGGTTTTTCTCTGGAAGCAGTCCCAGACCAAAATCCTCTAAAAGTCCTTGGGAAGGGCCATATCGTTCTGCTCCGCTGCCTTTGAAAATATTCCTGCAGGAAAAAGGGCTTTTGCTGAGGCTGTTGATGCTCCCCGAGAGCACTGGCACAGCACGGGGTGGGGTTAACAGTGGTGTTGTCCTGCAGTGCATATTAGCAGTGCTTTAATAATACATCAATTCAACTGTGATGGAAATAAGATCAGTGATCCTTCTTGAAGGCCACCAAAACCCTTCCAGAACCCTCCGTAAGCCCTTTAGACCCTTCAAAGACCCATCTGAGACCACCAAAACCCTTCCAGATCCCTCTGGAACCCCTTTAGATCCCTCCAGAACCCCTCTGAGACCACCAAAAACCTTCCAGAACCCTCTGGAACCCCTTTAGATCCTTCAAAGACCCCCCTGAGACCACCAAAACCCTTCGAGAATCCTCTAGAACCTCTTTACATTTTTCCAGGACCCCACTGAGACCACCAAAACCCTTTCAGAACTCTCTGGATCCCCTTTAGACCCTTGAAAGACCTCTCTGGGACCACCAAAACCCTTCCAGAACCCTCTGGAACCTCTTTAGATCCTTCCAGGACACCTTGAAGACCACCAAAACCTTTCCAGAACCCTCTGGAACCCCTTTAGATCCTTCCAGGACATCTCTGAGACCACCAAAACCATTCCAGAACCCTCTGGAACCTCTTTAGATCCTTCCAGGACACCGTGAAGAGTACCAAAACCTTTCCAGAACCCACTGCAACCCCTTAAGATCCCCTTAAAGGTTTTCCAGAGAGGACGACGCGGGAGGGGGGGAGAAAGGACGAGGTGGGGTGGGAGAAAGAGGCGGGGAAAGGGTGGAGAAAGCTCGAGGTAGGGAGGGGTTGGAGAAAGCTCGAGGAGGGTCGGGGGTAGAGAAACCGCGAGACGGGGAGTGGGGGAGAAAGCGCGAGACGGGGGGGAAAAAACCGTGAGACGGGGAGGGGGAGAAAGCGCGATGCGGAGGGGGAGGGGGGGGAGAAAGCGCAACGCGTGGGATGGAGAAGCGGGAGGCGTTTGTAGGAGAAAGCGCGAGGAGAGGAGCGGGGGAGAAAGAAACCCTAACCCTAACCCTAACCCAAACCCTAACCCTAACTCAAACCCTAACCCTAACCCTACCCCTACCCCTAACCCCTAACACTAACCCTAACCATAACCCTAACCCTAAATCTAACTCTAACCCTAACCCTAACCCTAACGACCCTAGCCCTAACCCTAACCCTAACCCTAACTCTAACGCTAACCCTAACCCTAACCCTAATCCTTACCCCTAACCCTAACCCTAACCTCTAACTTCTAACCCTAACCCTAACGACCCTAACCCTAACCCTAACTCTAACCCTAACCCTAACCCTAATCCTTACCCCTAACCCTAACTCTAACCCTAACCCTAACTCAAACCGTAACCCTAACCCTAACCCTAATCCCTAGGAGGTTTGTGTGAAGCGTCCATGTCGGCGTCGGGGCCGTTGTTGGGAGTTGTTGGGTGCCTCGGGGTGGTGTGTTTGGTGTTGTGGGTAAAGGTGGCGGCATGGAGGCGGCGGTGACGGGGGGAGACGGCGGGGGGGGAGAAAGCGCTTTCTCCACCACCGCCTCGCGCATTCTCCCCATCCCCGCCTCGCGCTTTCGCCAACACACACCTCGCGCTTTCTCCCCCCGCCTTGCTCCTTCTCACCCCCTCCCCCCCCGCCTCGCGCTTTCTCCCATCCCCCCCATCTCGCACTTTCTACCCCCCCGTCTCGCGGTTTCTCCACCCCTCCCCCCATCTCGCACTTTCTACCCCCCCCGTCTCGCGGTTTCTCCACCCCTCCCCCCATCTCGCACTTTCTACCCCCCCCGTCTCGCGGTTTCTCCACCCCTCCCCCCATCTCGCACTTTCTACCCCCCCCGTCTCGCGGTTTCTCCACTCCCACCTCGCGCTTTCTCCCCCTGTTACCGCCTCGCGCTTTCTCCCCCCCCTCCCCGCGTCGCGCTTTCTATCCGCCCCAACTCGAGCTTCCTCCCCCCCTCCTTCCCACCTCGCACTTTCCCCGCGAGGTGGGGGGGAGGGGGGAGAAAGCGTGAGGCGGGGGGGAGGGGGGAGAAAGTGCGAGGCGAGAGGAGAGGGGGGAGAAAGCGCGAGGCGGAGGGGGAGAAAGAGAGAGTTGGGGGAGGGAGAAAGCGCGAGACGGGGAGGGGAGAAAGTGCGAGGCGGGGAGGGGGCAGAGAGCGCGAGGCGGGGAGGGAGGGGGGAGAAAGCACGAGGCGGGGTGAGGGGGGAGAAAGCGCGAGGCGGGGGGGAGGCGCTTTCTCCCCCTGTTACTGCCTCGCGCTTCCTGTCCCCCTCTGCCCGGCCTCGCACTTTCTCCCCCCGTTTCCCCCAGTCTCGCACTTTCTCCCCCCCTCCTTGCGCTTTCTCCCCCCTCCCCCCGCCTCGAACTCTCTTCCCCCCCCTCCCCCCGCCTTGCACTTTCTCCGCCCCCCGCCTCGCGCTCTCTCCCCCCCTCCCCCCCACATCACACTTTCTCCCCTCCCCTTTTCGCGCTTTCTCCCCCGCTCCCCGCGTCGCGCTTTCTATCTGCCCCGACTCGAGCTTCCTCCCCCCCTCCCCCCCTCCTCGCACTTTCACCGCGAGGCGGGGGGGGAGGAGAGGAGAAAGCGCGAGGCGGGGGGAGGGAGGGAAAAAGTGCGAGGCGTGGGGGGAGGGCTGAGAAAGAGCGAGGTGGTGGGGGAAAGCGCGTGTTGGGGGGAGAAAGTGCGAGGCGGGGGGGAGGGGGGAGAAAGTGCGAGGCGAGGGGGGAGGGGGGGAGGAAGCGCGAGGAGGGGGGGGAGAAAGCGCGAGACGGGGGGAGGGGGGTGAAAGTGCGAGGCGTGGGGGGAGGGGGTGAGAAAGCGCGAGGCGGGGGGGGAGGGGAGAGAAAGCGCGAGGCGGGGGGGAGAAACGCGAAGCACGGGGGGAGAAAGTGTGAGGCGGGGAGGGGGGGAAAAACGCGAGGCGGGGGGGGAGAAAGCTCGAGGAGGAGAGGGGAGGGAGAAGGGGCGGGGCAGGGGGGGAGAAAGCGCGAGGCGGGGGGGGAGAAAGTACGAGACTGGAAGGGAGAGAGAAAATGCGAGGTGGGGGTGGGAGAAAGAGCGAGGCAGGGAGGCGAGGGAGAAGGCGCGGTGCGGGGAGGGAGAAAGCGAGAGACGGGGTGGAGAATGTGCGAGGCGGGGAGGGAGTGGACAAAGTGCGAAGCGGGAGGGTGGAGAAAACGCGAGGCGGGGAGGGGGAGAATGCGCGAGACGGGAAGTGGGGGTGAAAGCGGGAGACGGGGTGCGAGGGCAAAATGGCTAGGGCAAAATGGCGAGGGCAAAATGGCCTCTTCCCGCCTCGCACTTTCTCACCTCTCCCCCCCGCCTCGCGCTTTTTCCCCCTCCCCCCCGCCTCGCACTTTCTCCCCCCTCCCCCCCGTCTCGCGCTTTCTCCCCTCCCCGTCTCGCGCTTTCTCCCCCCCTCCCCTCCCCGCCTCGCACTTTCTCACCCCCTCCCCTCCGCCTCGCACTTTCTCCAACCCCCCCGCCTCGCGCTTTCTCCCCCCTCCCCGCCTCGCGCTCTCTCCCTCCTCCCCACTTCGCGCTTTCTCCCCCCCGCCACGCGCTTCCTCTCCCCCTCCCCACCCGCCTCGCGCTTTCTCTCCCCCTCTCCCCCCGTCTCGCTCTTTCTCCCCCCCTCCCCGTCTCGCGTTTTCTCCCCCCCTTCCCGCCTCGAACTTTCTCCCCCCTCCCCCCGTCTCGCGCTTTCTCCCCCCCTCCCCCGCCTCGCGCTTTCTCCCCCCCGCCTCGCGCTTCCTCCCCCAACGCCTCGCACTATCTCCCCCCTCCCCCTTCGTGTCGCGCTTTCTCCCCCCCGCCTCCCGCTTTTTCCCCTCCTCCCCCCCCAACATTGCATTTTCTCCCCTCCCCTTTTCGCGCTTTCTCCCCCCTTTACCGACTCATGCTTTCTCTCCCCCTCCCCGCGTCGCGCTTTCTCGCCCCCTCCTCCCTCGCCTCGCACTTTTTCCCTCCCTCCTTCCCCGTCTCGTGCTTTCTCCCCCCCTCGCCTCGCGCTTCCTCCCCCCCTCCCCACTAGCGTTGCACTTTCTCCCCCCTCCCCCCTTGCCTCGCACTTTCTCCCCCCTCCCCCGCGTCTCGCGTTTTCTCTCTTCCCCACCTCACGCTTTCTCCAACCTCTCCCCGCCTAACCCTAACCCTAACCCTAACCCTAATCCCTAACCCTAACCCTAACTCTAACCCTAACCGTAACTCAAACCTTAACCCTAACCCCTAACCCTAACCCTAACCCTAATCCCTAGGAGGTTTGTGTGAAGCGTCCATGTTGGCGTCGGGGCCGTTGTTGGGAGTTGTTGGGTGCCTCGGGGTGGTGTGTTTGGCGTTGTGGGTAAAAGTGGCGGCATGGAGGCGGCGGTGACGGGGGGAGATGGCGGGGGGGGGAGAAAGCGCGGAGGGGGGAGAGAAAGCGCGAGACGGGGAAAGGGAGAAAGCGTTAGAAGGGGAGGGGGGAGAAAGCGCGAGGCGGGGGGAAGGGGGGAGAAAGCGCGAGGGGGCGTGGGGAGGGGGGAGATATCGCGAGACGGGGGGGTGGGGAGAAAGCGCTTGACGGGGGGAGAGAAAGCGCGAGGCGGAGGGGGGAGAAAGCGCGAGGCGAAGGGGGGAGGGGTAGAAAGTGCGAGGGGGAGCGTAGGGGGGCAGAAAGCGAGAAGCGGGGGAAAGGGGGAAGAAAGCGCGAGGGGGGTTGAGAAAGCACGAGGCGGGGAGAGGAGAAAGTGCGAGGCGGGGGGAGAGGGGGGGAGACAGCGCGAGGCGAGGGGAGGGGGGGAGAGCGCACGAGGCGGGCGGAAAACCGAGAAAGTGCGAGGCGGGGGGAGATGGGGGGAGAAAGCGCGAGGCAGGGAGGGGGGGAAGAAAGCACGAGGCGGGGATGGGGGGCAGAATCCGCGAGGCGGTGGTGGAGAAAGCGCTTTCTCCCCCGCTCCTCTCCTCGCGCTTTCTCCTACACACTCCTCCCGTTTTCTCCATCCCACGCGTCGCGCTTTCTCCCCTTCTCGCCTCGCTCTTTTTTCCTCCCTGCCTCGCGCTTTCTCCCTTCCCTCCTCCCGGTCTCGCACTTTCTCCCCCCCCACCTTGCGCATTCTCCCCCCCTCCCCGCCTCGCGCTTTCTCCCCCCCTTCCCACCCGCCTCGTGCTTTTTCCCTCCGCCCCCCCGCCTCGTGCTTTCTCCCCCCCTCCCCCCCGCTTCACACTTTTTCCCCCCCTCCCCCTCCACGTCGCGCATTCTCCCCCCCTCCCCGCCTTGCGCTTTCTCCCCCCCTCCCCCTCCACCTCGCGCATTCTCCCCCCCTCCCCGCCTTGCGCTTTCTCCCCCCCTCCCCCCTGCCTCGCGCTTTTTCCCTCCCTCCACCCCTGCCTCGCACTTTCTCCCCCTTCCGTCTCGTGCTTTCTCCCCCGCACCGCCTCGCGCTCTCTCCCTCCTCCGCACCTCGCGCTTTCTCCCCCCCCCACCGCCTCGCGCTTTCTCTCCCCCTCTCCCCCCGTCTCGCTCTTTCTCCCCCCCCGTCTCGCGTTTTCTCCCCCCCTTCCCGCCTCGAACTTTCTCCCCCCTCCCCCCCGTCTCGCGCTTTCTCCCCCCCTCCCCCGCCTCGCGCTTCCTCCCCCAACGCCTCGCACTTTCTCCCCCCTCCCCCTTTGTGTCGCGCTTTCTCCCCCCCGCCTCCCGCTTTTTCCCCTCCTCCCCCCCCACATCGCATTTTCTCCCCTCCCCTTTTCGCGCTTTCTCCCCCATTTACCGACTCGTGCTTTCTCTCCCCCTCCCCGCGTCGCGCTTTCTCACCCCCTCCTCCCTCGCCTCGCACTTTTTCCCTCCCTCCTTCCCCGTCTCGTGCTTTTTCCCCCCCTCACCTCGCGCTTCCTCCCCCCCTCCCCACTAGCGTTGCACTTTCTCCCCCCTCCCCCCCGTCTCGCGCTTTCTCCCCTCCCCGCCTCGCGGTTTCTCCTTCTTCGCGTCACGTTTTCTCTCTTCCCCACCTCGCGCTTTCTCCAACCCCTCCCCGCCTAACCCTAACCCTAACCCTAACCCTAACCCAAATTCCTAACCCTAACCCTAACCCTAACCCTAACCCAAATTCCTAACCCTAACCCTAACCCTAACCCTAATCACTAGGAGGTTTGTGTGAAGCGTCCATGGCGGCGTCGGGGCCGTTGTTGGGAGTTGTTGGGTGCCTCGGGGTGGTGTGTTTGGCGTTGTGGGTAAAAGTGGCGGCATGGAGGCGGCGAAGCCCGGGGGGAGATGGCGGGGGGGGAGAAAGCGTGGAGGGGGGAGAGAAAGCGCGAGACGGGGAAAGGGAGAAAGCGTTAGAAGGGGAGGGGGGAGAAAGCGCGAGGCCGGGGGAGGGGGGGAGAAAGTGCGAGGGGGCGTGGGGAGGGGGGGAATATCGTGAGACGGGGAGGGTGGGGAGAAAGCACGTGACGGGGGGAGAGAAAGCGCGAGGGGGAGCGGAGGGGGGGAGAAGGTGCGAGTCGGGGGGGAGGGGGATAGAAAGCGCGTGGCGGGGGGAGAGAAAGCGCGCAACGGGGAGGGTTAGAGAAAGTGCGAGGCGGAGTGGGGAGAAAGTGTGAGGCAGAGGGGGGGGGAGAGAGCGCGAGGCGGGGGGAGGGGGGAGAAAGCGCGAGGAGGCGGGGGAGGAGGTGAGAAAGCCCGAAACGGGGAGGGGGTAGAGAAAGAGCGAGGCGGGGGGGGAGAGGGGAGAAACCGCGAGGCGGGGGGGAGGGGGTGAGAAAGCGCGAGGTGGGGGGAGGGGGGAGAAAGTGCGAGGCGGGGGGGAGAACGCGCGAGGAGGTAAATGGGGGAGGAAGCGCGATGCGGAGGGGGAGGAGGGGAAAAAGAGCGAGGCGGGGGTTGGAGAAAGCAGGAGGCAGGGGGGGAGGGAGGGAGAAAGCGCGAGACGGGGAGGGGAGGGGAGAAAGCGCGAGACGGGGGAAAAGCTGAGAGGCGGGGAAAGGGGGAGAGGAAGCGCGTGGCAAGGGAGGGAGAAAGCGCGAGATGGGGAGGGGAGAAAGCGCGAGGCGGGGGGGAGGGGGGGAGAAAGTGCGGGGGGGGGAGGGGGGGTGAAAGCGCGAGGCGGGGGGGGAGGGGGGAGATAGGGCGAGACGGGGAGGGGAGAAAGTGCGAGGCAGGGGGGGAGGGGGGGAGAAAGTGCGAGGCGGGGGGTTGAGAAAGCGTGGGGAGAAGGAAGGGGAGAAAGCGCGAGGCGGGGGGGCAGAAAGCGCGAGGCAGGCAGGGGACGGAGAAAGCGCGAGGCCGGGGGGGGAGAGGAGAAACCTTCCAGAACCCTTTGGAACCTATTTAGGTCCTTCCAGGACCCCTTGAAGACCACCAAAACCCTTCCAGAACCCTCTGGAAGCCCTTTAGATCCTTCAAAGACCTCTCTGGGACCACCAAAACCCTTCCAGAACCCTCTGGAACCCCTTTAGATCCTTCAGAGACCTCTCTGGGACCACCAAAACACTTCCGGAAGCCTCTGGAACCCCTTTTGATCATTCAAGGACCCCTCTGGAACCCCTTTAGAAGTTTTCTTCAATCTTCTTTCCTTCAAGAAAGTAACATTAGTAAACCAAGGAGCGGCTGCGGAGGCGTCGTCTGCTGTCGAGGCGTGAGTGGGAGCGGCTGAGGAGGGGGGAGCGTTGGTGGAGGGGTGGTTTGGAGGGTGGTGTCCGTGCTGAGGCGGTTTGTGTGAAGCGTCCATGGGGGCGTCGGGGCCGTGGTTGGGAGTTGTTGGGTGCCTCGGGGTGGTGTGTTTGGCGTTGGGGGTAAAGGTGGCGGCATGGAGGCGGCGAGGACGGGGGGAGACGGCGGGGGGGGGAGAAAGCGCGGAGGGGGGGAGAGAAAGCGCAAGGGCGAAGGGTGTGGGCGGTGGGGTCGATGGGCGCGAGTCGGGGGGGTGGACTCGAGGCAGCGGGAGGATAGCGCGAGGCGGGGGGGAGTGTGTGCGCGAGGGGAGGGCGGGAGGGATAGAGAAAGCGCGAGACGGGGGGGAAAAAGCGCGAGGCAGGGAGGGGGGCAGAAAGCGCTTTCTCCACCACCGCCTCGCGCATTCTCCCCTCCCCCGCCTCATGCTTTTTCTTTCCATCCCCGCCTCGCGCTTTCCCCTCTCCCCGCCTCGAGTTTTCCCCCACCCACACCTCGCGATTTCTCCGTCCTAACCCCTCCGTTTCGTGCTTTCACCCCCCCTCCCCCCCCGCCTCGCGCTTTCTTCTTCCCCGCCTCGCGCTTTCCAGAGGGGACCCATTTAGATCCTTCCAGGACCTCTCTGAGACCACCAAAACCCTTCCAGAACCCTCTGGAACCCCTTTAGATCCTTCCAGGACATCTCTGAGACCACCAAAACCCTTCCAGAACCCTCTGGAACCTCTTTAGATCCTTCCAGGACCCCTTAAAGACCACCAAAACCTTTCTAGAACCCTCTGGAATCCCTTTTAATCGTTCAAGGACCCCTCTGGAACCCCTTAAGATCCTTCATGGACCCCTCTGAGAACACCAAAACCCTTCCACAACCCTCTGGAACCCTTTTATATCCTTCAAAGACCCCTCTGAGATCACCAAAACCCTTCCAGAACTTTCTGGAACCCCTGTAGGTCCTTCCAGGACCCCTCTGTGACCACCAAAACCTTTCCAGAATCCTCTGGAACCCCTTTAGATCCTTCAAGGACCCCTTGAAGTCCACCAAAACCCTTCCAGAACCCTCTGGGACCCCTTTAGATCCTTCAAAGACCCCTCTGAGACCACCAAAACCCTTCGAAAATCCTCTGGAACCTCTTTACATTTTTCCAGGACCTTTCTGCGACCACCAAAACCCTTCCAGAACCCTCTGGAACCCCTTTAGATCCTTCCAGGAGCTTTCTGAGACCACCAAAACACTTCCAGAACCCTCTGGTACCCTTTTACGTTCTTCAAGGACCCCTTGAAGACAGATTCTAAGAACGGTTTTCTTGGTCTTCAAGACGACTTTGAGGGATCTAAAGGGGTTCCAGAGGGTTCTGGAAGGGTTTTGGTGGTCTTCAGAGGGGTCCTCTAAGGATCTTTCTCCCACCCCCGCCTCGCACTTTCTCTCCCATTTACCGCCTCGTGCTTTCTCCCCCCCTCCCGCTTTCTCCCCCCCTCGCGCTTTCTCCCCCCCTCCCCGTCTCGTGCTTTCTCCCCCCTCCCACCCAGCCTCACAGTTTTTTCCATCCTCGCTGTTTTGCTCTTTCTCCCCCCCCACCTTGCGCTTCCTGTCCCCCTCCGCCCGGCCTCGCGCTTTCTCCCCCCCTTCCCCCCCGCCTCGCGCTTTCTCCCTCCCCCCCTGCCTGGCGCTTTCTCCCCCCCCGCCTCGCGCTTTGTCCCTTTCCCACCTCGCGCTTTCTCCCCCCGCTCTTGCGATTTCTCCCCCCCTTCTCCATGTGGTTTCTCCCCCCCTGCCTCGCGCTTACTGCACCCCCTCGCGACTCGGGGAGGCGGGGAGAAAGCTCGAGTCGGGGGGGAGAGAAAGCGCGAGTCGGTGGGGGGAGAAAGAACGAGCGGGGGTAGTGAGAAAGCGCGAGACGAGGGGGTTGAGAAAGCGCGAGGAGGGAAGGGAGGGAGAAAGTGCGAGGCGGGGTGATGGAGTCGACGGGACACACGCACATCCGGTGATGATCAATAAGTCTCGGTTTCTTGACACGATAGCCATGCTTTGATAATAGCAGTAATAAGGCTCATAATCATTGGTCCGATACAGAGTGTCCGCCCCGCCTCTACTGCCACATCCCCAGGATGTTTGTGGGTTTTTAGGTCCTGTTTTTCTCTCCTGTTCTCATTCTCGCTCAGGGAGACTGTGGCCTCGTACGAGGCTGTTATTGTTTCACAGCTGTATTTTCTCACGTCCCTTCTCCTCAAGCCATGTCTCTACAAAAACTCTCCACAGCATGGGGTCTCCAGAGGGTTTGGGAGGTCCTCAGGTGGTGGGATGGGGTCTCCAGAGGGTTTAGGAGGTCCTCATGTGGTGGGATGGGGTCTCCAGAGGGTTTAGGAGGTCCTCAGGTGGTGGGATGGGGTCTCCAGAGGGTTTGGGAAGTCCTCAGGTGATGGGATGGGGTCTCCAGAAGGTTTAGGAGGTCCTCAGGTGGTGGGATGGGGTCTCCAGAGGGTTTAGGAGGTCCTCAGGTGGTGGGATGGGGTCTCCAGAGGGGTTTAGGAGGTCCTCAGGTAGTGGGATGGGGTCTCCAGAGGGTTTCGGAGGTCCTCAGGTGGTGGGATGGGGTCTCCAGAGGGGTTTAGGAGGTCCTCAGGTGGTGGGATGGGGTCTCCAGAGTGTTTAGGAGGTCCTCAGGTGGTGGGATGAGGTCTCACCTCGGGGTGGATGTCACAGAGGTCCACACGTCCACCACTGTCCCCTCTGTAGAAGAAGGGCGTTCCCACCAGTATGACTTTGGCCGAACCGTCTCCGTCCGTGTCCACAGCGCAGAGGGACGACCCAAAGGCTCCGCCCACCTGGGAGACCACGAGGACCTCAACGTGAAGACCTCAAAGTAAAGACCTCAACGTGAAGACCTCAATGTGAAGACCTCAACGTGACAGACGGTGTCTCAATGGGGTTCTGGAGGCCATAAGGACATCTCCATGAGGTTCTGGAGGCCTTGAGAACATCTCAGAGGGGTTGAGGAGGTCCTGGAGTAGATCTCGAGCCCCTTGAGGAGATCTTAGAGAGGGTCTGAAGGCCATTAAAACATCTCAATGGGGTTCAAAAGTACATAAGGACATCTCAGAGGGGTTCAGGAGGTCCTGGAGAAGATCTGAGGGCATCTCAGGGGGCTCTGAAGGCCATAAGAACATCTCAAGGGGTTCTGAAGGCCATAAGGACATCTCAGAGGGGTTGAGGAAGTCCTAAAGAAGATCGGGAGCCCCTTGAGAACATCTCCGGAGGGTTTTGGTGGTCCTCACCGTAGGTATCATTGGTGGCTTTGGTGCCCTGGAAGCAGATGTGGACTTTGGACACCTCCCGTAGAGTCGGGTCCTCTTGGTGACGTCTCCCGGTGGCCTCGAGGACCTCTTGAGGTTGAAAGGTCACCGTTGTGCCGACGCGAAGACGCGGCCGTGACCTTGAGGAGATGGAGAAGAAGATGCTGGAGAAGCGGTGGCCCAAGAGGACCTCTTCTCCATCTCTGCTGTCCGTGATTGGACCCACCTGAGGAGAAGAAGGTGTCCTCTGGCGCCGACGGCCACGTCGGGAAGAAGGGCCTCCGGAAGGTCCCGTCCACCACGGAGGGAGCGGCCAAAATGGCGGAGGGAGAAGCGGTGGCCGGAGATGCGCTGTGATGGACGGAAGGACCTTCAGGAGATGGGTCTGCTCCAAGAGCCAAAGCCACCACAGCTCCACCAGAAGAGCTTTGACCTCTCCTGAAAGTTCCACCACCAGAAGAACCTAAAGTTCTCCATCTGGAGGACATTCCACCACCAGAAGAACCCAAAGTTCTCCATTGGAGGACATTCCACCACCAGAAGAACACAAAGTTCTCCATCTGGAGGACATTCCACCACCAGAACCTTCTCCCCCCCCATCGCTCTCCACCTCCCGAAGGTCCCACCTGGATGTACATGAGGTGGACTCCATCCCATCGTCCTCTGAAGGTGCAGACGGCGCCGCTCTCGTTGTCCTCCAGAGGTGCTCCGATGGCCACTTCGGGCCAACGGTCACCATCCACGTCCCCAACTTTGGCCACGGTGGCACCAAAGCCACCCAGAAGATGACCAGGAGCTCCACGGAGGACACGACCACAGCGAAGCTGAGGGGCCTGGAGAGGTCCTCAGTGGTGAGATGGGATCTCCAGAGGGTTTAGGAGGTCCTCAGGTGGTGGGATGGAATCTCCAGAGGATTTAGGAGGTCCTCAGGTGTTGGGATGGGGTCTGCAGAGGGTTTAGGAGGTCCTCAGGTGGTGGGATGGGGTCTCCAGAGGGTTTAGGAGGTCCTCAGGTGGTGGGATGGGGTCTCCAGAGGGTTTAGGAGGTCCTCAGGTGGTGGGATGGGGTCTCCACAGAGTTTAGGAGGTCCTCAGGTGGTGGGATGGGGTCTCCAGAGGGGTTTAAGAGGTCCTCAGTGGTGGGATGGGGTCTCCAGAGGGTTTAGGAGGTCCTCAGGTGGTGGGATGGGGTCTCCAGAGGGGTTTAGGAGGTCCTCAGGTGGTGGGATGGGGTCTCCAGAGAGTTTAGGATGTCCTCAGATGGTGGGATGGGGTCTCCAGAGGGTTTGGGAGTACCTCAGGTGGTGGGATGTTGTCTCCATAGGGTTTAGGAGGTCCTCAGGTGGTGGGATGGGGTCTCCAGAGCGTTTAGGAGGTCCTCAGGTGGTGAGATGGGGTCTCCAGAGGGTTTAGGAGGACCTCAGGTGGTGGGATGGGATCTCCAGAGGGTTTAGGAGGACCTCAGGTGGTGGGATGGGATCTCCAGAGGGTTTAGGAGGTCCTCAGGTGGTGGGATGGGGTCTCCAGAGGGATTTGGAAGGTCCTCAGGTGGTGGGATGGGGTCTCCAGAGGGGTTTAGAAGGTCCTCAGGTGGTGGGATGGGGTCTCCAGAGGGTTTAGGAGGTCCTCAGGTGGTGGGATGGGGTCTCCAGAGGTGTAAAGACGTCCTCAGGTGGTGGGATGGGGTCTCCAGAGGAGTAAAGAGGTCCTCAGGTGGTGGGATGGGGTCTCCAGAGGGTTTAGGAGGTCCTAAGGTGGTGGGATGGGGTCTCCAGAGGGGTTTAGGAGGTCCTCAGGTGGTGGGATGGGGTCTCCAGAGGGGTTTAGGAGGTCCTCAGGTGGTGGGATGGGGTCTCCAGAGGGGTTTAGGAGGTCCTCAGGTGGTGGGATGGGGTCTCACCTCGGGGTGGACGTCACAGAGGTCCACACGTCCACCACTGCCCCCTCCGTAGAAGAAGGGCGTTCCCACCAGTATGACTTTGGCCGAACCGTCTCCGTCCGTGTCCACAGTGCAGAGGGAGGACCCAAAGGCTCCGCCCACCTGGGAGACCACGAGGACCTCAACGTGAAGACCTCAAATGAAGACCTCATCGTGAGGACCTCAACGTGAGGACCTCAACGATGGAGACCCTCCGGTTGTCCCCTGTGTCCTGAGGTCCGAGGACGTCTCCGAGGAGGTCCCAGGAGTCTTCTCGGCGCTGGAGAAGGACGAGACAACCGCGGTGGCCGTAACGAGGGGCGCCCAAAGCCAACGTCCGCTGAGCATCAATGGACAACGACTCCACCGGGAAACCCACGGAGACGGAGAACCTGAGACCATCGGAGCTCCAGAACCTTCTCCAGAGCTCCTGGAACCTTCTGGAAGAGGACCTGAGAGCTCCGGAACCTTCTAAAGGAGGAGCTTCAGAACCTTCTAAAGGAGGAACCGAGAGCTTTGGAACCTTCTGGAGGAGGAACCGAGAGCTCCAGAACCTTCTTGAGGAGGAACCGAGATCTCCAGAACCTTCTTGAGGAGGAACCGAGATCTCCAGAACCTTCTTGAGGAGGAACCGAGAGCTCTGGAACCTTCTGGAGCAGGAACCAAAGATCTCTCAGAACCTCCATTGAGGAATGAATGATCTCTGCAGAACCTCCATGGAGGAACCAAAGATCTCCACAACGTTCCATGGAGCTCAGGAGGTCCCTTTTAGGTGTCCACTCACGGGAGTGAAGGTGGCGCTGAAGCCCTCTGGACTCATCTCCAACTGGAAGGAGCTGCCATGGACCTGATGGGTCCCTGAGGACGTGGTGGGAAGAGAGGGAGAAGAAGGCAACGACCATCAGAGGTCCATCGGATGGTGACGAAGGGAGAGGTTCATAACCTTCAACAGTGAAGATCCTGAATGCCATAAAGGGCCTCAAAGTCGTCCACTCGGAAGACGAAGTCCTGAGAGGGCTTCAAGGAGATGGGGAGAAGTTCTTGGAGGGCTTCAGGAGTGGAGAAGGAACGACCGATCTGGAGAGGAGAGGACACGAGGAGATGGTGGAGATGGAGGAGATGGAGGAGATGGAGGAGGAGATGGAGGAGGAGATGGAGGAGGAGATGGAGGAGATGGAGGAGATGGAGGAGATGGAGGAGGAGATGGAGGAGATGGAGGAGGAGATGGAGGAAGAGATGGAGGAGGAGATGGAGGAGGAGATGGAGGAGGAGATGGAGGAGATGGAGGAGGAGATGGAGGAGATGGAGGAGATGGAGGAGATGGAGGAGGAGATGGAGGAGATGGAGGAGATGGAGGAGGAGATGGAGTAGATGGAGGAGGAGATGGAGGAGGAGATGGAGGAGGAGATGGAGGAGATGGAGGAGGAGATGGAGGAGATGGAGGAGGAGATGGAGGAGGAGATGGAGGAGATGGAGGAGATGGAGGAGATGGAGGAGGAGATGGAGGAGATGGAGGAGATGGAGGAGGAGATGGAGGAGATGGAGGAGGAGATGGAGGAGGAGATGGAGGAGGAGATGGAGGAGATGGAGGAGGAGATGGAGGAGATGGAGGAGGAGATGGAGGAGGAGATGGAGGAGGAGATGGAGGAGATGGAGGAGGAGATGGAGGAGAAGATGGAGGAGGAGATGGAGGAGATGGAGGAGATGGAGGAGGAGATGGAGGAGATGGAGGAGATGGAGGAGGAGATGGAGGAGGAGATGGAGGAGATGGAGGAGGAGATGGAGGAGGAGATGGAGGAGGAGATGGAGGAGGAGATGGAGGAGGAGATGGAGGAGATGGAGGAGGAGATGGAGGAGGAGATGGAGGAAGAGATGGAGGAGGAGATGGAGGAGGAGATGGAGGAGATGGAGGAGATGGAGGAGATGGAGGAGGAGATGGAGGAGGAGATGGAGGATCTTTCTCCCCATCAAAGCCTTCCCCTCTCCAGGCTGTACAATCCCCCCTCTCTCCGCCTGTCGGGCACCTGCAGCCACTGTTGAGGTGTGAGGGTTGGCAGCCACGGCCCCTACGCAGCTGCCATTTTGGAGAGCCCATGGTTCGCCTCCTCCAGACGGGTGGGGGGGGCTCGGGCGTGGCTGCCGCCATGTTGGAGAAGCGGAGGGCTCCTGATGGGGGGAAAGGGAGCAATGATCCATTTGAAGTGCCTTCTGCTGTGGTTTTGCGCAGGTGTGAGCGAATGCCTTTACCCGGGGGACACCGTGCGCAGAGACAGAGAGCCCCGAGGGCGCTGCTGTGCACCTCACCGGCAGCGCTCAGCGTGGAGGGGTCTCGCAGCGAGGGGAACGCTGCTGTGCCCCCGGTGCTCTGTGGGAGGGCAGAGGGGATGATGGTGGCCACGAGTCCCGGGTGCCCTCAGCTCGGTGCCCCCCCAGCCCTCCTCCCTCGTGTGCCGGCACCACTCATGGACGCTCACACACCCGTACTCACCTCGGGGAGACCTTCGAGGGCTGCAGGAGGCAGAGCGGCAAAGCTGGGAGGAAAAAAGGGATGTTGGGTTACTTCTGTGGATGACATTACTTCAATTCCCATTTCCCTCCGGCTTTTCCTTTAGCGGTGTCCCTCTCTTCGGCAGAGGCCACAGGGATGCAGTAACTTTCTCCCCCCCCCCCCCCGCCTCGCGCTTTCTCCCTCCCCCCGCCGTCTCTCCCCGTCATCGCCGCCTCCATGCCGCCACCTTTACCCCCAACGCCAAACACACCACCCCGAGGCACCCAACAACTCCCAACCACGGCCCCGACGCCGCCATGGACACTTCACACAAACCGCCTCAGCACGGACACCACCCTCCAAACCACCCCTCCACCAACGCTCCCCCCTCCTCAGCCGCTCCCACTCACGCCTCGACAGCAGACGACGCCTCCGCAGCCGCTCCGTGGTTTAATAACGGTACTTTCTTGAAGGAAAGAAGATTGAAGAAAACTTCTAAAGGGGTTCCGGAGGGGTCCTTGAATGATCAAAAGGGGTTCCAGAGGGTTCTGGAAGGGTTTTGGTGGTCTCAGAGGTGTCCTTGAAGGATCGAAAGGGGTTCCAAAGGGTTGTAAAAAGGTTTGGTGGTCTCAGAGAGGACTTTGAAGGATCTAAAGGTGTTCCAGAAGGTTCTGGAAAGCTTTTGGTGGTCTCATAGGGGTCCTTGAAGGATCTAAAGAGGTTCCAGAGGGTTCTGGAAGGGTTTGGTGGTCTCAGAGGGCTTCTTGAAGGATCTAAAGGGGTTGCAGAGGGTTCTTGAAGGGTTTTGTTGGTCTTCAAGAAGGCCTTGAAGGATCTAAAGTGGTTCCAGAGGGTTCTGAAAGGGTTTTCCTCGCCTTCAGGAGGACCTTGAAGGATCTAAAGGGGATCCAGAAGGTTCTGGAAAGGTTTTGGTGATCTCAGATGGGTCCTCGATGGACCTAAAGGGGTTCCAGAGGGTTCTAGAAGGGTTTGGTGGTCTCAGAGAGGTCTTTGAAGGATCTAAAAGGGTTCCAGAGGGTTCTGGAAGGGTTTGTTCGTCTCAGAGGGGTTTTTGAAGGACCTAAAGGTGTTTCAGAGGGTTCTGGAAGTGTTTTGGTGGTCTTCAAGAAGGCCTTGAAGGATCTAAAGGGGTTCCAGAGGGTTCTGGAAGGGTTTTGGTGGTCTCAGAGGGGTCCTGGAAGGATCTAAAGGGGTTCCAGAGGGTTCTGGAAGGGTTTTGATGGTCTCAGAGGGGTCTTTGAAGGATCTAAAGGGGTTCCAGAGGGTTCTGGAAGGGGTTTGGTGGTCTCAGATGGGTACTTGAAGGATCTAAAGGGGGTCCAGAGGGTTCTGTAAGGCTTTTATTGTTCTCAGAGAGGTCTTACAAAGATCTAAAGGGGTTCCAGAGGTTTCTGGAACGGATTTGTGGTCTCAGAGGTGTCCTAGAAGGATCTAAAGGGGTTCCAGAGTGTTCTGGAAGGGTTTTGGTCGTCTTTAAGAAGGCCTTGAAGGATCTAAAGGGGTTCCAGAGGGTTCTGGAAGGGTTTTGGTGGTCTCAGAGAACTCCTGGAAGGATCTAAAGGGGTTCCAGAGGATTCTGGAAGGGTTTTGGTGGTCTCAGAGAGGTCCTGGAAGGATCTAAAGGGGTTCCACGGGGTCTGGAAGGTTTTTGATGGTCTTCAAGAAGGCTTAGAAGGATCTAAAGGGGTTCTAGGTGGTTCTGGAAGGGTTTTGTGCGTGTCAAAGAAGTGTTTGAAGGATCTAAATGTGTTCCAGAGGGGTCCTGGAATAATCCAAAGGGGTTCCAGAGGGTTGTGGAAGGGTTTTGGTGGTTTCAGAGATGTCCTGGAAGGATCTAAAGGGGTTCCAGATGTTTCCGGAAGGGTTTTGATTCTGTCAAAGGAGTCTTTGAAGGATCTAAAGGGGTTCTAGAGGGGTCATGGAAGGATCTAAAGGGGTTCCAGAGGGTTCTGGAAGGGTTTTGGTGGTCTAAGAGGGGTCCTGGAAGGATTTAAAGAGGTTCAAGAGGGTTCTGGAAGGGTTTTATTGGTCTCAGAGGGGTCCTGGAAGGATTTAAAGAGGTTCAAGAGGGTTCTGGAAGGGTTTTGGTGGTCTCAGAGAGGTCTTTGAAGGATGTAAAGTGGTTCCAGAGGGTTCTGGAAGGGTTTTGGTGGTCTTGAAAAAGGCCTTGAGGGATCTAAAGGGGTTCCAGATGTTAGAAAACTAACAGTTTTGTTAAATATAGTTAAATAACTAACGGTGTCAAACTAACACTCGGTTGGATTTCCACTTGCTCCAGGGTATAGTTTCGGGGTGTCCCTGTTTGGAAAGGAATGCCGAGATAACTCTGCTGAAGAGATCTTATCTCTGTACTTTAAGTTAATGGAACACAGAGTTGGTGTCTTTCCGCTAACAACACAAGCAGTAAACTTGGACAAAGCTAAGAGAAGCATAGAATGTAAAGAATGCTGGAATCCACCAGTCCTCGGGAGGTGGATGGTCTGCCGAAAGCACAAAGGTGAAAAGGACAGTATGAGGAAGATGAGTTACTTCATCCGAGGAAGAGTATTTTCTTCATCCCCACGACCACCGAAAGAGGGTGTGCAAGGGCAGTAGGGGTTAATGTCGCAAGACTGGAGGGAGCAATCTTGAAATGAATATGTAACGAGTTAGGCGGAGACCTTTGGAATATGTAACAGAATGAGCAACCTTTCAAGGATAAATGGCGAAGGCGATGTGAGGGTCTTTGGAACAGATTGGGGTGCGCCCCCCTGGCGCCCGGGGCCTCCAAAGAAAGCACCGCATAGAACCTTCTGCATATGGTGATGTGTTTGTCTCTGCGCTAACACAGATGGGTCGGGGAAGGATCTAAAGGGGTTCCAGAGGGTTCTGGAAGGCTTTTGGTGGTCTCAGAGTGGTCCTGGAAGGATCTAAAGGGGTTCCAGAGGGTTCTGGAAAGGTTTTGGTGGTCTCAGATGGGTCCATGAAGGATCTAAAGGGGTTCCAGAGGGGTCCTTGAAGTATATAAAGGGGTTCCAGAGGGTTCTGGAAGGGTTTTTGTGGTCCCAGAGGGGTCTTTGAAGGATCTAAAGGGGTTCCACAGAGGGCCTTGAAGGATCTAAAGGGGTTCCAGAGGGGTCCTTGAACGATCTAAAGGGGTTCCAGAGGGTTCTGGAAGGGTTTTGGTGATCTCAGAGAGATCGTGGAAGGATCTAAAGGTGTTCCAGAGGGTGGCGGGATGGAGGCAGTGAGGCCGGGGGGAAATGGCGTGAGGGGGGAGAAAGCATGAGGCGGGGAGGGGGGGGAGAAACTGCGAGTTGGGGGGGGGGGGAAGAAAGCGCGAGGCGGAGGGGGTGGAGAAAGCGCGAGGCGGGGGGGAGAAAGCGCGAGGTGTGGAAGAGAGAAAACGAGATGCAAGGAAGGAGAAACTGAGGCGGGAGGGGAGGGGGGGAGAAAGCGCGAAGCGAGGGTGGAGGGGGGAGAAAGCGCGAGGCGGGGGGGGAGAAAGCGCTTTCTGCCCCGCTCCTCACCTCGCACTTTCTCCACCCCCTCCCCGCCTCGCGCTTTCTCCTACACACGCCTCCCGTTTTCTCCACCTCCCGCCTCGCGCTTTCTCCCCCCCGCCTCGCGCTTTTTTCCCCCTTTACCGCCTCGCGCTTTCTCACCCCCTCTCCCCCGCCTCGCACTTTCTCCCTCCACTCCCCCCCGCCTCGCACTTTTTCTGCCCCTCCCCCCTCGCCTCGCGTCTTCTCTCCCCTTGCCTCGCGCTTTCTCCCCCCCCTCCCCGCCTCGCGTTTTCTCCCTCCCCTCCCCGTCTCGCCCTATCTCCCCCACTCCCCCCCGCCTCGCGGTTTCTCCCCCCTCCCCCCTCGCGCTTTCTCCCTCCCCCCCTCCTCGCGCTTTCTCCCCCCGTCCCCCCCACCTCGCACTTTCCCCGCGGGGGGGGAGGAGGGGAGAAAGCGCGAGGCGGAGGGAGAAAGAGCAAGGCGGTAAAGGAGGGAGAAAGTGCGAGGCGAGGGGGGATGGGGGGAGGAAGGGCGAGGGGGGGGGGAAAGCGCGAGACGGGGGGGGAGGGAAAAAGTGCTTGGCGTGGGGGGAGAGGGTGAGAAAGAGCGAGGCGGGGGCGAAAGCGCGTGGCAGGGGGAGAAAGCGCGAGGCAATGGGGGAGAAAGGGCGAGGCGGGGAGGGAGAAATCGCGAGGCGGGGAGGGGGGGAAAAACGCGAGGCGGGGAGGGTGGAGAAAGCTCGAAAAGGAGAGGGGAGGGAGAAGGGGAGGGGAGGGGATGGAGAAAGCGTGAGGCGGGGACAAGGGGAAAAAGTGCGAGGCGGTTGGGGACGGGGGGAGAAAGCGCAAAGGGGTGGGGGCAGGGGGGGTGAAAGCGCGAGGCGGGGAGGGGTTTGAAAAACCGCGAGGCGGGGGGGGAGAAAGCGCGAAGCGAGGGGGGGAGGGGAGAAAGCGCGAGGCGGGGGGGGAAAAAGCGCTTTCTGCCCCGCTCCTCGCCTCGCACTTTCTCCACCCCCTCCCCGCCTTGCGCTTTCTCCTACACACGACTCCCATTTTCTCCACCTCCCGCCCCGCGCTTTTTTCCCCCCCGCCTCGCGCTTTCTCCCCCACTCCTCCCTCGCGCTTTCTCCCCCCTCCCCCCCTCGCGTTTTCTCCCCCCCCGCCATGCGCTTTCTCTACCCCTGCGCCTCGCGCTTTCTTCCTCCACTCCCCCCCAGCCTCGCGTCTTCTTCCCCTCCGTCTGGCGCTCTCTCCCCCCCGCCTCGTCTCACGCTTTCTCACTCCCTCCTGTCCCTGAAGGACCTAAAGAGGTTCCAGAGGGTTCTGGAAGGGTTTTGGTTGTCTCAGAGTGGTCCTGAAAGGATCTAAAGAGGTTCCAAAGGGTTCTGGAAGGGTTTTTGTGGTCTTCAAGGTGTCCTGGAAAGATCTAAAGAGGTTCCAGAGGGCTATGGAATGGTTTTGGTGGTCTCAGAGAGGTCCTGGAAGGATCTAAAGGGGTTCCAGAGGGTTCTGGAAAGGTTTTGGTGGTCTTCAAGGTGTCCTGGAAGGATCTAAAGAGGTTCCAGAGGGTTCTGGAAGGGTTTTGGTGGTCCCAGAGAGGTCTTTCAAGGGTCTAAAGGGGATCCAGAGGGTTCTGGAAGGGTTTTGGTGTTCCCAGACAGGTCCTGGAAAAATGTAAAGAGGTTCCAGAGGATTCTCGAAGGGTATTGGTGGTCTCAGAGTGGTCTTTGAAGGATCTAAGGGATTCCAGAGGGTTTTGGAACGGTTTTGGTGGTCTTCAAGAAGGCCTTGAAGGATCTAAAGGGGATCCAGATGGTTCTGGAAGGGTTTTGGTGGTCTCAGAGGGGTCCTGGAAGGATTTCTCCCTCCCCTCTCCTCCTCGAGCTTTCTCCACCCCCCCGCCTCGCGTTTTTCCCCCCCTCCGTGCCTCGCTATTTCTCTATCCCCGCCTCGCGCTTTCTCCCCCCTCTCCGTCTCGCGCTTTCTCCCCCCCCCCCCCCCGCCTCGCGCTTGCTCCCCCCCTCCTCGCCTCGCGGTTTCTCCCCTTGCCACACGCTTTCCCCCCCACCTCGCTCTTCCTCACCCCCTCCCCCCACGCCTCGCACTTTTTCCCTCCCTCCCCCCCGTCTCGCGCTTCCTCCCCCCCTCCCCCCTCGCCTCGCGCTTTCTCCCCCCCCTTTCCCGCCTCGCGTTTTCTCCTTCCCCTCCCCGTCTCGCCCTATCTCCCCCCCTCCCCCCGCCTCGCAATTTCTCCCCCCTCCCTCCCGCCTCGTGCTTTCTCCCCCCCTCCCCCCCCGACTCGCGGGGAAAGTGCGAGGTAGGGGGGAGGGGGGGAGGAAGCTCGAGTCGGGGCAGATAGAAAGCGCGACGCGGGGAGGGGGGGAGAAAGCACGAGGCGGTAAAGGGGGGAGAAAGCGCGAAAAGGGGAGGGGAGAAAGTGCAATGACGGGGGCAGGGGGGGAGAAAGCGCGATGTGGGGCAGTGGGGGGGAGAAACCGCGAGGCGGGGGGCGGAGAAAGCGCGAGGCGGGGGGAGGAGAAAGCGCGAGGTGGGGAGAAAGCGCGGGGCGGGGAGAGAGGGGGACAGGAAGCGCGAACCGGGGGGGGGGAGAACGCGCGAGACGAAGGGGGATGGGGGAGAAAGTGCGAGAGGGGAGGGGTGGAGAAGGCGCGAGGTGAGGGGAGAAGGTGGGAGAAAGTGCAAGGCGGGGGGCGAGGGGGGGAGAAAGCGCGAGACGGGGGGGAGGGGGGGAAAAAGTGCAAGGCGGGGGGGGGTGGGGGGGAGAAAGTGCGAGGCGGGGAGGGGGAGAAGGAGCAAGGCGGGGGGGATAAAGCGCGAGGCGGGGAGGGAGGGAAAAAGTGCGAGGCGGGGAGGTGGTGAGAAGGAGCAAGGCGGTAAAGGGGGGATAAAGCGCGAGGTGGGGAGGGGGGTAAAAAGCGATAGGTGGGGGGGAGAAAACGCGGGGCAGGGGGGGAAAAGTGCGAGGCGGGGGGGAGGAGGGGAGAAAGCGCGAAGCGGGGCGGGGAGAAAGCGCGAGGCGGGGAGGGGGAGGTGAAGCGCGAGGGGAGGGGGAGAAAGCGCGAGTGGGGGAAGGGGGAAGAAAGTGCGAGCCGGGGGGGGAGGGGGGGAGATAGGGCGAGACGGGGAGGGGGGGAGAATGCACGAGGCGGGGGGGGGAAGAAAGCCCAAGGCGGGGGTGGAGGGGGGGAGAAAGCGCGATGTGGGGGGGAGAGGGATAGGAATCGCGTGGCGGGGGGGAGAGAAAGTGCGAGGCGGGGAGGGGAGAAAGTGCGAGGCGGGGAGGGGAGGGGGGGAAAAAGCCCGAGGCGGGGGGGAGGGGGGGAGAAAGCGCGAGGCGGGGGGAGAGTGAGGGAGAAATCGCGAGATGGGGAGGGGGTGGAGAAAGCACGAGGCCGGGGGGGAGGGGAGAAAGCGCGAGGCAGGGGGAGAAGGTGCGAGGCGGGGGGGGAGGGGGAGAGAGAGCGCGAGGCGGGGGGAGGGGGGAGAAATTGCGAGGCGAGGGGGACGGGAGGAGAAAGCGCGACGAGGGGGGGAGGGGGGAAGAAAGCCCGAGAAGGGGAGGGGGTGGAGAATGCGCGAGGAGGGGGGGGAGAAAACGCGAGGGGGGGACAGAAAGCTCGAGGCACGGGGGGGGAGAATGCGCGAGATGGGAGGGGGGGAGAAAGTAAGGGAGTAACTTTGTTAACCTTTGAGTGTAGATCTGGACTGAAAGCACACGAAGGCACACACGGAGGAACCTCGAAGAAGAAACTCGTGAAGGAGAAGCGAATCTCTGCGCAGGGAACAGACGGAGCCCCGAGCCCGGCTGCAACGGGAATAGCACTGCAAGAGAGCAATGGAACTCGAAGGAGCAACAGAGGAATAATGAATGAACAAAGGACAATGGATCAATAGAGAACGAAGAGTTTGAAGTAACTCATGGGGTATAAGGGGGAACAAATTATAAAGCACAAAACACAAAGCATCTTTGGAATGTGAGGGTCACGCGCTTTCTCCCCCCTCCCACTGTCTCCCCCCGGCCCCGCCGCCTCCATCCCGCCACCCTCTGGAACACCTTTAGATCCTTCCAGGAGCCCTTGAAAACCTACAAAACCCTTCCAAAACCCTCTGGAACCCCTTTAGGTCCTTCAAAGACCCCTCTGAGTCCACCAAAACCCTTCCAGAACCCTCTGGAACCCCTTTAGATCCTTCCAGGACCCCTCTGAGACCACCAAAACCCTTCCAGAACCCTCTGGAACCCCCTTAGATCCTTCAAGGACCCCCCTGAAACCTGTTTAGATCCTTCCAAGACCCCTCTGAGACCATCAAAACCCTTCCAGAACCCTCCGAAACCCCTTTAGATCCTTCAAGGACCCTTCTGGAACCCCTTCAGATCCTTCCAGGACCCTTCTGAGACCACCAAAACTCTTCCAGAACCCTCTGGAAACCCTTTAGATCCTTCCAGGACCTCTCTGACACCAACAAAACCCTTCTAGAACCCTCTGGAACCCCTTTAGATCCTTCCAGGACCTCTCTGACACCACCAAAATCCTTCCAAAACCCTCTGGAACCCCTTTAGATCCTTCAAGGACCCCTCTTAGACACCTAAAACCCTTCCAGAACCCTCAGGAACCCCTATAGATTTTTCCAGGACCCCTTATAGACCACCAAAACCCTTCCAGAATCCTCTGGAAGCCCTTTAGATCCTTCAAGGTCTACTTGAAGACCACCAAAACCCTTCCAGACCTCTCTGTAACCCATTTAGATGCTTCAAAGACCCTTCTGATACCACCTAAACGTTTCCAGAACCCTCTGGGACCCCTTTAGATCCTTCAAGGACGCCCCTGAAGCCCCATCCCCGCCTCGCGCTATCTCACCCCTCCCACCTCCGCCTCGCGCTTTCTCCCCCGTTCCCACATTGCGCTTTCTCCCTCCTCCCTGCGTCGTCCTTTCTCGCCCCCCCCACCTCGCGCTTTCTCCCCCCGCCTCGCGCTTTCTCCCCCCGCCTAGCGATTTATCCCCCCCTCCCCTTCTCGCGCTTTATCCCCCCCTCCACCCGCCTCACGCTTTCTCCCACCCCCGCCTCGCATTTTCTCTCTCCCTCCCAGTCTCGTGCTTTCTCCCCCTCCAAATCGCGCTTTCTCCACCCCTCTCCGCCACGCGCTTTCTCCGTCCCTCCCCATCTCGCGCTTTCTCCCCCCCCGCCTCGAGCTTTCTCCCCCACCCCCGCCCTGCGCTTTCTCCACCCCCTCCCCGTCTCGTGCTTTCTCCCTCCCTTTTCCGCCTCGCGCTTTCTCCACCCCCTCCCCGCCTCGCGCATTCTCCCCTCCGCCCCCGGCCTCGCGCTTTCTTCCCCCCTCCCCCTCCGCCGCGATCTTTCTCCCCCCCTCCCCACCTCGCGCTTTCTCCCCCACTCTCCCCCCGCCTCGCGCTTTCGCCCCCCAGGCTGACGCTTTCTCCCCCCCCGTCTCAGTCTTTCTCCCTCCCTCCCCTCCGCCTCCTGCTTTCTCCAACCCCCGCCTCGCACTTTCTCCCCCCCTCCCCACTCCGCCTCGCGCTTTCTCCCCACTCCGCCTCGCACTTTCTCCAACCCTCCCCGCCTCGTGAATTTACCCCCTCCCCCCCCCGCCTCGCACTTTCTCCCCCCCTCCCCCCCGCCTCGCGCTTTCTCCCCCCCTCCCCCCATCTCGCGCTTTCTCCCCCACTCCCTCCCCGCCTCGCGCTCTCTCCCTCCTCTCCGCCTCGCGCTTTCTCCTCCCTCCCACCCCGCCTCGCAGTTTTCTCCCTCCTCGCCGCCTCACGCGTTCTCCCCCCCCTGCCTCGCGCTTCCTGTCCCCCTCCACCCGGCCTCGCAATTTCTCCCCCCCTTTCCCCCAGCCTCGCACTTTGTCCCTCCCCGCCTCGCGCTTTCTCCCCCCCTCCCCGTCTCGCGCTTTCACCCTCCCTGTCCCCGCCCCCTCGCTCTTTCTCCCCCGTCCCCGCCTCGCGCTTTCTCCCTCCCCTCTCCTCCTCGCGCTTTCTCCCCCCCTCCCCCCACGCCTCGCGGTGAAAGTGCGAGGTGGGGGGGAGAGGGGGAGGAAGCTCGAGTCGGGGCGGATAGAAAGCGCGACGCGGGGAGGAGGGGAGAAAGCGGGGGGCGGAGGAAGTGCGAGGCGGGGGGGAGAAAGGGCGAGGCAGGGGGAGGGAGGAGAAATTGCGAGGCGGGGGGGTAAGCGTGAGGCGGGGGGGAGTGAAAAAGCGCGAGGCGGGGGGAGAGAAAGCGCGAGACGGGAAGGGTGGAGATAGCGCGAGGCGGCGGGAGGAGGAGAAAGTTCAAGGCGGGGGGGGACGGGGTGAGAAAGCGCGAGGCGGTGAGGGGGGAAGAAAGCGGGAGGGGGGTGAGAAAGCGCGAGGCGGGGGGGAAGAGGGGAGAATGCGCGAGGTGGTAAAGGGGGGAGAAAGTGCGAGGCGGGGGTGGGAGAAAGATCCTTCAAGGACCCCTCTGAAGACCACCAAAACCCTTCCAGAACCCTCTGTAACCCCTTTAGATCCTTCCAGGACCTCTTTGAGACCACCAAAACCCTTCCAGGACTCTCCGGAACCCCTTTAGAAGTATCCTTCAATCTTGTTTCTTTGAAGAAAGTAACGTTAGGAAACCAAGGAGCGGCTGCGGAGGCGTCGTCTGCTGTCGAGGCGTGAGTGGGAGCGGCTGAGGAGGGGGGAGCGTTGGTGGAGGGGTGGTTTGGAGGGTGGTGTCCGTGCTGAGGCGGTTTGTGTGAAGCGTCCATGTGGGCGTCGGGGCCGTGGTTGGGAGTTGTTGGGTGCCTCGGGGTGGTGTGTTTGGCGTTGGGGGTAAAGGTGGTGGCATGGAGGCGGCGAGGACGGGGGGAGATGGCGGGGGGGGAGAAAGCGCGGAGGGGGGAGAAAGCGCGAGGGGGGGCAAGAAAGCTCGCGGGGGGGGCGGGAGAAAGCGCGAGGTGGGGTGCAGGGAGAGGGGGAGAAATTGCGAGACAGGGAGGGGGAGAGAAAGCACGAAACGGGGACGGGGGAGACAGCGCGAGGCGGGGGGGAGAAAGCGCGGGGGGGGAGGATGGAGAAAGCGCGAGGCGAGGGGGGAGGGAGGGAGAAAGCGCGAGGCGGCGAGGAGGGGGGGCGCGAGGCGGCACGGGGGTGTGTGCATTAGGGGCGATGAGCGCGAGGCGGTGGGGGTGGACTCGAGGCAGCGGGAGGATAGCGTGAGGTGGGGGGGAGTGGGCGCGCGAGGGGAGGGGGGCAGAGAGCGCGAGGCGGAGGGGAGAAAGCACGAGGGGGGGGAACAAAGCGCGAGACAGGGAGGGGGGCAGAGAGCGCGAGGCGGGAGGGAGAAAGCGAGAGACGGAGGGGGTGGGGGGAAGAAAGCGTGAGGCAGGGACGGTGGGAGAAAGAGCTTTCTCCACCACCGCCTCGTGCATTCTCCCCCCCCCGCCTCATGCTTTTTCTTTCCATCCCCGCCTCGCGCTTTCCCCTCTCCCCGCCTCGAGTTTTCCCCCACCCACACCTCGCGATTTCTCCATCCTCCCCCCTCCGTTTCGCGCTTTCTCCCCCTGCCTCGCACTTTCTCCCCCTCCCCCCCCCCGCCTCGCTCCTTCTTCCCCCCTCTCCACCTCACGCTTTCGCCCCCCCCCTTCCCCCCCCGCCTCGCGCTTTCTCCTTCCCCGCCTCGCGCTTTCCAGAGGGGACCCGTCTGGAACCCCTTTAGATCCTTCCAGGACATCTTAGAGACCACCAAAACCCTTCCAGAACCCTCTGGAACCCTTTTAAATCGTTCAAGGACCCCTCTGGAACCCCTTAAGATCCTTCAAAGACCCCTCTGAGACCACCAAAGCCCTTCCACAACCCTCTGGAACCCTTTTATATCCTTCAAAGACCCCTTGAAGTCCACCAAACTCCTTCCAGAACCCTCTGGAACCCCTTTAGATCCTTCAAAGACCCCTCTGAGACCACCAAAACCTTTCGAGAATCCTCTGGAACCCCTTTACATTTTTCCAGGACCTCTCTGGGACAACCAAAACCATTCCAGAACTTGCTGGAACCCCTTTAGATCCTTCCAGGACCTTTCTGAGACCACCAAAACCCTTCCAGAACCCTCTGGTACCCTTTTACGTTCTTCAAGGACCCGTTGAAGACAGGTTCTAAGAATGGTTTTCTTCAAGACGACTTTGAGGGATCTAAAGGGGTTCCAGAGGGTTCTGGAAGGGTTTTGGTGGTCTCAAAGAGGTCCTGGAAGGATCTAAAGGGGCTACAGAGGGTTCTGGAAGGATTTTGGTGATCTTCAGAGGGGCCCTTGAAGGATCTTTCTCCCACCCCCGCCTCGCACTTTCTCCCCCATTTACAGCCTCACGCTTTCTTCCCCCCTTCCCCGTCTTGTGCTTTCTTCCCCCCCCGCGATTTCTCCCCCCCTCCCCGCCTCGCGCTTTCTCCCCCCCCGTCTCGCCCTATCTCCCCCCTCCCCCCCGGCCTCGCGGTTTCTCCGCCCCTCCACCCCCGTTTCGCCCTTTCTCCCGCCCCCCCCCGTCTCGCGCTTTCTTTCTGCCCCGACTCGAGCTTCCTCCCCCCCTCCCCCCAACCTCGCACTTTCCCCGCGAGGCGGGGTGAGAAAGAGGAAGGTGGTAAAGGCGGGAGAAGGCGCGAGGCGGGGGGAGGGGGGGAAAAACACGAGGCGGGGGGGGTGAAGAAAGCTCGAGGAGAAGAGGGGAGGGAGAAAGCGTGAGGGGGCGGGGGCAGGGGGGGTGAAAGCGCGAGATGGGGATGGGGGCAGAAAGCGCGAGACGGGGAGGGGGGGAGAAAGTGCGAGGCCGGGCGGAGTGGGACAGGAAGCGCGAGGCAAGGGAGGGAGAAAGCGCGAGGCGGGGAGGAGGGGGGGAGAAGGTACGATGCGGGGGGGGGGAGAGGAAGCGCGTGGCGGGGGGGAGAAAGCGCGAGGCAGTGGGAGAGAGGGGGAAAAGTGCGAGGCGGGGAGGGGGGAGAGAGCGCGAGGCGAGAGGGAGGGGGGGAGAAAGTGCGAGGCGGGGGGGAGGGGGGAAGAAAGTGAGAGGCGGGGGGGAGAAAGCGCGAGGAGGTAAATGGGGGAGAAAGCGCGAGGCGGGGGAGAGGGGAGGAGGAAGCGCGATGCGGAGGGGGAGGGAGGGAGAAAGGGTGAGGCGGAGAGGGGAGAAAGAGCAAGGCGTGGGATGGAGAAAGCAGGAGGCGGGGGGGGAGGGAGGGAGAAAGACTGAGACGGGGGGAGAAAGCGCGAGGCAGGGGGAGAGTGGGGGACAAATCGCAAGATGGGGAGGGGGAGAAAGCGCGAGGCGGGGAGGGGGGGAGAAAGTGCGAGGCGGTGGGCGGGAGACGGTGAGGATGGGATCGAGTGCCTATGGGTTAAAATCAGAGGAGCCCACAAGAAGGGGGACTTTGTGCTGGGAGTCTCTTACAGAGCACCCAGCCAAGAAGCAGCAGCTGAGGAGCTCTTCTATAAACAGCTGAAGACAGTCCCTGAATCTCTGCCTCTTGGCCTTGGGGGGGACTTTAACTTTCCGGATATCTCCCTCCCCGCCTCGCGCTTTCTCTCCCTTCCCCCACCCCTCGCGCTTTCTGCCCCCCTACCTGCCCCGTGCTTTCTCCCCCCCTCCTCGTCTCGAGCTGTCTTCTCCCTTCCCCGCCCCGCGCTATTTCCCACCCTCTCCGCCTCATGCTTTCTCCCTCCCCTGCTCGCCTCGCGCTGTATCCACCCCTCTCCCCCCACCTCCGGCTTTCTCCCCCCCTCCCCCCCTCGCGCTTTCTCCCCCCCTCCCCCCCCTCGCCCTTTCTCACCCCCCCCGCCGTCTCCCCCCGGCCTCGCCGCCTCCATGCCGCCACCTTTACCCACAGCGCCAAACACACCACCCCGAGGCACCCAACAACTCCCAACCACGGCCCCGACGCCCCCATGGACGCTTCACACAAACCGCCTCAGCACGGACACCACCCTCCAAACCACCCCTCCACCAACGCTCCCCCCTCCTCAGCCGCTCCCACTCACGCCTCGACAGCAGACGACGCCTCCGCAGCCGCTCCTTGGTTTAATAACGGTACTTTCTTGAAGGAAAGAAGATTGAAGAGAACTTCTAAAGGGGGTCCAGAGGGTTCTGGAAGGGTTTTGGTGGTCTCAGAGAGCTCCTGGAAGGATCTAAAGGGGTTCTAAATGGTTCTGAAAGAGTTTTGGTGGTTTCAGAGTGGTCTTTGAAGGATCTAAAGGGGTTCCAGAGGGTTCTGGAAGGGTTTTGGTTCCATTTCTGATCCGAGCCGCGATGCCGTTGCCCTCAGCACCATTAAAAGCAGATCATCTGCCGGTCTGATTGTTTCGCTTTCATAACCGTCTCTTCTGTTTGCTCAGAGGAGAATTGAATAAACGAATCTTCAGGAAAGACACTGTGTTTGGGGTTTGGCAGTGGAACAACGCACAGCAGCTCTAAATCCAGAGGATTTCCCTGAGGTGGTCTTCTCTTCCCCCCGGTGACCAAACTCACAGTGCCCTCATAGCCCGGAGCTTTCTCTTTCCCTGCCCCAAACAGGAAAAATTCCTCTGAGCTCAACCCAAGAATGACTTTTACTTTCATCCGTGGCATTGTCCGTCTGTTTCTCCTCTCAGGGTTTGACAGCGATGGATTGTGCTGTGGTTTCCACGCAAGCGAAAATGGAATTCAGGCTCTCTATGGCTATAGCTGAGATATCAGCGTGGAGACGCTCTTCCTTGGATCTGCAGGAAAGGCATCATCCGACAAAACCCTTTCCAGGGACGGCATTGGGAGCGGTATCGAATCTCCTCCTCTGTGCCTCAGGGTTTGGATTTTCCCTTTGCTTTTGAAGGAGGGCACCAAGAAAGATAAAATTTCCCAAAGGTAATTCCCGTTTCCAGAGGGAGTCTCAAGGGTTGAAATCCTCGTTCAATTCCTTGGATTCCGCCGCCTCTACAGCCAGAATGGTCCTTGGAACACTGTTCCCAGTGCCTTATGGCTTTCCTGGGGCGGCGGAGGGGAGAGGCAGAGAGGGGGCGCACAGCAAAGGGGTGGAGGAGCTCTTTAGAGACGACACCAAAGAGCTCTGTGCCCAAAGGCTCAAAGGAGAGACCCCAATGGGAATGGAAGGAACGACTGAAGGTGGATGAGGAGAAACCAAATGAGCGTTCAATGAAGAGGGAAAAAGAAACTCTCTCCGACGGGGGAAGACGCTTCAATCAGGACCTGATTTGGCCTCCAGGAAAAAGAGATCAAATACTGATTTTTTCCCCCCGGGCAGAGATAATATCTCCTTCAGCGAAAGGACTTCAATGTCTGCTCTGATCCATCTTTGCCCCCTGCAGTACATAATCACTGTCGGACACACTGTGATGTCATAATCACCCTCTGAAGCTGCGCTGTTGAAGGGTAAATCTGCTGAACACCCCAAAAAAGGCTTCAGATCCTTCAAAGACCTCTCTGAGACGACCAAAACCCTTCCAGATCCCTCTGGAACCCCTTTAGATCCTTCAAAGACCCCTCTGGGACCACCAAAACACTTCCAGAACCCTCCAAAACCCCTTTAGATCCTTCAAGGTGTTCTTGAAGACCACCAAAACCCTTCCAGAACCCTCTGGAACCCATTTAGTTCCTTCAAAGACCCCTCTGAGACCACCAAAATCCTTCCAGAACCCTCTGGAACCCCTTTAGGTCCTTCAAAGACCCCTCTGAGACCACCAAAACTCTTCCAGAACCCTCTGGAACCCCTTAAGTTCCTTCAAGGACCCCTCTGAGACCACCAAAACCCTTCCAGAACCCTCGGGAACCCCTTCAGATCCTTCAAGGCCTTCTTGATGACCACCAAAACCCTTCCAGAATCCTCTGGAACCCCTTTAGATACTTCTAAACCACCACCCTTCGATCCTCCATTTTTTTTGGACCTTCAAAGCTCTTTGAGTTTTTTACGGAGACGCTGAGAGGAGCTCTGGGCAGGACGAGGACCTTCACGGCGGCCGCGGGAGGACGAGAAGATGCTTTGAAGATACTCATCGTCATCACCGATGGCCAAAAGTTCCGCGACGATCGCAACTATGAGGATGTCATTCCTTTGGCCGAAAAGATGGAGGTCACGCGCTACGCCATCGGGGTGAGAGGACACCGTCTCCTCCATCTCCTCCTTCATCTCCTCCTCCATCTCCTCCATCTCCTCCTTCATCTGCTCCTTCTCCTCCATCTCCTCCTCCATCTCCTCAATCTTCTCCTCCATCTCCTCCTCCATCTCCTCCTCCATCTCCTCCTCCATCTCCTCCTCCGTCTCCTCCTCCGTCTTCTCCATTTCCTCCATCTCCAGAAGAGGTTCTGCAGAGATCTTTGGTTCATCCATGGAGGTTCTGGAGAGATCTTTGTGGCCTCAAGAAGGTTCTGAAGCTCCTCCAGAAGGTTCCGGAGCTCTCAGGTCCTCTTCCAGAAGGTTCCAGGAGCTCTGGAGAAGGTTCTGGAGCTCCGATGGTCTCAGGTTCTCCGTCTCCGTAGGTTTCCCGGTGGAGTCGTTGTCCATTGATGGTCAGCGGACGTTGGCTTTGGGCGCCCCTCGTTACGGCCACCGCGGTTGTCTCGTCCTTCTCCAGCGCCGAGAAGACTCCTGGGACCTCCTCGGAGACGCCCTCGGACCTCAGGACACAGGGGACAACCGGAGGGTCTCCATCAGTGAGGTCCTCACGTTGAGGTTTTCACGTTGAGGTCTTCACGTTGAGGTCTTCATTTGAGGTCTTCACGTTGAGGTCCTCGTGGTCTCCAAGGTGGGCGGAGCCTTTGGGTCGTCCCTCTGCGCTGTACACGGACAGAAGCGGTTCGGCCAAAGTCATACTGGTGGGAACGCCCTTCTTCTACGGAGGGGGCAGTGGTGGACATGTGGACCTCTGTGACCTCCACTCCGAGGTGAGACCCCATCCCACCACCTGAGGACTTCCTAAATCCCTCTGGAGACCCCATCCCACCACCTGAGGACCTCCTAAACCCTCTGGAGACCCCATCCCACCACCTGAGGACCTCCTAAACCCTCTGGAGACCCCATCCCACCACCTGAGGACCTCCTAAACCCTCTGGAGACCCCATCCCACCACCTGAGGACCTCCTAAACCCTCTGGAGACTCCATCCCACCACCTGAGGACCTCCTAAACCCTCTGGACACCCCATCCCACCACCTGAGGACCTCCTAAACCCCTCTGGAGACCCCATCTCATCACTGAGGACCTCTCCAGGCCCCTCAGCTTCGCTGTGGTGGTGTCCTCCGTGGAGCTCATGGTCATCTTCTGGGTGGCTTTGGTGCCACCGTGGCCAAAGTTGGGGACGTGGATGGTGACCGTTGGCCCGAAGTGGCCATCGGAGCACCTCTGGAGGACAACGAGAGCGGTGCCGTCTGCATCTTCAGAGGACGATGGGATGGAGTCCACCTCATGTACATCCAGGTGGGACCTTCGGGAGGTGGAGAGCGATGGGGGGGGAGAAGGTTCTGGTGGTGGAATGTCCTCCAAATGGAGAACTTTGGGTTCTTCTGGTGGTGGAATGTCCTCCAGATGGAGCACTTTGGGTTCTTCTGGTGGTGGAACCTTCTGGAGATGTCAAAGCTCTTCTGGTGGAGCTGTGGTGGCTTTGGCTCTTGGAGAAGACCCATCTCCTGAAGGTCCTTCCGTCCATCACAGCGCATCTCCGGCCACCGCTTCTCCCTCCGCCATTTTGGCCGCTCCCTCCGTGGTGGACGGGACCTTCCGGAGGCCCTTCTTCCCGACGTGGCCGTCAGCGCAAGAGGACCCCTTCTTCTCCTCAGGTGGGTCCCATCACGGACAGCAGAGATGGAGAAGAGGTCCTCTTGGGCCACCGCTTCTCCAGCATCTTCTTCTCCATCTCCTCAAGGTCACGGCCGCGTCTTCGCGGCGGCGCAACGGTGACCTTTCAACCTCAAGAGGTCCTCGAGGCCACCGGGAGATGTCACCAAGAGGACCCGACTCTACGGGAGGTGTCCAAAGTCCACATCTGCTTCCAGGGCACCAAAGCCACCAATGATACCTACGGTGAGGCCCACCAAAACCCTCCGGAGATGTTTTCAAGAGGCTCAGATCTTCTCCAGGACCTCCTGAACCCCTCTGAGATGTCCTTATGGCCTTCAGAACACCATTGAGATGATTTTATGGCCTCCAGAACCCCAATGAGATGTCCTTAAGGCCTTCAGAACCCCTCTGAGATGTCTTTATGCCTCCAGAACCCCATTGAGATGTCCTTATGGCCTTCAGAACCCCATTGAGATGTTCTTATGGCCTTCAGAGTTTCTCTGAGATGTCCTCAAGGAGCTCCAGATGTTCTCCAGGACCTCCTCAACCTCTCTGAGATGTCCTCATGGTTTTCAGAACCCCATTGAGATGTTCTTATGGCCTTCAGAACCCCTCTGAAATGTCCTTATGGCCTTCAGAACCCCACTCAGATGTTCTGATGGCCTTCAGAACCCCATTGAGATGTTCTCATAGCCTTCACAACCCCATTGAGATGTCCTCAAGGGGCTCCAGATCTTCTCCAGGACCTCCTGAACCCCTGTGAGATCTTTTTATGGCTTCCAGAACACCACTGAGATGTCCTTATGGCCTTCAGAACCCCTCTGAGATGACTTTATGGCCTTCAGAACCCGATTGAGATGTTCTTACGGCCTTCAGAGCCTCTCTGAGATGTCCTCAAGGGGCTCCAGATCTACTCCAGGACCTCCTCAACCCCTCTGAGATGTCCTCATGGCCTTCAGAACCCCAGTGAGATGTTCTTATGGCTTTCAAAACCCCCTGAGATGCTCTCAGATCTTCTCAAGGACTTTCTCAACCCCTCTGAGATGTCCTTATGGCCTCCAGAACCCCATTGAGACGCCGTCCGTCCCCTTTAGATGTCCCCCAGGACCTCCTCAACCCCTCTGAGACGTCCTTATAGTCTCCAGAACCTACTGAGATGCCGTCCGTCCCCCTTTAGATGTCCCCCTGGTTTCCCGCAGGTTCCAAACTGTCCGTTACACTTCCGTTCCGGGCGACGTTGGATCCCGGGAGGACATCATCGAGAGCGGTGTTGGTGGGGGTTGGGGGGACACTTCTTGGGATGGAACGAGGGGCGTTGGGACGACGTTGTCGGGTGGTGTCCATCGCGGTGGTGGTGAGAGAGACGGTGGGACGGGGGGACGGAATGGGGGGATGGACAGGGGGGGGGAACTCTTTTTCTGTGGCACAGTGTCCTCCTCTCGGTTCCTCCTCCAGAAGGTTCCGGAGCTCTCGGTTCCTCCTCCAGAAGGTTCCGGAGCTCTCAGTTCCTCCTCCTGAAGGTTCCGGAGCTCTCGGTTCCTCCTCCAGAAGGTTCCGGAGCTCTCAGGTCCTCTTCCAGAAGGTTCCAGGAGCTCTGGAGAAGGTTCTGGAGCTCCGATGGTCTCAGGTTCTCCGTCTCCGTAGGTTTCCCGGTGGAGTCGTTGTCCATTGATGCTCAGCGGACGTTGGCTTTGGGCGCCCCTCGTTACGGCCACCGCGGTTGTCTCGTCCTTCTCCAGCGCCGAGAAGACTCCTGGGACCTCCTCGGAGACGCCCTTGGACCTCAGGACACAGGGGACAACCGGAGGGTCTCCATCGTTGAGGTCCTCACGTTGAGGTCTTCACGTTGAGATCTTCACGTTGAGGTCCTCGTGGTCTCCCAGGTGGGCGGAGCCTTTGGGTCGTCCCTCTGCGCTGTGGACACGGACGGAGACGGTTCGGCCAAAGTCACACTGGTGGGAAACCCCTTCTACTACGGAGGGGGCAGTGGTGGACGTGTGGACCTCTGTGACCTCCACCCCGAGGTGAGACCCCATCCCACCACCTGAGGACCACCTATACCCTCTGGAGACCCCATCCCACCACCTGAGGACCTCCTAAACCCCTCTGGAGACCGCATCCCACCACCTGAGGACCTCCTAAACTCCTCTGGAGACCCCATCCCACCACCTGAGGACCTCCTAAACCCCTTTGGAGACCCCATCCCACCACCTGAGGACCTCCTAAACCCCTCTGGAGACCCCATCCCACCACCTGAGGACCTCCTAAACCCCTATGGAGACCCCATCCCACCACCTGAGGACCTCCTAAACCCTCTGGAGACCCCATCCCACCAACTGAGGACATCCTAAACCCCTCTGGAGACCCCATCCCATTACCTGAGGACCTCCTAAACCCTCTGAGACCCCATCCCACTACCTGAGGACCTCCTAAACCCTATGGAGACCCCATCCAACCACCTGAGGACCTCCTAAACCCCTCAGGAGACCCCATCCCACCACCTGAGGACCCCTTAAACCCCTCTGCAGACCCCATCCCACCACCTGAGGACCTTCCATACCCTATGGAGACCCTATCCCACCACCTGAGGATTTCCTAAACCTTATGGAGACCCCATCCCACCACCTGAGGACCTCCTAAACCCCTCTGGAGACCCCATCCCACCACCTGAGGACCTCCTAAACCCCTCTGGAGACTCCATCCCACCACCTGAGGACCTCCCAAACCCCTCTGGAGAACCCATCCCACCACCTGAGGACCTTCTAAGCCCTTCTGGAGACCCCATCCCACCACCTGAGGACCTCTTAAACCCTCTGGAGACCCCATCCCATCATTTGAGGACCTTATAAACCCTCTGCAGACTCCATCCCACCACCTGAGGACCTCCCAAACCCTCTGGAGATCCCATCCCACCACCTGAGGACCTCCTAAACCCCTCTGGAGACCCGATCCCAGCACCTGAGGACCTCCTAAACCCTCTGGAGATCCCATCCCACCACCTGAGGACCTCCTAAACCCCTCTGGAGACCCCATCCCACCACCTGAGGACCTCCTAAACCCCTCTGGAGACCCCATCCCACTACCTGAGGGCCTCCTAAACCCTCTGAGACCCCATCCCACCACCTGAGGACCTTCGAAACTCTTTGGAGACCCCATCCCACCACCTGAGGACCTCCTAAACCCTCTGGAGACCCCATCCCACTACCTGAGGACCTCCTAAACCCTATGGAGACCCCATCCAACCACCTGAGGACCTCCTAAACCCCTCAGGAGACCCCATCCCACCACCTGAGGACCCCTTAAACCCCTCTGCAGACCCCATCCCACCACCTGAGGACCTTCCATACCCTATGGAGACCCTATCCCAGCACCTGAGGATTTCATAAACCTTATGGAGACCCCATCCCACCACCTGAGGACCTCCCAAAGCCCTCTGGAGACCCCGTCCCACCACCTGAGGACCTCCTAAACCCCTCTGGAGACCCCATCCCACCAGCTGAGGACCTCCTAAACCCCTCTGGAGACCCCATTCCACCACATGAAGACCTCCTAAACCCTATGAAGACCCCATCTCACCACTGAGGACCTCTCCAGGCCCCGCGGCTTCGCTGTGGTCGCGTCCTCTGTGGAGCTCCTGGTCACCTCCGTGGAGCTTCCTTTCTGAGGACTTCCTTAACCCTCTGGAGACCCCATCCCACCAGCTGAGGACCTCCTAAACCCCTCTGGAGACCCCATCCCACCAGCTGAGGACCTCCTAAACCCATCAGGAGACCCCATCCCACCACCTGAGGACCTTCTTAACCCCTCTGGAGACCCCATCCCACCACCTGAGGACCTCCTAAACCCCTCTGGAGACTCCATCCCACCACCTGAGGACCTCCCAAACCCCTCTGGAGAACCCATCCCACCACCTGAGGACCTCCTAAACCCTCTGGAGACCCCATCCCATCATTTGAGGACCTTATAAACCCTCTGCAGACTCCATCCCACCACCTGAGGACCTCCCACACTTTTTGGAGACCCCATCCCACCACCTGAGGATCTCCTAAACCCCTCTGGAGACCCCATCCCACCACCTGAGGACATCCTAAACCCTCTGGAGACCCCATCCCACCACCTGAGGACATCCTAAACCATCTGGAGACCCCATCCCACCACCTGAGGACCTCATAAACTCTTCTGGAGACCCCATCCCACCACCTGAGGACCTCATAAACCCTTATGGAGACCCCATCCCACCACCTGAGGACCTCCTAAACTCCTCTGGAGACCCCATCCCACCATTTGAGGACCTCCTAAACCTCTATGGAATGGTAGAATGGCACTTTCTCCCCCCCCGCCTCGCGCTTTCTCCCTCCCAGTCTTGCACTTTTCCCCCACTCTCAGTGCTTTCTCCACCCTCCTCGCGTCGCCATTTCTGCCCTCCCCACCGGCCTCACACTTTCTTCTCCCCTCCCCCTCCGCCTCGCACTTTCTCCCCCCCGCCTCGCATTTTCTGTCTCCCTTGCAGTCTCGCACTTTCTCGCCCCCCCGCCTCGCGCTTTCTGCCCCCGTCCCCAAACGACTCGTGCTTTTTCTCCTTGTCCCCGCTTCGCACTTTCTCGTTTCCTCCCCCCCTCGCGCTTTCTCCCTCCATCCCCATCTCACACTTTTTCCACTCCCTCCTCGTCTCGCGCTATCTCCCCCCCCTCCACCCACCGCCTCGCCATTTTGCCCCCGCACTCCGTCTTGCGCTTTCACCCCCACTTCTCGTTTCACGCTTTCTCCCCCCGCCTCGCGCTTTCTGCCCCCTCCCCGTCTCGCACTGTCTCCCCCCGCCTCGCGCTTTCTCCCACCCCCGCCTCGCACTTTCTCCCCCCCCTCCCCGCCTCGCGCTTTCACCCCCCCTGCCCCCGCCCCCTTGCGCTTTCTCCCCCCTCCCCAACCGCCTCGCACTTTATCCCCTTGTCCCCGCCTCGCACTTTCTCCACTTTCTCCCTCTCCGCCCCACGCTTTCTCTCTCCCCTTTCCAACTCGAGCTTTCTCCACCCCCCTCGCCTCGCGTTTTTCCCCCCTCCCCCCACCTCGCTCTTTCTCACCCCCTCCCCCCACGCCTCGCACTTTTTCCCTCCCTCTCCCCCTCTCCTCGCGCTTCCTCCCCCCCTCCCCCCTCGCCTCACACTTTCTCCCCCCTCCCCCCTCGCCTCGCGCTTTCTCCCCCCCTCCCCCCCTCGCCTCGCGGGAAAAGTGCGATGTGGGGGGGAGGGGAAAAAGCGGGAGGCGGGGGGGGAGAAAGCGCGAGGCGGGGGGGGAGGGGGGAGAAAGCGCCAGGCGGGGGGGGGAAAGCGCGACGCGGTAGCAGGGGGAGAAAGCGCGAGGTGGGGAGGAGGGAAAAAACTGCGAGGCAAGGGGGGGAGGGTGGGAGAAAGCGCGAGACAAAGGGGGATGGGGGAGAAAGCGCGAGGAGGAGGGGGGAGAAAGCGCGAGAGGGGAGGGGTGGAGAAGGTGCGAGGCGGGGGGAGAAGGGGGGAGAAAGCGCGAGACGGAGAGTGGGGAAAAAACCACGAGGCGGGAGAGAGAAAGCGCGGGGCAGGTAGGGGGGCAGAATGCGCGAGGGGGGGGGAGGGGAGAGAAAGCGCGAGGCGGGGAGGGAGATATCCGGAAAGTTAAGGTCCCCCCCAAGGCCAAGAGGCAGAGATTCAGAGACTGTCCCCAGCTGTTTATAGAAGAGCTCCTCAGCTGCTGCTTCTTGGCTGGGTGCTCTGTAAGAGACTCCCAGCACAAAGTCCCCCTTCTTGTGGGCTCCTCTGGTTTTAACCCATAGGCACTCGATCCCATCCTCAACGTCTCCCGCCCCCCACCTCGGGCTTTCTCCCCCTCGCCTTGCACCTTCTCCCCCCCCCAAGTCGCAATTTCTCCCCTCCCCGTCTCGCGCTCCCCCCTCCTCAACCGCTCCCACTCACGCCTCGACAGCAGACGACGCCTCTGCGGCCGCTCCTTGGTTTCCTAACGTTACTTTGCTGTAGGAAAGAAGATTGGAGAAAACTTCTAAAGGGGTTCAAGAGGGTCCTTCAAGGATCTAAAGGGGTTCCAGAGGGTTCTGGAAGGGTTTACGTGGTCTTCAAGAAGACCAGGAGGGATCTAAAGGGATTCCAGAGAGTTATGGAAGGGTTTTGGTGCTCTCAGAGAGTTCCTGGAAGGATCTAAAAAGGTTCCAGAGGGTTCTGGAAGGGTTTTGGTGTTCTTCAAGAAGGCCTTGAAGGATCTAAAGGGGTTCCAGAAAGCTCTGGAAGGGTTTTGGTGGTCTCATAGGGGTCCTGGAAGGATCTAAAGGGGTTCCAGAGGGGTCTTTGAATGATCTAAAGGGGTTCCAGAGGGTTCTGGAAGGGTTTTGGTGGTCTCAGAGAGCTTCCGGAATAATCTAAAGGGGTTCCAGAGGATTCTGGAAGGGTTTCGGTGGTCTCAGAGGGGTCCTGGAAGGATCTAAAGGGGTTCCAGAGGGTTGTGGAAGGGATTTGGTGGTCTTCAAGGGGTCCTGGAAGGATCTGAATGGGTTCCAGTGGGTTCTGGAAGGGTTTTGGTGGTCTCAGAAAGGTTATTGAACGATCTTAATGGGTTCCAGAGGGTTCTGGAAGGGTTTTGGTGGTCTCAGAGGGGTCCTGGAAGTATCTAAAGGGGTTCCAGGGGGGTCCTTGAAGGATCTAAAGGGGTTCCAGAGGGTTCTGGAAGACTTTTGGTGGTCTCAGAGGGATCCTGGAAGGATTTAAAGGGGTTCCAGAGGGTTCTGGAAGGGTTTTGGTAGTCTTGGAGAGGTTCTGGAGGGATCTAAAGGGGTTCCAGAGGGGTCCTGGAAGGATCTAAAGGGGTTCCAGAGGGTTCTGGAAGGGTTTTGGTGGTCTCAGAGGGATCCGGGAAGGATCTAAAGGGGTTCCAGAGGGTCCTTGAAGGATCTAAAGGGGTTCCAGAGGGTTCTGAAGGGTTTTGGTGGTCTCGGAGAGGTCCTGGTGGGATCTAAAGGGGTTCCAGAGGGGTCCATGAAGGATCTAAAATGGTTCCAGAGGGTTCTGGAAGGATTTTGGTGGTGTCAGAGAGGTCCTGGAAGGATCTAAAAGGGTTCCAGAGGGTTCTGGAAGGGTTTTGTTGGTGTCAGAGAGGTCGTGGAAGGATCTAAAGGGGTTACAGAGGGTTCTGGCAGGGTTTTGCTGGTCTCTGATGGGTCTTGGAAGGATCTAAAGGGATTTCAGGGTGGTCCTTTAAGTATCTATAGGGGTTCCAAAGGATTCTGGAAGGGTTTTGGTGGTATCAGAGGGGTCTTTGAAGGATCAAAAGGGGTTCCAGAGGGTTCTGGAACGGTTTTGGTGGACTTCAAGGGGTCCTTGAATTACCTAAAGGGGTTCTAGAGGGTTCTGGAAGGGTTTTGGTGGTTTTCAGAGGGGTCCTTGAAGGATCTTTCTCCCACCCCGGCTCGCACTTTCTCCCCCCTTTACCGCCTCGTGTTTTCTCCCCCCCTCTTCCCCTCGCCCTTTCTCCCTCCCCTCCCCTCTCGCGCTTTCTTCCCCCTCCTCCTCGCGCTTTCTCCCCCATCCCCCTTCGTCTCGCGCTTTCTCCACCCCCTCCCCACCTCGCGCTTTCCCCCCTCCGCCTCGCACTTTCCTCGCGAGGCGGGGGGGGAGGAGGGAGAAAGCCCGAGGCGGGAGGGAGGGGGGAGAAATTGCGAGGCGAGGGGGGAGGGGGGGAGGAAGCACGAGGAGGGGGGGGAGAAAGCGCGAGAAGGGGGGGAGGGAGGGAAAGAGTGCGAGGCGTGGGGGGAGGGGGTGAGAAAGAGCGAGGCGGAAAAGGGAGGGAGAAAGCGCCAGGCGGGGAGGGGGGGGAGAAAGTGCGAGGCGGGGGTGGGGGGAGAAAGCTCAAGGAGAGGAGAGAAGGGAGAAAGCGCAAGAAGGGGAGGGGGGAGAAAGCACGAGGAGGGGAGGGAGAAAGTGCGAGGTGGAGAGGGGGGAGAAAGCGACGGGGGGGGGAGAAAGCGCGAGGCGGAGGGGAAAAAAGCGCGAGGCGGAGAGGGGGGGTGAAAGCGCTTTCTCCCCCCCGCCTCGCGCTTTCTCCCCCCCCTCCCCTCTCGCCTCGCACTTTCTCCACCCTCCCCCCTCGCCTCGCGCTTTCTCCCCTCCTCCCCGCCCGCCTCGCAATTTCTCCCCCCTCCCCCCGCCTCGCGGGGAAAGTGCGAGGTGGTGGGGAGGGGGGGAGAAAGCACAAGTTGGTAAAGGGGGGAGAAAGCGCGAAAAGGGGAGGGGACAAAGTGCGATGTGGGGGGGAGGGGGGGAGAAAGCGCGAGGCGTTGGGCGGAGAAAGTGCGTGTCGGGTGGAGGGGGGGAGAGAGCGCGAGGCGGGGGAGTTGGGGAGAAAGTGCGAGGCGGGGGGGGGGGGGAAGAAACCGCGAGGAGGGGAGGAGGGGAAAAAGCACGAGGAGGGTGGGAAGGAAAAAACTGCGAGGCGGGGTGGGAGGCGGGGAGAAAGCGCGAAACGGGGAGGGGAGAGAAAGCGCGAGGTGAAGGGGGAGGGGGGGAGAAAGTGCGAGGCGGGGGGGAGGGCGAGAGAAAGTGCGATGGGGGGGGGGAGAAAGCGCGAGGCTGGGGTGGAGGGGGGGAGAAAGCACGAGGCGGGGGGAGAGGGGGGGAGAAAGCACGAGGCGGGGGGGGAGAAAGCGCGATGCGGAGGGGGAGGAGGGGAGAAAGAGCGAGGTGGGGGTTGGAGAAAGCAGGAGGCAGGGGGGGAGGGTGGGAGAAAGACTGAGACGGGGGGCAGAAAGCGCGAGGCGGGGGGAGAGTGGGGGAGAAATTGCGAGATGGGGAGGGGGAGAAAGCGCGAGGTGGGGAGGGGGAGGGGAGAAAGTGCGAGACAGGGGGAGAAGGTGCGAGGCGGGGGGGAGGGGGAGAAAGCGCGTGGCGAGGGAGGGAGAAAGCACGAGGCGGGGAGGGAGGGAGAGAGCGCGCGGCGGGGGGGGGAGGGGGGGAGAAAGCACGAGGCGGAAGGGAGGGGGTGAGAAAGTGCGAGGCGGGGGGGGGAGGAGGGGAGAAAGTGCGATGTGGGGGGGGGAAGGGGGGATAAAGCGCGAGGCTGGGGGGGAGGGGGGGAGAAGGTGCGAGGCGGGGGGGGAGGGGGAGAGGAAGCGCGTGGCGGAGGGGAAGGGGGGAGAAAGTGCGAGGCGGGGGGGAGGGGGGGAGAATCACGATTCGGGGGGGGAGGGGGTGAGAAAGTGCGAGGCGTGGTGGGAGGGGGGGAGAAAGCACGAGGCGGGGAGGGGGGGAAAAGTGGGAGACGGGGGGGAGAAAGCTCGAGGCGAGGGGGGGGAGAAAGCTCACAGCGAGGGGGGAAAGCGCGAGGCGGGGGGGCGAGAAAGGACGAAGCGGGGAGGAGGGAGAAAGCGCGATGCGGGAAGGGGGAGAAAGCGCGAGGCGGAGGTGGGAGGGGGGAGATAGCGTGAGGCGGGGATGGGGTAAAGAAAGCGCGAGACGGGGAGGGGGAGAAAGCTCGAGGCGGGGGGATAGAAATCGCGAGGCGGGGGGAGTGGAGGGAGAAAGCGCGAGGCGGGGGGGGAGAAAGCGCGAGACGGGGAGGGGGGGAGAAAGTGCGAGGCAGGGGGTTGAAAAAGAGCGAGGCGAGAAGGGGAGAAAGCGCGACGCGTGGGATGGAGAAAACGGGAGGTGTGTGTAGGAGAAAGCGCGAGGAGAGGAGCGGGGGAGAATGCTTTCCCCCCTCCCCGCCTCGTGCTTTCTCCCCCCCTCCCCCAATCTCGCGCTCTCTCCCCCCTCCCCACCTCGCACTTTCTCCCCTCCCCGTCTTGCGCTTTCTATCCCCCTCCCCCCCGCCTCGCACCTTCTCCCCCCTCCCCCCCACCTCGCGCTCTCTCCCCCCCTCCCCGTCTCGCCCTATCTCCCCCCCTCCCCACCCGCCTCGCGCTTTCTCCCCCCCTCCCCTCGTTTCACACTTTCTCCCCCCCTCTCCCCCCGCCTCTTGCTTTCTGCCTCCCTCCGCCCCCCTCGAACTTTCTCCCCCCTCCCCCCTCTACCTCGCCCTTTCTCCCCCCCTCCCCGCCTCGCGCTTTCTCCCCCTCCCCCCCGTCTCGCACTTTCTCCATCCCCTCCCCGTCTCGGGCTTTCTCCCCCCCTCCCCCCCTCCTCGCGCTTTCTCCCCCCGTCCCCCCCGCCTCGCAATTTCTCCCCCCTCCCCCCGCCTCGCGCTCTCTCCCCCCCTCCACCCGCCTCGCACTTTCTCCGCCCCCCGCCTCGCGCTTTCTACTCCCCTCCCCCCCACATCGCACTTTCTCCCCTCCCCTTTTAGCGCTTTCTCCCCCCCTCCCCACCACCTTGCACTTTCCCCTCGAGGCGGGATGGGAGGGGGGGAGAAAGCGCGAGGCGGGGGGGAGGGGGGAGAAATTGCGAGGCGGGAGGTGGAGGAGGGGAGAAAGCGCGAGGCGGGAGGGAGGGGGGAGAAAGTGCTAGGCGAGGGGGGAGGGGGGAGGAAGGGCGAGGAGAGAGGGGGGGAGAAAGTGCGTGGCGGGGGGAGAAAGCGCGAGGCGGGGAGGGGGGAAAAACACGAGGCGAGGGGGTTGGTAAAAGCTCGAGGAGGAGAGGGGAGGGAGAAGGGGCGGGGAGGGGGTGGAGAAAGCGCGAGGCGGGGACAAAGGGAAAAAGTGCGAGGCGGTTGGGGACGGGGGGAGAAAGCGCAAGGGGGCGGGGGCAGGGGGGGTGAAAGCGCGAGGGGGGGGAGAAAGTGCGAGACTGGAAGGGAGAGAGAAAATGCGAGGTGGGGTGGGAGAAAGCATGAGGCGGGGGGGAAAAGCGCGAGGCGGGGTGGGGGGGAGAAAGTGCGAGACGGGGTGGAGAATGTGTGAGGCGGGAAGTTGGGGTGAAAGCGTGAGACGGGGTGCTGGGGCAAAATGGCGAGGCGGTGGGGGGAGGGGGGGAGATAGCGCGAGACGAGGAGGGAGTGGAAAAAGTGCGAGACGGGGATGGGGGGAGAAAGCGCGAGGCGGGGGAGGGGGGAGAAAGCGCGAGGCGGGGGGGGGAGACGGTGAGGATGGGATCGAGTGCCGATGGGTTAAAATCAGAGGAGCCCACAAGAAGGGGGACTTTGTGCTGGGAGTCTCTTACAGAGCACCCAGCCAAGAAGCAGCAGCTGAGGAGCTCTTCTATAAACAGCTGGGGACAGTCTCTGAATCTCTGCCTCTTGGCCTTGGGGGGAACTTTAACTTTCCGGATATCTCCCTCCCCTCCCGCCTCGCGCCTTCTGCCCCCGCCCCGGGCTTTCTCTCCCCCCCGCCTCGCGCTTTCTCTCCCCTCCCCCCCCCCTCGCGCTTTCTGCCCCCCTCCCTGCCCCGTGCTTTCTCTCCCCCGCCTCGCGGTTTTTCCCCCACTCTCCGTCTCGCGCTTTCTCCACCCCCTCCCCGTCTCGCGCTTTCTCACTCACTCCCCGCCTCGCGCTTTCTACCCCCCCGTCTCGCGCTTTCTCCTCCCCCGTCTCGCGCTTTCACTTCCCCTCCCCGTCTCGAGCTGTCTTTTCCCATTCCCGCCCCGCGCTATTTCCCACCCTCTCCCCGCCTCGTGCTTTCTCCCTCCCCTGCACGCCTCGCGCTATCTCCACCCCTCTCCCCCGCCTCGCGCTTTCTCTCCCCCCGCCTCGCTATTTTTCCCTGCCCCAAGTCGCGCTTTTCCACCCCCGTCTTACGCTTTCTCCTCTCATCCCCACCTCGCGCTTTCTCCCTCCCCTGCCCCGCAACTTTTTTTCCCCCTCCCCGCCTCGCGCTCTCCCCTCCTCCCCCTCCGCATCGTCCTTCCTCCCCCATTAACCTCCTCGCGCTTTCTCCCCCCCCGCCTCGCACTTTCTCCCCCCCTCCCCCCTGCCTCGCGCTTTTTCCCCCCCTCTCCCCCCGCCTCGCACTTTCTCCCCTCCCCGTCTTGCGCTTCCCCCCCCTCCCCTCCCCGCCTCGCGCTTCCTCTCCCCCTCCCCACCCGCCTCGCGCTTTCTCCCCCCGCCTCGCGCTTTCTCTCCCCCTCTTCCCCCTGTCTCACTCTTTCTCCCCCCCTCCCCATCTCGAGTTTTCTCCCCCCCTTCCCGCCTCGAACTTTCTCCCCCCCCCCCCCCGCCTCGCGCTTCCTCCCCCAGTGCCTCGCACTTTCTCCCCCCTCCCCCTTCGTCTCGCGCTTTCTCCGCCCCCGCCTCCCGTTTTTTCCACTCCTTCCCCCCCACATCGCGTTTTCTCCCCTCCCCACTTCGCGCTTTCTCACCCCCTCCAACTCGCCTCGCACTTTTTCCCTCCCTCCTTCCCCGTCTCGCGCTATCTCCCCCCCCTCGCCTCGCGCTTCCTCCCCCCCTCCCCCCTCGCCCCGCACTTCCTCCCCCCTCCCCCCTGTCTCGCGCTTTCTCCCCTCCCCGGCATCGCGGTTTCTCCTTCTTCACGTAGCGTTTTCTCTCTTCCCCACCTCGCACTTTCTCCAACCCCTCCCCGCCTAACCCTAACCCTAACCCTAATCCCTACCCCTAACCGTAACCCTAACCCTAACCCCTAAACCCTAACCCTAACAATAACCCTAACCCTAACCCTAACGCTAAACCTAACCCTAATCCTAACTCTAACTCTAACCCTAACCCTAACCCTAACCCTAACCCTAACCCCTAACCCTAACCCTAATCCCTAGGAGGTTTGTGTGAAGCGTCCATGGCGGCGTCAGGGCCGTTGTTGAGAGTTGTTGGGTGCCTCGGGGTGGTGTGTTTGGCGTTGGGGGTAAAGGTGGCGGCATGGAGGAGGCAGTGACGGGGGGAGATGGCGGGGGGGGAGAAAGCGCGGAGGGGGGAGAGAAAGCGCGAGACGGGGAAAGGGAGAAAGCGTGAGAAGGGGAGAGGGGAGAAAGCGCGAGGGCGCGTGGGGAGGGGGGAAGATATCGCGAGACGGGGAGGGTGGGGAGAAAGCACGTGACGGGGGAGAGAAAGCGCAAGGCGGAGGGGGGAAGTGGAGAGAAAGTGCAAAGGGGGAGCGGAGGGGGGCAGAATGCGAGAGGTGGGGGGAAAGGGGGAAGAAAGCGCGAGGGGGGGTTGAGAAAGCACGAGGCGGGGAGAGGAGAAAGTGCGAGGCGGGGGGAGAGAGGGGGAGACAGCGCGAGGCGGGGAGGGGGGGAAGAAAGCACGAGGCGGGGAGGGGGGGAGAATGCACGAGGTGGTGGTGGAGAAAGCGCTTTCTCCCCCGCTCCTCTCCTTGCACTTTCTCCTACACACGCCTCCTGTTTTCTCCATACCACGCGTCGCGCTTTCTCCCCTTCTTGCCTCGCTCTTTCTCGCCCTCCCCGCCTCGCACTTTCTCCCCCCGCGCTTCGCGTTTCTCCCTCCCCGTCTCACCCTTTCTCTTCCCCCGCCTCACACTTTCTTCCCCCCTCCCCCTCGCCTCGCGCTTTCTCCCCAATCCCCCCCTGTCTCGCGCTTTCTCCGCCCCTCCCCCCCGCCTCGCGCTTTCTCCCCTCCCCGCCTCGCGCTTTCTCTCCCCCGCCACGCGCTTCCTATCCCCCTCCCCCCCGCCTCGCACCTTCTCCCCCCCTCCCCCCCAGCCTCGCGCTTTCTCTCCCCTCCCCGCCTCGCGCTTTCTCCCCCCCACCTCGCGCTTTCTCCCCTACTACCCGTCTCGCGGTTTCTCTACCCCCCCTCCGCCTCGAGCTTTCTCCCCCCCGACTCGCGCTTTCTCCCCCCCACCCCCCCATCTCGCACTTTTTCCCCCCCTCCCCCCGTCTCGCTCTTTCTCCCCCCCACCCGTCTCGCGTTTTCTCCCCCCCTTCCCACCTCGAACTTTCTCCACCCCCTCCTCACCTCGCCATTTCTCCCCCCGCCTCGCGATTTCTCCCCCCCTCCCCCTCAGCCTGGCACATTTTCCCTCCCTCCACCCCTGCCTCGCGCTTTCTCCCCCCTCCGTCTCGTGCTTTCTCCCACCCCCCCGCCTCGCTCTTTCTCCCTCCCCTCCCCGTCTCGAGCATTCTCGAGTGGTCTTCAAGACGACTTTGAAGGATCTAAAGGGGTTCCAGAGGGTTCTGGAAGGGTTTTGGTGGTCTCAGAGGGGTGTTTCAAGGACCTAAAGGGGTTCGAGAGAGCTCTGGAAGGGTTTTGGTGGTCCTCAAGAAGTCCTGGAAGGATCTAAAGGGGTCCCAGAGGGTTCTGGAAGGGTTTTGGTGGTCTCAGATGGGTCCTTAAAGATCTAAAGGGGTTCCAGAGGGTTTTGGAAGGGTTTTGGTGGACTTCAAGGGGTCCTTGAATGACCTAAAGGGGTTACAGAGGGTTCTGGAAAAGTTTTAGTAGTCTCAGAGTGGTCTTTGAAGGATCTAAAGGGGTTCCAGATGGTTGTGGAAGTATTTTGGTGTTCTCAGAGGGGTCCATGAAGGATCTTAAGGGGTTCCAGAGGGGTCGTTGAACGATCTAAAGGGGTTCCAGACGGTTCTAGAAAGGTTTTGGTGGTCTCACAGGGGTCTTTCAAGGACCTAAAGGGGTTCGAGAGTACTCTGGAAGGGTTTTGGTGGTCTTCAAGAAGTCCTGGAAGGATCTAAATGGGTCCCAGAGGGTTCTGGAAGGGTTTTGGTGGTCTCAGATGGGTCCTTAAAGATCTAAAGGGGTTCCAGAGGGTTCTGGAAGGGTTTTGGTGGACTTCAAGGGGTCCTTGAATGACCTAAAGGGGTTACAGAGGGTTCTGGAAAAGTTTTAGTAGTCTCAGAGTGGTCTTTGAAGGATCTAAAGTAGTTCCAGAGGGTTGTGGAAGTATTTTGGTGTTCTCAGAGGGGTCCATGAAGGATCTTAAGGGGTTCCAGAGGGGTCGTTGAACGATCTAAAGGGGTTCCAGACGGTTCTAGAAAGGTTTTGGTGGTCTTCAATGTGTCCTGGAAGGATCTAAAGAGGTTCCAGAGTGTTCTGGAAGGGTTTTGGTGGTCTCAGAGAGGTCCTGGAAGGATCTAAAGGGGTTCCAGAGGATTCTGGAAGGGTTTTGGTGGTCTCAGAGAGGTCCTGGAAGGATCTAAAGGGGTTCCAGACGGGTCCCCTCTGGAAAGCGCGAGGCGGGGGGGGAGAAAGCGCGAGGTGTGGGTGGGGGAAAACGTGAGGCGGGGAGAGGGGAAAGCGCTAGGCGGGAATGGAAAGAAAAAGCATGAGGCGGGGGGGGGAGAATGCGTGAGGCGGTGGTGGAGAAAGCTCTTCCTTCCCCCCCCCCCCGCCTCGCGCTTTCTCACCCCCCTCCACGCTTTCTCCCCCCCGCCGTCTCCCCCCGGCCTCGCCGCCTCCATGCCGCCACCTTTACCCCCAACGCCAAACACACCACCCCGAGGCACCCAACAACTCCCAACCACGGCCCCGACGCCCCCATGGACGCTTCACACAAACCGCCTCAGCACGGACACCACCCTCCAAACCACCCCTCCACCAACGCTCCCCCCTCCTCAGCCGCTCCCACTCACGCCTCGACAGCAGACGACGCCTCCGCAGCCGCTCCTTGGTTTAATAACGGTACTTTCTTGAAGGAAAGAAGATTGAAGAAAACTTCTAAAGGGGTTCCGGAGAGTTCTGGAAGGGTTTTGGTGGTCTTTAAGACGACCTGGAAGGACCTAAAGTGGTTCCAGAGGTAAGGGTTAGGGTTAGGGGTTAGGGTTAGGGTTAGTTTAGGGGCCATTAGGGTTAGGGTTAGGGTTAGGGTTAGGGTTAGGGCTAGGGTTAGGGTTAGGGTTAGGGTTAGGGTTAGGGTTAGACAGGGAGGGGTTGGAGAAAGCGCAAGGCAGCGAAGAGGTAGAGAAAGCGCGAGGCGGAGGGGGCAGAAAGCGCCCCTTCATCAGCCCCAAACGCCAACTTCACATATCTTTCAGCATCAAAAACCCACACTGAATTGAATATGAAAGTTAAGAAACGGCCCTGGATGGCAGCGTGTGAGGAGAGAGACAGCACCGAGGGACTGAAGGCCATTAACTGCCACATCTATGGCTCCTCTCGCAGCTCCCAGCAGGGAAACCGGGGTTCAGGCTGGGGGCAAAGGGTGGGGCGCAGCTGGAAAACTGAGTCTATTTTTTTGTCTCTGTGAACCTCACAGGGTTTTTCTCGGGAAGCAGTCCCAGACCAAAATCCTCTAAAAGTCCTCGGGAAGGGCCATATCGTTCTGCTCCGCTGCCTTTGAAAATATTCCTGCAGGAAAAAGGGCTTTTGCTGAGGCTGTTGATGCTCCCCGAGAGCAGTGGCACAGCACGGGGTGGGGTTAACAGTGGGGTTGTCCTGCAGTGCATATTAGCAGTGCTTTAATAATACATCAATTCAGCTGTAACGGAAATAAGATCAGAGATCCTTCTTCAAGGCCACCAAAACCCTTCCAGAACCCTCCGTAAGCCCTTTAGATCCTTCAAAGACCTCTCTGAGACCACCAAAACCCTTCCAGAACCCTCTGGAACCCCTTTAGATCCTTCAAAGACCCCTCTGAGAGCACCAAAACCCTTCCAGAACGCTCTGGACCACTTTAGATCCTTCTAGGACCTCTCTGAGACCACCAAAACCCTTCCAGAACCATCTGGATCCCCTTTAGATACTTCAAGGCCTTCTTGAAGACCACCAAAACCGTTCCAGAACCCTCTGAAACCCCTTTAGATCCTTCAAAGACCCCCCTGAGACCACCAAAACCCTTCGAGAATCCTCTGGAACCTCTTTACATTTTTCCAGGACCCCACTGAGACCACCAAAACCCTTTCAGAACCCTCTGGATCCCCTTTAGACCCTTGAAAGACCTCTCTGGGACCACCAAAACTCTTCCAGAACCCTCTGGAACCTCTTTAGATCCTTCCAGGACACCTTGAAGACCACCAAAACCTTTCCAGAACCCTCTGGAACCCCTTTAGATCCTTCCAGGACATCTCTGAGACCACCAAAACCATTCCAGAACCCTCTGGAACCTCTTTAGATCCTTCCAGGACACCTTGAAGAGCACCAAAACCTTTCCAGAACCCAGTGGAACCCCTTAAGATCCCCTTAAAGGTTTTCCAGAGAGGACGACACGGGAGGGGGGGAGAAAGGACGAGGTGGGGTGGGAGAAAGAGGCGGGGAGGGGGTGGAGATAGCTCGAGGAGGGTCGGGCGTAGAGAAACCGTGAGACGGAAAGTGGGGGAGAAAGCGCGAGACGGGGGGGGAAAAAACCGCGAGACGGGGAGTGGGAGAAAGCGCGATGCGGAGGGGGAGGGGAGGAGGAAGCGCGAGGCGGGGGCGAGAAAGCGCGACGCGTGGGATGGAGAAAACGGGAGGCGTTTGTACGAGAAAGCGTGAGGAGAGGAGCGGGGGAGAAAGAAACCCTAACCCTAACCCTAACCCTCCCATCCCTGCCTCGCGCTTTCTGCCCCCCTTCCCCCCCGCCTCGCGCATTCTCCCCTCCCTCCTTCCCGCGCTTTATCCACCCCCTCCCCATCTCTTTCTCCCACCCCACCTCGTCCTTTCTCCCCACCTCCTGTGTCGTAATTTCGCCCCCGCGTTTTCGCCACCCCCACCTCGCGCTTCCTCCCGCCCGCCTCCACTTTCTCCACCCCCTCCCCACCTAACCCTAACCCTAACCCTAACCAAAATACCTAACCCTAACCCTAATGAACCTAACCCTACTCCTACCCCCTAACCCTAACCCTAACCCTAACCCTAACCCTACACCTACACCTACCCCTACCCCTAACCCCTAACACTAACACTAACACTAACACTAACCCTAACCCTAACCCTACCCCTAACTCCTAACCCTAACCCTAACCCTAACCTCTACCCCTACACCTACCCCTAACCCTAACCCTAACCCTAACCCTAATCCTAACCCTAACCCTAATCCTAACCCTAACCCTAACCCTAACCCTAACGCTTTCTCTTACCCCTCCCCGACTAACCCTAACCCTACCCCTAAGCCCTAACACTAACACTAACACTAACCCTAACCCTAACCCTACCCCTAACTCCTAACCCTAACCCTAACCCTAATCCTAACCCTAACCCATAACCCTAACCCTAACTCAAACCCTAACGCTAACCCTAACCCCTAACCCTAATCCCTAGGAGGTTTGTGTGAAGCGTCCATGTGGGCGTCGGGGCCGTGGTTGGGAGTTGTTGGGTGCCTCGGGGTGGTGTGTTTGGCGTTGGGGGTAAAGGTGGCGGCATGGAGGCGGCGGTGATGGGGGGAGACGGCGGGGGGGGGAGAAAGCGCGGAGGGGGGGAGGGGGGGAGAAAGCGCGAGGGGGCGTGGGGAGGGGGGGAGACATCGCGAGACGGGGGGGGAGAAAGCGCGTGACAGGGGGAGAGAAAGCGCGAGGTGGAGGGGGGAGGGGGGAGAAAGTGAGAGGCGGGGGGAAAGGGGGAAGAAAGCGCGAGGGGGGTTGAGAAAGCACGAGGCGGGGAGAGGAGAAAGTGCGAGGCGGGGAGGGGGGGAGAGAGCGCGAGGCGGGGAGGGAGATATCCGGAAAGTTAAAGTCCCCCCCAAGGCCCAGAGGCAGAGATTCAGAGACTGTCCCCAGCTGTTTATAGAAGAGCTCCTCAGCTGCTGCTTCTTGGCTGGGTGCTCTGTAAGAGACTCCCAGCACAAAGTCCCCCTTCTTGTGGGCTCCTCTGATTTTAACCCATCGGCACTCGATGCCATCCTCACTGTCTCCCCCCTCCGCCTCGCGCTTTCTCCCCCCTCCCCCCGCCTCGCGCTTTCTCCCACCCCCGCCTCGCATTTTCTCTCTACCTCCCCGCCTCGCACTTTCTCTACCCCCTCCCCGCCTCGCTCTTTCTCCCCCCTCCCCCCCCCGCCTCGCACTTTCTCACCCCCTCCCTCCTCGCCTTGCGCTCTCTCTCCTCCCCCCTTCTCACGGTTTCTCCCCCCTCCCCCCCCCCTCACGCTTTCTGCCCCCCTACCTGCCCCGTGCTTTCTCTCCCCCGCCTCGCGCATTCTCCCCTCCCTACTCCCCGCGCTTTCTCCAAGCCCTCCCCGCCTCTTTCTCCCACCCCGCCTCGTCCTTTCTCCCCCCCTCCCGCGTCGTAATTTCGCCCCCGCGTTTTCTCCACCCCCGCCTCGCGCTTTCTCCTCCCCTCCCCCCTCGCGCTTTCTCCCCCTCTTCTCACGCTTTCTCCCCCTCCCATCTCGTGCTATCTCCCTCCCTCCCCCTCCCGCCTGGCGATTTCTCCACCCCTCGTCTCGCACTTTCTCTCAACGCCCCCTCACGCTTTCTCCCCCCTCCGCGCTTTCTCCCCCCCCTCCACGCTTTCTCTCCCCCCCCCGCTGTCTCCCCCCGGCTTCGCCGCCTCCATGCCACCACTTTTACCCCCAACGCCAAACACACCACCCCGAGGCACCCAACAACTCCCAACCACGGCCCCGACGCCCCCATGGACGCTTCACACAAACCGCCTCAGCACGGACACCACCCTCCAAACCACCCCTCCACCAACGCTCCCCCCTCCTCAGCTGCTCCCACTCACGCCTCGACAGCAGACGACGCCTCCGCAGCCGCTCCTTGGTTTAATAACATTACTTTGTTAAAGGAAAGAAGATTGAAGAAAACTTCTAAAGGAGTTCCAGACGGGTCCTTGAAGGATCTAAAGGGATTCCAGAGAGTTCTGGAAGGGTATTGGTGGTCTCAGAGAAGTCTTTTAAGGATCTAAAGGGGTTCCAGAGGGTTCTGGAAGGGTTTTGATGGTCTTCAAGGGGTCCTGGAAGGATCTAAAGGGGTTCCAGAGGGTTCTGGAAGGGTTTTGGTGGTCTTCAAGGGGTCCTTGAAGGATCTAAAGGGGTTCCAGTGGGTTCTGGAAGGGTTTTGGTGGTCTCAGAGTGGTCTTGGAATGATCTAAAGAGGTTCCAGAGAATTCTGGAAGCGTTTTGATGATCTTCAAGAAGGCCTTGAAGGATCTAAAGGGGTTACAGAGGTATATGGAAGGGTTTTGGTGGTCTTCAGAGGGGTCCTCGAAGGATCTAAAGGGGTTCCAGAGGGTTCTGGAAGGGTTTTGGTTGTCTTCAAGGACACGTTGAAGGAACTAAAAGGGTTCCAGAGCATTCTGGAACGGTTTTGGTGGACTCAGAGGGGTCCTGGAAGGATCTAAATGGGATTCAAAGGGTTCTGGAAGTGTTTTGGTGGTCTTCAAGAAAGCCTTGAAGGATCTAAATGAATTCCAGAGGGTTGTGGAAGGGTTTTGGTTGTCTCAGAGTGGTCCTGGAAGGATATAAAGGAATTACAGAAGGTTCTAAGAACGGTTTTCTTGGTCTTCAAGACGACTTTGAAAGATCTAAAGGAGTTCCAGAGGGTTCTGGAAGGGTATTGGTGGTCTCAGAGGGGTCCTGAAAGGATCTAAAGAGCTTCCAGAGGGTTCTGGAAGGGTTTTGGTGGTCTCAGAGGGGTCTTTGAAAGACCTAAAGGGGTTCCAGACGGATCTGGAAGGGTTTTGGTGGCCTCAGAGGAGTCCTGGAAGGATCTAAAGGGGTTTTAGATGGTTCTGGAATGGTTTTGGTGGTCTCAGAGGGGTCCTGGAAGGATCTAAAGGAGTTCCAGAGGGTTCTGGAAGGGGTTTGGTGGTCTTCAAGGAGACGTTGAAGGATCTAAAGGGGTTCCAGAGGATACTGGAAGCGTGTTGGTGGTCTCAGAGGGGTCCTAGAAGGATCTAAATGGGATTCAGAGGGTTCTGGAAGGGTTTTGGTGGTCTTCAAGAAAGCCTTGAAGGATCTAAAGGGGTTCCAGAGGGATCTGGAAGGCTTTTGGTGGTCTCAGAGAGGTCCTGGAAGGATCTAAAGGGGTTCCAGAGGGTTCTGGAAGGGTTTTGGTGGTCTTCAAGTGGTCCTTGAAGGACCTAAATAGGTTCCAGAGGGTTCTGGAAGGGTTTTGGTGGTCTTCAAGAAGTCCTGGAAGGATTTAAAGGGGTTCCAGAGGTTTCTGGAAAGGTTTTGGTGGTCTCAGAGGGGTCCTGGAAGGATCTAAAGGGATTCCAGAGTGTTCTGGAAGGGTTTTGGTGGTCTCAGAGTTGTCCTGGAAGGATCTAAAGGAGTTCCAGAGGGTTCTGGAAGGGTTTTGGTGGTCTCAGAGGGGTCCTGGAAGGATCTAAATGGGATTCAGAGGGTTCTGGAAGGGTTTTGGTGGTCTTCAAGGAGACGTTGAAGGATCTAAAGGGGTTCCAGAGGATTCTGGAAGCGTTTTGGTGGTCTCAGAGGGGTCCTTGAAGGATCTAAATGGGATTCAGAGGGTTCTGGATAGGTTTTGGTGGTCTTCAGGAAAGCCTTGAAGGATGTAAAGGGGTTCCAGAGGGATCTGGAAGGTTTTTGGTGGTCTCAGAGTGGTCCTGGAAGGATATAAAGGGGTTCCAGAAGGTTCTAAGAACGGCTTTCTTGGTCTTCAAGACGACTTTGAAGGATCTAAAGGGGTTCCAGAGGGTTCTGGAAGGGTTTTGGTGGTCTCAGAGGGGTCCTGGAAGGATCTAAATGGGTTAAAGAGGGTTCTGGAAGGGTTTTGTTGGTCTTCAGAGGGGTCCTTGAAGGATCGTTCTCCCTCCTCCGCCTCGCGCTTTCTCCCCCCCTCTTCCTCGCGCTTCCTGTCCCCCTCTGCCCGGCCTCGCACTTTCTCCCCCCCTTTCCCCCCGCCTCGCGCTTTCTGCCCCCCTCCCCCCCACATCGCACTTTCTCCCCTCCCCTTTTTGCGCTTTCTCCCCCCTTTACCGACTCGAGCTTCCTCCCCCCCTCCCCCCCACCTCGCACTTTCCCCGCGAGGCGGGGGGGGGGGAGGGGGGGAGGAAGCGTGAGACGGGGGGGGAGGGAGGGAAAAAGTGCGAGGCGTGGGGGGAGAGGGTGAGAAAGAGCGAGGCGGGGAGGGGGGGAAAAACGCGAGGCGGGGGGGTGGAGAAAGCTCGAGGAGGAGAGGGGAGGGAGAAAGCGTGGGGCGGGGAGGGGGTGGAGAAAGTGCGAGACTGGAAGGGAGAGAGAAAATGCGAGGTGGGGGGGGCGACAGCGCGAGGTGGGGAGGGGGAGAAAGCGCGAGGTGGGAAGTGGGGGTGAAAGCACGAGACGGGATGCGGGGGCAAAATGGCGAGGCGGTGGGGGGAGGGGGGGAGATAGCGCGAGACGAGGAGGGAGTAGAAAAAGTGCGAGACGGGGATGGGGGGAGAAAGCGCGAGGTGGGGGAGGGGGGAGAAAGCCCGAGGTGGGGGAGGGGGGAGAAAGCGCGAGGCGGGAAGGGGGGAGAAAAACGCGATGTGGGGGGGAGAAAGTGCGAGGCGGGGGGGGTGAAAGCGCGAGACAGGAGGGGGAAGGAGGGAGGGAGTGCGAGGTGGGGGATGAGAAAATGCGAGGCGAGGAGGGGGTGGAGAAAGCCCGAGGTGGGGGGGGGGGAGAAAGCGCGAGGCGGTGAGGGGGCGAGAAAGCGTGAGGCGGGGGGGGAGAAAGCGCAAGGCGGGGGGGAGGGAAGGGAGAAAGCGCCAGGCAGAGGGGTAAAGAGCGCGACGCGTGGGATGGAGAAAACGGGAGGCGTGTGTAGGAGAAAGTGCGAGGAGAGGAGCGGGGGAGAAAGCGCTTTCTCCACCACCGCCTCGCGCATTCTTCCCCCCCTCCCCGCCTCGCGCTTTCTCCCCTCTCTACCCGCCTCGCGCTTAACCCTTAGGGTTAGGGTTAGGGTTAGGGTTACTGTTAGGGTTTATGGTTAGGGTCGTTAGGGTTAGGGTTAGGCGGGGAGGGGTTGGAGAAAGCGCGAGGCGGGGGGGGAAGAAAGCGCAAGGTGGGCAAGACAGAGGGTTCTGGAAGGGTTTTCGTGGTCTTAAAGGGGTCCTGGAAGAACCTAAAGGGCTTCCAGAGGGTTCTGGAAGGGTTTTGGTGGTCTTCAAGGGGTCCTTGAAGGATCTTATGGTGACTCACAGCGCAGAGAGCTGAAAGCCATCAACAGAGCCTTCAGGGCTTTGGGGAGGCTGATGGAGGGCTCTGGAGCACGAGTGGTGTTTGGTTCTATCCCAGCACTGAGGAATATGGCACAGGAGGGCAGGGACATAGAGCTGATTAATGCCTGGCTCCGAGCCGGGGGTGAGGAGAGAGGCTTTGGCTGCTTTGATCATGGGGTGACCCCCACCGCCCCCCCAGGTTTTCTCACCAGGGATGGGTCATCTCCTCCTCCATCTCCTCCTCCATCTCCTCCATCTCCTCCTCCACCTCCTCCTCCATCTCCTCCTCCATCTCCTCCATCTCCTCCTCCATCTCCTCCTCCATCTCCTCCATCTCCTCCTCCATCTCCTCCTCCATCTCCTCCTCCATCTCCTCCTCCATCTCCTCCTCCATCTCCTCCTCCATCTCCTCCATCTCCTCCTCCATCTCCTCCTCCATCTCCTCCTCCATCTCCTCATCCATCTTCTCCTCCATCTCCTCCATCTCCTCCTCCATCTCCTCCTCCATCTCCTCCTCCATCTCCTTCCTCCATCTCCTCCATCTCCTCCTCCATCTACTCCTCCATCTCCTCCTCCATCTCCTCATCCATCTCCTCCATCTTCTCCATCTCCTCCATCTTCTCCATCTCCTCTATCTCCTCCTCCATCTCCTCCTCCTCCATCTCCTCCTCCATCTCCACCATCTCCTCGTGTCCTCTCTTCTCCAGATCGGTCGTTCCTTCTCCACTCCTGAAGCCCTCCAAGAACTTCTCCCCATCTCCTCGAAGCCCTCTCAGGACTTCGTCTTCCGAGTGGACGACTTTGAGGCCCTTTATGGCATTCAGGATCTTCACTGTTGAAGGTTACGAACCTCTCCCTTCGTCACCACCCGATGGACCTCTGATGGTCGTTGTCTTCTTCTCCCTCTCTTCCCACCACGTCCTCAGGGACCCATCAGGTCCGCGGCAGCTCCTTCCAGTTGGAGATGAGTCCAGAGGGCTTCAGCGCCACCTTCACTCCCGTGAGTGGACACCTAAAAGGGACCTCCTGAGCTCTATGGAACGTTGTGGAGATCTTTGGGACCTCTATGAAGGTTCCGCAGAGATCTTTGGTTCCTCCATGGAGGTTCTGCAGAGATCTTTGGGGCTTCCAGAAGGTTCTGAAGATCCTCCAGAAGGTTCCGGAGCTCTCAGTTCCTCATTTAGAAGGTTCTGAAGTTCCTCCAGAAGCTTCTGGAGCTCTCAGGTCCTCTTCCAGAAGCTTCCAGGAGCCTTTGAGAAGGTTCTGGAGCTCCGATGGTCTCAGGTTCTCCGTCTCCGTAGGTTTCCCGGTGGAGTCGTTGTCCATTGATGCTCAGCGGACGTTGGCTTTGGGCGCCCCTCGTTACGGCCACCGCGGTTGTCTCGTCCTTCTCCAGTGCCGAGAAGACTCCTGGGACCTCCTCGGAGACGCCCTCGGACCTCAGGACACAGGGGACAACCGGAGGGTCTCCATCGTTGAGGTCCTCACGTTGAGGTCTTCACATTGAGGTCTTCACGCTGAGGTCCTCGTGGTCTCCCAGGTGGGCGGAGCCTTTGGGTCGTCCCTCTGCGCTGTGGACACGGACGGAGACGGTTCGGCCAAAGCCATACTGGTGGGAACCCCCTTCTTCTACGGAGGGGGCAGTGGTGGCCGTGTGGACCTCTGTGACCTCCACCCCGAGGTGAGACCTCATCCCACCACCTGAGGACCTCCCAAACCCTATGGAGACCCCATCCCACCACCTGAGGACCTCCAAAACACTCTGGAGACCCCATCCCACCACCTGTGGACCTCCCAAACCCCTCTGGAGACCCCATCCCACTACCTGAGGACCTCCTAAACCCCTCTGGAGACCCAATCCCACCACCTGAGGACCTCTTAAACCCTCTGGAGACCCCATCCCACTACCTGAGGAACTCCCAAACCCCTCTGGAGACCCCATCCCACCACCTGAGGACCTCCTAAACCCCTCTGGAGACCCCATCCCACCACCTGAGGACCACCTAAACCCTACGGAGACCCTATCCCACCACCTGAGGACCTCCTAAACCCCTCTGGAGACCCCATCCCACCACCTGAGGACCTCCTAAACCACTCTGGAGACCCCATCCCACCACCTGAGGACCTCCCAAATCCGTATGGAGACCCCATCCCACCACCTGAGGATCTCCTAAACCCTCTGGAGACCCCATCCCACCACCTGAGGACCTCTTAAACCTCTCTGGAGACCCCATCCCACCACCTGAGGATCTCCTAAACCCTCTGGAGACACAATCCCACCACCCGAGGACCTCCTAAACCCCTCTGGAGACCCCATCTCACTACATGAGGACCTCCTAAACCCTCTGGAGACCCCATCCCACCAAATGAGGACCTCCTAAACTCCTCAGGAGACCCCATCCCACCACCTGAGGACCTCCCAAATCCGTATGGAGACGCCATCCCACATCCTGAGGACCTCCTAAACCCCTCTGGAGACACCATCCCACCACCTTAGGACCTCCTAAACCCTCTGGAGACCCCATCCCACCACCTGAGGACCTTCTAAACTCTCTGGAGACCCCATCCCACCACCTGAGGATCTCCTAAACCCTCTGGAGACCCCATCCCACCACCTGAGGTCCTCCTAAACCCCTCTGGAGACCCCATCCCAACACCTGAGGACGTCCCAAACCCTATGGAGACCCCATCCTTCCACCTGAGGACCTCCTAAACTTTCTGGAGGCCCCATCCCATAACCTGAGGACCTTCTAAACCATCTGGGGACCCCATCCCACCACCTGAGGACTTCTTAACTGCTCTGGAGACCCCATCCCACCACCTGAGGACCTCCTAAACCCTCTGGAGACCCCATCCCACCACCAGAGGACCTCCTAAACGCTCTGGAGACCCCATCCCACCAACTAAGGACCTCCTAAACCCTATGGAGACCCCATCCCAGCACCTGAGGACCTCCCAAACCCTCTGTAGACCCCATCCCACCACCAGAGGACCTCCTAAACCCTGTGGAGATCCCATCTCACCACTGAGGACCTCTCCAGGCCCCTCAGCTTCGCTGTGGTCGTGTCCTCCGTGGAGCTCCTGGGTGGCTTTGGTGCCACCGTGGCCAAAGTTGGGGACGTGGATGGTGACCGTTGGCCCGAAGTGGCCATCGGAGCACCTCTGGAGGACAACGAGAGCGGTGCCGTCTGCATCTTCAAAGGACGATGGGATGGAGTCCACCTCATGGACATCCAGGTGGGACCTTCGGGAGGTGGAGAGCGATGGGGGGGGAGAAGGTTCTGGTGGTGGAATGTCCTCCAATGGAGAACTTTGGGTTCTTCTGGTGGTGGAATGTCCTCAAATGGAGAACTTTGGGTTCTTCTGGTGGTGGAATGTCCTCCAGATGGAGAACTTTGGGTTCTTCTGGTGGTGGAATGTCCTCCAATGGAGAACTTTGGGTTCTTCTGGTGGTGGAACCTTCTGGAGATGTCAAAGCTCTTCTGGTGGAGCTGTGGTGGCTTTGGCTCTTGGAGCAGACCCATCTCCTGAAGGTCCTTCCGTCCATCACAGCGCATCTCCGGCCACCGCTTCTCCCTCCGCCATTTTGGCCGCTCCCTCCGTGGTGGACGGGACCTTCCGGAGGCCCTTCTTCCCGACGTGGCCGTCGGCGCAAGAGGACCCCTTCTTCTCCTCAGGTGGGTCCCATCACGGACAGCAGAGATGGAGAAGAGGTCCTCTTGGGCCACCGCTTCTCCAGCATCTTCTTCTCCATCTCCTCAAGGTCACGGCCGCGTCTTCGCGGCGGCGCAACGGTGACCTTTCAACCTCAAGAGGTCCTCGAGGCCACCGGGAGATGTCACCAAGAGGACCAGACTCTACGGGAGGTGTCCAAAGTCCACATCTGCTTCCAGGGCACCAAAGCCACCAATGATACCTACGGTGAGGACCACCAAAACCCTCCGGAGATGTCCTCAAGGGCCTCCAGATCTTCTCCAGGACCTCCAGAACTCCATTGAGATGTTCTTATGGACTTCAGAACCCCCTGAGATGCCCTCAGATCTTCTAAAGGACCTTCTCAACCCCTCTGAGATGTCCTTATGGCCTTCAGAACCCCATTGAGATGCCATCCGTCACGCTGAGGCCTTCATGTTGAGGTCTTCATTTGAGGTCTTCACGCTGAAGTCCTCGTGGTCTCCCAGGTGGGCGGAGCCTTTGGGTCATTCCTCTGCGCTGTGGACATGGACAGAGACGGTTTGGCCAAAGTCATACTGGTGGGAACCCCCTTCTTCTATGGAGGGGGCAGTGGTGGACGTGTGGACCTCTGTGACCTCCGCCCCGAGGTGAGACCCCATCCCACCACCTGAGGACCTCCCAAACCCTCTGGAGACCCCATCCCACCACCTGAAGACCTCCTAAATACTCTGGAGACCCCATCCCACCACCTGAGGTCCTCCCAAACCCCTCTGGAGACCCCATCCCACCACCTGAGTTCCTCCTAAATCCTCTGGAGACCCCATCCCACCACCTGAGTTCCTCCTAAACCCCTCTGGAGACCCCATCCCACCACCTGAGGACCTCCTAAACCCTCTGGAGACCCCATCCAACCACCTGAGTTCCTCGTAAACCCCCTGGAGACCCCATCCCACCACCTCAGGACCTCCAGAATCCCTCTGGAGACCCCATCCCACCACCTGATGATCTCCTAAACTCTCTGGAAATCCCATCCCACCACCTGAGGACCTCCTAAACTTTTTGGAGATCCCATCCCACCACCTGAGGACTTCCTAAACCCTCTGGAGACCCCATCCCACCACCTCAGGACCTCCAGAATCCCTCTGGAGACCCCATCCCACCAACTGAGGACCTCCTAAACCCTCTGGAGGCCCCATCCCACCACCTGAGGACATCCCAAACCTCTCTGGAGACCCCATCCCACCACCTGAGTTCCTCCTAAACCCTCTGGAGACCCCATCCCACCAACTGAGGACATCCTAAACCCTCTGGAGGCCCCATCCCACCACCTGAGGACTTTCTAATCCCCTCTGGCGACCCCATCCCACCACCTGAGGTCCTCCTAATCCATTCTGGAGACCCCATCCCACCACCTGGAGACATCCTAAACCCTCTGGAGACCCCATCCCACCCCCTGAGGACCTCCTAAACCTCTCTGGAGACCCCATCCCACCACCTGAGGACCTCCTAAACCGCTCTGGAGACCCCATCCCACCACCTGAGGACCTCCTAAGTCCTCTGGAGACCCCATCCCACCACCTGAAAACCTCTTAAACCCCTCTGGAGACCCCATCCCATCACCTGAGGACCTCCAAAACCATTATGGAGACCCCATCCCACCACCTGAGAACCTCCCAAACCCCTCTGGAGACCCCATCCTACCACGTGAGGACCTTCCAATCCCTCTGGAGACCCCATCCCACCACCTGAGTTCCTCCTAAACCCCTCTGGATACCCCATCCCACCAACTGAGGACCTCCTAAACCCTCTGGAGACCCCATCCCACCACCTGAGGACCTCCTAAACTTTCTGGAGACCCCATCCCACCACCTGATGTCCTCCCAAATCCTCTGGAGACCCTATCTCACCACCTGAGTTCCTCCTAAACCCCTCTGGAGACCCCATCCCACCACCTGAGGACTTCCTAAACCCTCTGGAGACCCCATCCAACCACCTGAGTTCCTCGTAAACCCCCTGGAGACCCCATCCCACCACCTCAGGACCTCCAGAGTCCCTCTGGAGACCCCATCCCACCACCTGATGATCTCCTAAACTCTCTGGAAATCCCATCCCACCACCTGAGGACCTCCTAAACTTTTTGGAGATCCCATCCCACCACCTGAAGACATCCTAAACCCTTCTGGAGACCCCATCCCACCACCTGAGGACCTCCTAAACCCCTCTGGAGACCCCATCCCACCACCTGAGGACATCCCAAACCCCTCTGGAGACCCCATCCCACCACCTGAGTTCCTCCTAAACCCTCTGGAGACCCCATCCCACCAACTGAGGACCTCCTAAACCCTCTGGAGGCCCCATCCCACCACCTGAGGTCCTTCTAATCCATTCTGGAGACCCCATCCCACCACCTGGGGACCTCCTAAACTCTCTGGAGACCCCATCCCACCACCTGAGGACCTAAACCCCTCTGGAGACCCCATCCCACCGCTTGAGGGCCTCCTAAACCGTCTCGAGACCTCATCCCACCACCTGAGGACCTCCTAAACCCCTCTGGAGACCCCATCCCACCACCTGAGGACCTCCTAAACCCTCTGGAGACCCCATCCCACCACCTGAGGACATCCCAAACCCCTCTGGAGACCCCATCCCACCACCTGAGTTCCTCCTAAACCCTCTGGAGACCCCATCCCACCAACTGAGGACCTCCTAAACCCTCTGGAGGCCCCATCCCACCACCTGAGGTCCTTCTAATCCATTCTGGAGACCCCATCCCACCACCTGGGGACCTCCTAAACTCTCTGGAGACCCCATCCCACCACCTGAGGACCTAAACCCCTCTGGAGACCCCATCCCACCGCTTGAGGGCCTCCTAAACCGTCTCGAGACCTCATCCCACCACCTGAGGACCTCCTAAACCCCTCTGGAGACCCCATCCCACCACCTGAGGACCTCCTAAACCGCTCTGGAGACCCCATCCCACCACCTGAGGACCTCCTAAACCCTCTGGAGACCCCATCCCACCACCTGAGGACCTCCTAAACTGCTCTGGAGACCCCATCGCTCCACCTGAGGACCTCCTAAACCCTCTGGAGACCCCATCCCCTCACGCTTTCTCCCTCCCTCCCCCTGTCACGCTTTCTCTCCCCCCTTCCGATCTCACGCTTACTTCTTCCCCACCTCGCTCTTTCTCCCTCCCCTCCGCGTCGCGCTTTCTTTACTCCCTCGCCTCCTCGCGCTTTCTCCCCCCCCTCCACGGTTTCTCCCCCCCCCCGCCGTCTCCCCCCATCCTCGCCGCCTCCATGCCGCCACCTTTACCCCCAACACCAAACACACCACCCCGAGGCACCCAACAACTCCCAACCACGGCCCCGACGCCGCCATGGACGCTTCACACAAACCGCCTCAGCACGGACACCACCCTCCAAACCACCCCTCCACCAACGCTCCCCCCTCCTCAGCCGCTCCCACTCACGCCTCGACAGCAGACGACGCCTCCGCAGCCGCTCCTTGGTTTAATAACGGTACTCTATTGAAGGAAAGAAGATTGAAGAAAACTTCTAAAGGGGTTCCAGAGGGGTCCTTGAATGATCAAAAGGAGTTCCAGAGGGTTCTGGAAGTGTTTTGGTGGTCCCAGAGAGGTCTTTGAAGGATCTAAAGGGGTTCCAGAGGGTTCTGGAAGGGTTTTGGTGGTCTTCAAGGGGTCCTCGAAGGACCTAATTAGGTTCCAAAGGATTCTGGAAGGTTTCTCCCCCACTCCCAGTCTCGCGCTTTCTCTCCCTCCCTCCTCGCGCTTTCTCCCTAACCCTAACCATAACCCTAACCCTAATCCCTAGGAGGTTTGTGTGAAGCGTCCATGGGGGCGTCGGGGCCGTGGTTGGGAGTTGTTGGGTGCCTCGGGGTGGTGTGTTTGGCGTTGGGGGTAAAGGTGGCGGCATGGAGGCGGCGGTGACGGGGGGAGATGGCGGGGGGGGAGAAAGCGCGAGACGGGGAAAGGGAGAAAGCGTGAGAAGGGGAGGGGGGAGAAAGCGCGAAGTGGGGGAGATGGGGGGAGAAAGCGTGAGACGGGGAGGGAGAGAGAAAACGCGAGGTGGCGATGGGAAAAGCGCAAGGCGGGGGGTGGAGAAATCGCGAGGCGGGAGGGGGAGGGAGATAGAGCGAGATGGGGAGGGGGGGAGACAGCGCGAGGCGGGGAGGGAGATATCCGGAAAGTTAAAGTCACCCCCAAGGACAAGAGGCAGAGATTTAGAGACTGTCTTCAGTCGCTTTCTCCCCCCCTCTCCGCATCGCGGTCTTTCCACCACCTCCCTGCCTCACGCTTTCTCCCCCTTCCCCCCCCACCTCTCGCTTTCTCCCCGCTGCCTCGCGCTTTCTCCACTGCCTCCCTGTCTCGCGCTATCTCCCTCCCCTCCCCTCCTCGCGCTTTCTCCACCCCCGGCCTCGCGCTCTCTCCCCCCCTCCCCGCCTCGCACTTTCTCCCCCCTCCCCCCCGCTTCGCGCTTTCTCCCCCCCTCCCCCCGTCTCGCAATTTTCCCCCCTCCCCCTCGCCTCGCGCTTTCTCCCCCCCGCCACGCGCTTCCTCTCCCCCTCCCCTCCGCCTTGCACATTCTCCCCCCCTCCCCCTTTGCCTCGCAATTTCTCCCCCCCACCTCGCGCTTTCTCCACCCCCTCCCCATCTCGGGCTTTCTCCCCCACTCCCCCCCCGCCTCGCACATTCTGCCCCCTCCCCCCACCTCGCGTTCTCTCTCCCCCTCCTCCCGCCTTGCGCTTTCTCCCCCCCTCCCCCCCACATTGCACTTTCTCCCCTCCCCTTTTCGCACTTTCTCCCTCCTTTACCGACTCGTGCGTTCTCCTTCCCTCCCCGCGTTGTGCTTTCTATCCGCCCCGACTCGAGCTTCCTCCCCCCCTCCCCCCACCTCGCACTTTCCCCGCTGCTGAAAGATACAGCAAATGAATCACGAATAATGTATTATTAACTTTGCATCAGATAATGTATGCAGCACTGTATTCATAAACCTTGCAGAATGGAAAGAATCTTTAACACCAAAAACAGTTAAGTTCTGACATTTTAAGGACAGGAACAGATTTCATGGCCTGTTACAAATAATCACAACCTAAGGTTAAGCAATCCTTGCTCAGGCAGAAAGGGGCTGAGAACCACCTCTTGCAAAAAGATTTCCACGTCAGAGAAACATCCTCTCTCACTCTCTAAAGACTAAGGTACAAGAAAGGGCCATTCCCAACCCTACCAACTTGGCTTCGGATGGATCAGTCCTGTCTTTAGTCTGATGCTGTGATTTTGTGGGTAATTCAACCCGCCTGATTGTGTATCCCGTGGTTAAACTGGTTTGTTCGGAAGTGAAGAGTTCATTGTTTCTAAACCTTCTCACCTGTGACCATTTCCAACTCTCTGATCTGAACTCTTCTGACTCTCTCTTCTCCTGAATGCCTCAATTTATGATGTATAAAACTGACCTCCTTATAAAACATCCAACCCCTACTTAAAGGGGCTACAAGTTCTGTTAAAGGGGCCATCCTCACTCTGCAGGATGGGTCTGGTCTCTCCATCCCCGTGGGCAGAAGGCCTGGCCTGTAGCGGAAAACACTACTTATTGCTAAACCCCAACAGTACTTTTCATATTGTTCAGGGCTGTCAAATATTCATATTTCTCCCCCCGCGCTTCGCGTTTCTCCCCCCCGCCTCGCACTTTCTCCCCCCAACGCCTCGCGCTTTCTCCCCCCCTCCCCCCGCCTCGCACTTCTCCCCCCCTGCCCCGCGTTTTCTCCCCCCCCATATTGCGCTTTTTCACCCCCTCCCTCCCCACCTCGCGCTTTATCCCCCACTCCTTGCTCCTTCTCACCCCTTCCCCCCCCGCCTCTCACTTTTTCTCTCCCTCCCCCCCGTCTCGCACTTTCTGCCCCCCGGCCTCGCGCTTTCTCCCCCCTTTACCGCCTTTGCTCTTTCTGCCCCCGCCTCGCGCTTTCTCTCCCTCCCGGCCTCGCACTTTCTCCCCCCTCCCCCCCGCCTCGCGCTTTCTCCCCCCCTCCCCGCCTCGCACTTTCTCCCCCCCACCCCCCCCGCCTCGCACTTTCTCCCCCCTCCCCCCCGTCTCGCGCTTTCTCCCCCCCGCCTCGCGCTTTCTCCCCCCCTCCCCCCCCGCCTTGCACTTTCTCCCCCCTTCTCCCCCCACCTTGCGCTTTCTCCCCCCTCCTCTCTCGTGCTTTCTCCCCCATCCCCCTTCGTCTCGCGCTTTCTCCCCCCCCGCCTCACGCTTCCTGTCCCCCTCTGCCCGGCCTCGCACTTTCTCCCCCCCTTTCCCCCAGCCTCGCACTTTCTCCCCCCCCGCCTCGCAGTTTTTCACTCCCCTCCCCACCTCGCGCTTTCCCCCCCCTCGCCTTGCACTTTCTCCCCCCTCCCTCCCGCCTCGCGCTTTCTCCCCTCCTCCCCTCCCGCCTCGCGCTTTCTCTGCCCCTCCCCTCCCGCCTCGCGGGGAAAGTGCGAGGTGGGGGGGAGGGGAGGAGAAAGCGCGAGGCGGGGGGCGGAGAAAGTGCGAGGTGGGTAGAGGGGGGGAGAGAGCGCGAGGCAGGGGGGAGGGGGTGAGAAAGCCCGAAGCGGGGAGCTGGTGGAGAAAGTGCGAGGCAGGGGGAGAGAAAGCGCAAAACGGGGGGGAGGGGGAGAAAGCGCGAGGCGGAGGGGGAGGGGGAAGAAAGCGCGAGATGGGGAGGGGGGAGAAAGCGCGAGGTGGGGGGGGAGAAAGTTCGAGGGCGGCGGAGGGGGGCAGAAAGCGAGAGGCGGGGGGAGGGGGGGATAAAGCGTGAGGCGGGGAAGGAGAAAGCGCGAGGCTGGGAGAGGGGGGAGAAAGCACGAGACGGGGGGGAGGGGGGGAGAAAGCGCGAGGAGGGTGGGGAGGGGGGGAGATAGGGCGAGACAGGGAGGGGGAGAGAGAGCGCGAGGCGGGGGGGGGAGGGGGGAGAGAGAGCGAGGTGGGGGGGATGGGGGAGAAGGTGCGAGGCGGGGGGGACAGGGATAGAAAGCGCGAGGCGGGGGGGAGAAAGTGCGCGACGGGGAAGGGAGAAAGTGCGAGGTGGGGAGGGGGGAGAGAGCGCGAGGCGGGGAGGGGGGAGAGAGCGCGAGGCGGGGAGGGGGGAGAGAAAGCGCGAGGCGGGGGGGAGGGGGGAGAAAGTGCGAGGCGGGGGGGAGGGAGGGAAAAAGCGCGAGGCGGGGGGGAAGGGAAAAAAGCGCGAGGCGGGGGGGAGGGGGGAGAAACTGCGAGGCGGGGGGGGAGAAAGCACGAGGCGGGGAGGAGGGAGAGAGCGCGAGACGGGGAGGGTTGGGGAAAGTGCAAGGCGGGGGGGGAGGGGAGAGAAAGCGCGAGGCGGGAGGGGAGGGAGATATCCGGAAAGTTAAAGTCCCCCCCAAGGCCAAGAGGCAGAGATTCAGAGACTGTCCCCAGCTGTTTATAGAAGAGCTCCTCAGCTGCTGCTTCTTGGCTGGGTGCTCTGTAAGAGACTCCCAGCACAAAGTCCCCCTTCTTGTGGGCTCCTCTGATTTTAGCCCATAGGCACTCGATCCCATCCTCACCGTCTCCCTCCCCGCCCCGCCTCGCGCTTTCTCCCCCCTCCCCGTCTCGCGCTTTATCCCCCCCTCCCCCCCATCTCGCGCTTTCTCCCCCCACTCCCCCCTTGGCGCTTTCTCCCTCCCTTTTCCGCCTCGCACTTTCTCCCCCCCTCCACGTCTCACGTTTACTCCCCCCCTCCCCGCCTCGAGCTTTCTCCCCTCCTTCCTCCCCGCCTCGCAATTTCTCCCCCCTCTCCCCCGCCTCGCGCTTTTTCCCCCCCTCCCACCCTGCCTCACGTGGAAAGTGCGAGGTGGGGGGGAGGGGGGAAGAAAGCACGATGCGGGGGGAGGGAGAAAGCGCGAGGCCGGGGGGGGGGGGGGAGGTAGGGCGAGACAGGGAGGGAAGGGAAAAAGCGCGAGGCGGGGGGGAGGGGGGGAGATAGGGCGAGGCGGGGGGGGAGAAAGTGCGAAACGGGGGGGGAGAGGGGGAGAAAGTGCGAGGCGGGGGGGAGGGAGGGAAAAAGTGCGAGGCGCGGGGGAGGGGGTGAGAAGGAGCAAGGCGGGGGGAGAAAGCGTGAGGCGGGGAGAGGGGCAGAAAACGCGTGGGGGGAGGGGGGGAGAAAGCGCGAGGGGGGGAGGGGGGGAGAAAGCGCGAGGCGGGGGGGAGGGGGAGAGGAAGCGCGAGGGGGCGTGGGGAGGGGGGAGATATCGCGAGACGGGGAGGGTGGGGAGAAAGCGGGTGACGGGGGAGAGAAAGCGCGAGGCGAAGGGGGGAGGGGGGGAGAAAGTGCAAGGGGGAGCGGAGGGGGGCAGAAAGCGAGAGGCGGGGGGGGCAGAAAGCGCGAGGGGGGGTTGAGAAAGCACGAGGCGGGGAGAGGAGAAAGTGCGAGGCGGGGGGGGACTGGGGGAGAAAGTGAGACGTTGGGGGGGAGAAAGTGCGAGGCGGGGAGGGGGGGAGAATGCGCGAGGCGGTGTTGGAGAAAGCGCTTTCTCCCCGCTCCTCTCCTCGCGCTGTCTCCTACACACTCCTCCCGTTTTCTCCATACCACGCGTCGCGCTTTCTCCCCTTCTCGCCTCGCTCTTTTTCCACCCCCCGCCTCGCGCTTTCTCCCTTCCCTCCCCCCCGCCTCGCGCTTTCTCCCCCCTCCCCCACCTCGGGCTTTCTCCCTCCCCCCCCGCCTCGCGCTTTCTCCCCCATCCCCGTCTCGCACTTTTTCCACTCCCTCCTCGTCTCGCGCTATCTCCCCCCCTCCCCCCACCGCCTCGCCATTTTGCCCCAGCACCCCGTCTCGTGCTTTCACCCCCAATTCCCGTCTCGCGCATTCTCCCCCTCCCCGCCTCGCGTTTTCTCCATCCTCCCGCCTCGCACTTTGTCCACTCCCTCCCCGCCTCGCACATTCTCCACCCCGTCTCGCGCTTTCCCCCCCATCTCGCGCCTTCTCCCCCCCTCCCCGCCTCGCGCTTTCTCCCACCCCCACCTCGCATTTTCTCTCTCCCTTCCAGTCTCGCACTTTCTCCCCGCCTCCCCGCCTCGCACTTTCACCGCCCCTCCCCTCTCCTCGCGCTTCCTCCCCCCCTCCCCTCTCGCCTCGCGCTTTCTCCCCCCCTCCCCCCCACTCTCGTGGGGAAAGTGCGAGGTGGGGGGGAGGGGGGGAGAAAGCACGAGTTGGTAAAGGGGGGAGAAAGTGCGAAAAGGGGAGGGGAGAAAGTGTGATGTGGGGGGGAGGGGAGGAAAAAGCGCGAGGCGGGGGGCAGAGAATGTGCGCGGCGGGGGGAGGGGGGAGAGAGCGCGAGGCGGAGGGGGAGGGGGAGAAAGCGCGAGGCGGGGAGGGGGAGAGAAAGCGCGAGGCGGAGGGGGGAGGGGGGAGAAAGTGCCGGGGGGGCGGAGGAGGGCAGAAAGCGCGAGGCGGGGGGAGAGGGGGGGAGAAAGCGCGAGGCAGGGAGGGAGTGGGAGAGAAAGCGTGAGGAGGTGGGGAGAAAGCGCGAGGCGGGGGGGGAGGGGGGGAGAAATTGTGAGGCGGGGAGGTGGGAGAGAGCGCGAGGCGGGGGAGGAGGGGGGGAAAAGCGTGAGGTGGAGGAAGGGGGGAAGAAAGCGCGAGGCGGGGGGGGAGGAAGGGAGAAACCGCGAGGTGGGGGGCGGGAGACGGTGAGGATGGGATCGAGTGCCTATGGGTTAAAATCAGAGGAGCCCACAAGAACGGGGACTTTGTGCTGGGAGTCTCTTACAGAGCACCCAGCCAAGAAGCAGCAGCTGAGGAGCTCTTCTATAAACAGCTGGGGACAGTCTCTGAATCTCTGCCTCTCGGCCTTGGGGGGGACTTTAACTTTCCGGATATCTCCCTCCCCGCCTCGCGCTTTCTCTCCCCCTCCCCCCCCCTCGCGCTTTCTGCCCCCCTCCCTGCCCCGCGCTTTCTCTCCCCCGCCTCGCGGTTTTTCCCCCACTCCCCGCCTCGCGCTTTCTCCTCCCCCGTCTCGCACTTTCACTTCCCCTCCCCGTCTTGAGCTGTCTTCTCCCTTTCCTGCCCCGCGCTATCTCCACCCCTGTCCCCCCGCCTCGCGCTTTCTCCCCCCTTCCCCCCCGACTCGCCCTTTCTCTCCCCCCGCCTCGCTATTTTTCCCTGCCCCACGTCGCGCTTTTCCCCCCCTCCCTGTCTTACGCTTTCTCCTCATTCCCGACTCGCGCTTCCTCCCCCCCCCTTCCCGCCTCGCGCTTTCTATCCCCCTCCCCCCCGCCTCGCACCTTCTCCCCCCCTCCCCCCCGCCTCGCGCAGTGGGAGAAAGCGCGAGGCGGGGAGGGGGTGGAGAAAAGGCGGGGAGGAGGTGGAGAAAGAGCGAGGCAGAGAGGGGTGGAGTTTTAGGTTTAGGTTTAGGGATTTCTCCCTCCCCTCCTCGCGCTTTCTCCCCCCCTCCCCGCCTCGCGCTTTCTCCCCCGCTCCCTTCGCGCTTTCTCCCCCCCTCCCCCCTCGTGTCTCGCTTTCTTCCTCCCGCCTCGCGCTTTCTTCCCCCTCCTCCCCCGGCCTCACGTTTTCTCCCCCTACTCCTCGCGCTTCTTTTCCCCCATTTCGCGCTGTCTCCCTTCCTCCCCGTCTCGCGCTCTCTCCACTCCTCCCCCTCTTCATCTCGCGCTTTCTCCACCCCCTCCCCCACCCCCTCGCGCTTTCTTCCCCCTCCCTCCCAGCCTCACGCTCTCTCCCCCCTCCCCCCCGCCTCGCGCTTTCTGCCCCCTCCCCCACGCCTCGCGCTTTCTCCCCCCCACGCCTCGCCCTTCCCCCTCCCCGCCTCGCGCTGTTCTCCCCCCCATCCTTGCCTCGTGCTTAACCCTTAGAGTTAGGGTTAGGGTTAGGGTTTGGGTTAGGGATAGGGGTTAGGGTTAGGGTTAGGCACTTTCCCCCCTCCTCCCCGCCTCGTGCTTTCTCCACCCCCCCCCCCCCCGCCTCGCGCTTCCTACCCCCTTCCCGGATTGCGCTTTCTCCCCCCTCTCCCCACCTCGCGCTTTCTCCGCCTCCTCAGTGCCTCTTGCTTTCTCCCCCCCACCTCGCCCTTTCTCACCCCCGCCTTGCGCTTTCTTCCCCCCCCCCCCGCCTCGCGTTTCCCCCCCCCCCCGCGCATTCTCCCCCCCCTCCCGGTCTTGCGCATTCTCCCCCCCTTTCCCCATCTCGCGCTTTCTCCCCCCCACGCCTCGCCTTCCCCCTCCCCTCCTCGCGCTTTTCTCCCCCCCCTCCTTGCCTCGCGCTTAACCCTTAGATTTAGGGTTAGGGTAAGAGTTAGGGTCGTTAGGGTTAGGGTTAGGGTTAGGGTTAGGGTTGGGTTAGGGTTAGGGTTAGGGTTAGGGTTAGGGTTAGGGTTAGGGTTGGGTTAGGGTTAGGGTTGGGTTTAGGGGTTAGGGTTAGACGCTTTCCCCCCTCCTCCCCGCTTCGCGCTCTCTCCCCTCCCTCGCCTCGTGCTTTTCCCCTCCCCGCTTCGCGCTTTCTCCACCCCCTCTTCTCCTCGTGCTTTCTCCCCCCTCCCCCCCGCCTCGCGCATTCTCCCCCCCACACCCGTCTCGAGACGGGGTGCGGGGGTAAAATCGCGAGGCGGTGGGGGGAGGGGGGGAGATAGCGCGAGGCGGGGTGGGAGTGGAAAAAGCGCGAGACGGGGATGGGGGGAGAAAGCGCGACTCGGGGGGGGTGGAGATAGCCCGAGATGGGAGGGAGAAAGAACGAGGCGGAGATGAAAAAAGCGCGAGGCGGGGAGGGGGGGAGAAAGAGCGAGGCGGGGTTGAGGGCACTAAGCACGAGGCGCAGGGGAGAAAGCGCGAGACGGTAAAGGGTGGAGAAAGAGCGAGGCGGAGGGGAGAAAGGGAGGAAGCACAAGGCGGGGGGGAGGAACTGCGAGGCGGGGGGAAGAGGGGGATAGAAAGCACTTGGCGGGGGGAAGGGGGGGAGAAAGCGCGAGGTGTGAGGAGGAGAAAGCAGGAGGCGGGGGGGAGGGGGAATAAAGCGCTTTCTTCCCCCCCTCCCCCCCCACCTCGCACTTTCTCCCCCCCTCCCCACCCGCCTCGCGCTTTTCCCCATCCCACCACCTGAGGACCTCCCAAACCCCTCTGGAGACCCCATCCTACCACCTGAGGACCTCCCAAATCCCACTGGAGACCCCATCCCACCACCTGAGGAGCTCCTAAACACCTCTGGAGAACCCATCCAACCACCTGAGGACCTCTTAAACCCCTCTGGAGACCCCATCCCACCACCTGAGGACTGCCTAAACCCCTCTGGAGATCCCATCCCACCACCTGAGGACCTCCCAAACCCCTCTGGAGACCCCATCCCACCACCTGAGGACCTCCTAAACCCCTCTGGAGATCCCATTCCACCACCTGAGGACCTCCCAAACCCTCTGGAGACCCCATCCCACCACCTGAGGACCTCCTAAACCCTCTGGAGACCCCATCCCATCATTTGAGGACCTTATAAACCCTCTGGAGACCCCATCCCACCACCTGAGGACCTCCTAAACCCCTCTGGAGACCTCATCCCACCACCTGAGGATCTCCCAAACTTTCTGGAGACTCCATCCCACCACCTGAGGACCTCCTGGACCCCTCTGGAGACCCCATCCCACCACCTGAGGACCTCCTGAACCCTCTGGAGACCCCATCCAACCACCTGAGGACCTCTTAAACTTCTCTGGAGACCCCATCCCACCACCTGAGTACTGCCTAAACCCCTCTGGAGATCCCATCTCACCACCTGAGGACCTCCTAAACCCTTATGGAGACCCCATCATACGACCTGAGGGCCTCCTGAACCCCTCTGGAGATCCCATCCCACCACCTGAGGATCTCCTAAACCCTCTGGAGACCCCATCCCACCACCTGAGGAACTCCCAAACCCCTCTGGAGACCACATCCCACCAGCTGAGAACCTCCTAAAGCCTTTGGAGACCCCATCCCACCACCTGAGGACCTCTCACACTCCTTGGAGACTGCATCCCACCACCTGAGGACCTCCTAAGCCCTCAGGAGACCCCATCCCACCACCTGAGGACTTCATAAACCCTCTGGAGACCCCATCTAACCACCTGAGGACCTCCTAAACCCCTCTGGAGACCACATCCCACCAGCTGAGAACCTCCTAAAGCCTTTGGAGACCCCATCCCACCACCTGAGGACCTCTCACACTCCTTGGAGAATGCATCCCACCACCTGAAGACCTCCCAAATCCCACTGGAGACCCCATCCCACCACCTGAGGAGCTCCTAAACACCTCTGGAGAACCCATCCAACCACCTGAGGACCTCTTAAACTTCTCTGGAGACCCCATCCCACCACCTGAGTACTGCCTAAACCCCTCTGGAGATCCCATCTCACCACCTGAGGACCTCCTAAACCCTTATGGAGACCCCATCATACGACCTGAGGGCCTCCTGAACCCCTCTGGAGATCCCATCCCACCACCTGAGGATCTCCTAAACCCTCTGGAGACCCCATCATACGACCTGAGGGCCTCCTGAACCCCTCTGGAGACCCCATCCCACCACCTGAGGACCTCCTAAACCTTCTGGAGACCCCATCCCACCACCTGAGGACCTCCCAAAGCATGTGGAGACCCCATCCCACCACCTGAGGACCTCCTAAACCCTCTGGAGACCCCATCCCACCACCTGAGGACCTCCTAAACCCTTCTGGAGACCCCATCCCACCACCTGAGGACCTCCTAAACCCTCTGGAGACCCCATCCCACCACCTGAGGACCTCCTAAACCCTCTGGAGACCCCATCCCACCACTGAGGACCTCTCCAGGCCCTGTGGCTTCACTGTGGTCGTGTCCTCCGTGGAGCTCCTGGTCATCTTCTGGGTGGCTTTGGTGGCCAAAGTCACGGACGTGGATGGTGATCGGTGGCCCGAAGTGGCCATCGGAGCACCTCTGGAGGACAACGAGAGCGGCGCCGTCTGCATCTTCTGTGAGGGTCGATGAAAGGATCCGTTTCTGTCCCCCCATTCCCCTCAGGCGCTGAAGCACCGGCGCAGGCCTGGCAGGAACAGCCGGAGCTGCTGTGCTTTGTACCTCTCCGGATGAGCGCAGGACAAATGCTTTGTTCCTGTCCCATACAGTCACTATTGCAGCAGCTCCGTGACGCCCGGCGAGCGCCAGAGCCAACGGCTCCTCATTAACTGCTGTGGTGAAAGATACCACAGAGCCAAACCCCAACCCCGCGCGCGCAGGACGAGGGCATTTAAAGAGCGAGGTGACGATGACTACCGGCCTTCATCGGGGACCCCAAAACCGACCCCCGCCGCCAGGAGAAGCGCATGGGCAAGGGGAGAACCCCTGCCCCCAGCACTGACCTCACCTCAGACCCTCCTCTCCCGGCACGGGTGGCTGCGGGGGGAGCGTGGTGGGACAAAGGAGGGGCACCAGGAGGGATCCGGTGCAGGGACCAACAGAAACGGCAGCTCTGGAGCAGCTGAGCTTCCAGGATCTTCCCCACCGTGAGATCACATCGATCGAAGACAGAAGCAGAGGAACCTCTTCTGGACCGCGACCCCCAAGACGCCGGACGTCTGCGGACCCGTGCTGGGAGCTATGACCCCTTTCTCCTTCCCTTTTTTTTCTTTCTTCTTTTCCTCCCCATCCTTTCCCTCACTCTCTCTCTCTCTCTCTTTTATCGCAAACCGCTTCACGGGAATAAATAATAAAGTTCCTGTTTGGATTGGAATTTAACTCCCTTGAATCGTTGCTTTGCTTCTTTTTGCACTCCGAGATCATAGCGAAAAAGAACCAACACGCGTCCACTTACGAGTGGACTGTGACACCCCCGTCTCGCGCTTTCTCCCCCCCGTCTCGTGCTTTCTCCAACTCCTCCCTGCCTAACCCTAACCCTAAACCTAAGCCAAACCCTAACTCTAACCCTAACGACCCTAACCCTAACCCTTAAACCTAACCCTAACCCTAAACCCTAACTCCGAACCCTAACCCTAACCTTTGGAACCCCTTCAGTTCATTCAAAGACCCCTCTGAGACCACCAAAACCCTTCCAGAACCCTCTGGAACCCCTTTAGATCCTTCAAGGACTCCTTCAAGACCACCAAAATCCTTCCAGAACCCTCTGGAACCCCTTTAGATCCTTCAAGGACACCTCTGAAACCACCAAAACCCTTCCCGAACCTTCTGGAACCCCTTTAGATCCTTCAAAGACCCCTCTGGGACCACCAAAACCCTTCCAGAACCCTCTGGAACCTCTTTAGATCCTTCAAAGGATCACCTTCGTGCCTAACTCTAACCCTAACACTAACCCGAACCCTAACGCTAATGGCCCCAAAACCTAACCCTGACCCTAACCCTAACGCTTTCTCCCCCCCCGCCTCGCTCTAACTCCACTTCCCCCCCGCCTCACGCTTTCTCCACCCCCCTCCCCGTCTCGCACTTTGTCCCCCCCTTCCGTCTCGCGCATTCTCCCTCCCCTCACGCTTTCTCCCCACCCCCTCCTCACGCTTTCTCCCCCCCCGTCTCGCGCTTTCTCCCTCCCCGCCTCTCGCTTTCTCCCCCCGTCCCCCCCGCCTCGCACTTTCTCCCTTTTCCGCCCGCCTCGTGCTCTCTCCCCCCCTCTCCCCTCGCCTCGCACTTTCTCCTCTCCCCGCCTCGTGCTTTCTCAACCCCCCCTCTCGCTTTCTCCCCCCCTCCCCCCGCCTCTCGCTTTCTGCCCCCCTCCGCCCCCCCTCGCACTTTCTACCCCCCTCCCCCCTCGTCACATGCCTTCTCCCCCACTCTCCCCCCCGCCACGCGCTTCCTATCCCTCTCCCCCCCACCTCGCACCTTTTCCCCCCCTCCCCCCCAGCCTCGCGCTTTCTCCCCCCCTCCCCGTCTCGCCCTATCTCCCCCCCTCCCCCCCCGCCTCGCACTTTCTCCCACTCCGCCTCGCACTTTCTCCAACCCTCCCCGCCTCGCGCTTTCTCCTCCCCTCCACCCCCGCCTCGCGCATTCTCCCCCCCTCCCCGTCTCGCCCTATCTCCCCCCCTCAGCCCCCGGCTCGCACTTTCTTCCCCCTTCCCCCACTCGCGCTTTCTCCCCCCCACCCCCCCGCCTTACACTTTTCTCCCCCTCCCCCCCACCTTGCACTTTAACTCCCCTTCTCCCCCCACCTCGCGCCTTCTCCACCCCTCCCCTCTCACGCTTTCTCCCCCATCCCCCTTCGTCTCGTGCTTTCTCCCCCCTCCCTCCCCACCTCGCGCTTCCTGTCCCCCTCCGCCCGGCCTCGCACTTTCTCCCACCCCGCCTCGCGCTTTTTCACTCCCCTCCCCACCTCGCGCTCTCTCCCCCCATCCTCCCCGCCTCGCACTTTCTCCCCCCCTTTCCCCCACATCGCACTTTCTCCCCTCCCATTTTCGCGCTTTCTCCCCCCCTCCCCGCGTCGCGCTTTCTATCCACCCCGACTCGAGCTTCCTCCCTTCCCCCCCCGCCTCGCACTGAATGTGCGAGGTGGGGGGGAGGGGGGAGAAAGTGCGAGGCGAAGGGGGAGGGGGGGAGGAAGTGCGAGGCGGGCGGGAGAAACGCGAAGCGCGGGGGGAGAAATCGCGAGGCGGGGAGGGGGGGAAAAACGCGAGGCGGGGGGGTGGAGAAAGCTCGAGGAGGAGAGGGGAGGGAGAAAGCGTGGGGCGGGGATGGGGTGGAGAAAGCGCGAGGCGGGGACAAGGGGAAAAAGTGCGAGGTGGTTGTAGACGGGGGAGAAAGCGCAAGGGGGCGGGGGCAGGGGGGGTGAAAGCGCGAGGCGGGGAGGGGGGGAGAAAGTGCGAGACTGGAAGGGAAAGAGAAAATGCGAGGTGGGGTGGGAGAAAGCGCGACGCGGGGGGGGCAGAAAGCGCGAGGCGGGGGGGAAAGCGCGAGACGGGGGGGAGAAAGCGCCAGGCGGAAGGGGGGGAGGAGAAAGCACGAGCCGGGGGCGAAGAAAGTGAGATGCGGCGGTGAGAGAAAGCGCGAGGATGGGAAGGGAGGGAGAAAGCGCGAGGTGAGGAGGGGGTGGAGAAAGCACGAGACGGGGAGAGAGAAAGCCCGAGGTGGGGGAGGGAGAGAAAGTGCGAGGTGGGGGAGGGAGAAAGAGCGAGGCAGGGGGGAAAAGGCGCGAGGCGGGGAGAGGAGAGAAAGCGCGAGGCAGGGAGGGTGGGAGGAAGAGCGAGGCGGGGGGTGGAAAAAAGAGCGAGGCGAGAAGGGGAGATGCGTGGGATGGAGAAAACGGGAGGCGTGTGTAGGAGAAAGCGCGAGGAGAGGAGCGGGGGAGAAATCGCTTTCTCCACCACCGCCTCGTGCATTCTGCCCCCCCTCCCTGCCTCACGCTTTCTCCCCCCTCCCCGCCTCGCGCTGTCTCCCTCACTTCCCATCCTCGCGCTTTCTCTCACCGCCGCATCTCACTTTCTTCCCCCCCGCCTACGCTTTCTCCCCCCCCCGTCGCTTTCTCCCCCCTCTCCACCTCGCACTTTCTCCCTCCCCTCCTCGCGCTTTCTCCCCCCCTTCCCGCCTCGCGCTTTCTCCCCCCTTCTCCCCCCGCCTCGCGCCTTCTCCACCCCTCCCCTCTCGCGCTTTCTCCCCCATCCCCCTTCGTCTCGCGCTTTCTCCCCCCCTCCCAACCCTCCTAGCAGTTTTTTCCCTCTACCCCGCCTCGCGCTTTCTCCACCCCCTCCCCACCTCGCACTTTCACCCCTCCGCCTCGCACTTTCCCCGCGAGGCGTGGGGGGAGGGCGGGAGAAATCGCGAGGCGGGGGGGGAGAAAGCGCAAGGAGGTAAAGGGGAGACAAAGCGCGATGCAGAGGGGGAGGGGGGGAGAAAGCGCGAGGCGGGGAGGGAGAGGGTGAAAAAGCAAAATACGGGGGGGGAGAAAACGCGGGGCAGGGTGGGAAAAACGCGAGTGGGGGAAGGGGGAAGAAAGTGCGAGCCGGGGTGGGAGGGGGGGAGATAGGGCGAGACGGGGAGGGGGGGGAGAATGCGCGAGACGGGGGGAGGAGGGAAATAGCGTGAGACGGGGAGTGTGGGAGAAAGCGCGAGGCGGGGGGGGAGGAGAGGGGAAAGCGCGACGCCGAGGGGGAGAAAGCTTTATCCACCCCCGCCTCGCCCTTTCTCCCGCCACGCCTCACGCTTTCCCCCCCCCCATCTCGCGCTTTCTCCACCCCCTCCCAGCTTTTTCTCCATCCCCTCCCTGCCTCGCGCTTTCTCCCCTCCCCCTGCCTCGCGCTTTCTCCCCCCCCTCCTGGTCTCACACATTCTCCCCCCTCCTCCCCGCCTCGCGCTTTCTCCCTCCCTCCCCCCCCGCCTCACGCTTTCTCTTCCCCCGTCTCGCGCTTTCACTTCCCCTCCCCGTCTCGAGCTCTCTTCTCCCTTCCCCGCCCCGCGCTATTTCCCACTCTCCCCGCCTCGTGCTTTCTCCCTCCTCTGCACGCTTCGTGCTTTCTCCCCCCCTCCCGGCCTCGCACTTTCTCTCCCCCCACCCCCCCCGCCTCGCGCTTTCTCCCCCCTCCCTCCCCGCCTCGCGCTTTCTCCCCCCCTCCCCCCCACATCGCACTTTCTCCCCTCCCCTTTTCGTGCTTTCTCCCCCCTCCCCGCGTCGCGCTTTCTCTCCGCCCTTACTCGAGCTTCCTCCCCCCCCTGCCCCCCACCTCGCACTTTCCCCGCGAGGCGGGGGGGGAGGGGGGAGAAATTGCGAGGCGGGGGGGGAGGAGGGGAGAAAGCACGAGGCAGGGGGAGAAAGAGCAAGGTGGTAAAGGAGGGAGAAAGCGCGAGGCGAGGGGGGAGAAAGTGTGAGGCGAGGAGGGGGGAGAAAGCGCGAGACGGGGGGGAGGGGGCGAGAAAGAGCGAGGCGGGGGGGAAAGCGCATGTTGGGGGGACAAAGTGCGAGGCGGGGAGGGAGGGGGGAGAAAGCGCGAGGCGGGGAGGGAGGGGGGAGAAAGCGCGAGGCGGGGAGGGAGGGGGGAGAAAGCGCGAGGCGGGGGGGAGGGGGGAGAATGCGCGAGGCGGGGGGGGAGAAAGCTCGAGGAGGAGAGGGGAGGGAGAAAGCGTGGGGCGGGGGAGAGGGAGGGAGAAAGCCCGAGACGGGGGGCGGGAGACGGTGAGGATTGGATCGAGTGCCTATGGGTTAAAATCAGAGGAGCCCACAAGAAGGGGGACTTTGTGCTGGGAGTCTCTTACAGAGCACCCAGCCAAGAAGCAGCAGCTGAGGAGCTCTTCTATAAACAGCTGAGGACAGTCTCTGAATCTCTGCCTCTTGGCCTTGGGGGTGACTTTAACTTTCCGGATATCTCCCTCCCCGCCTCGCGCTTTCTCTCCCCTCCCCCCCCTCGCGCTTTCTGCCCCCCTACCTGCCCCGTGCTTTCTCTCCCCCGCCTCGCGGTTTTTCCCCCACTCTCCGTCTCGCGCTTTCTCCCCCCCTCCCCGTCTCGCAATTTCTCCCCCCGTCCCTTCCCCCCTGCCTCGCGATTTCTCCCGCACCTCCCCCGCGCTTTCTCCCCCCCATCCCCGCCTCGCGCTTTCTCACTCACTCCCCGCCTCACGCTTTCTCCTCCCCCGTCTCGCGCTTTCTCTTCCCCTCCCCATCTCGAGCTGTCCTCTCCCTTCCCCGCCCCGCGCTATTTCCCACTCTCCCCGCCTCGTGCTTTCTCCCTCCCCTGCACGCCTCGCGCTTTCTTCACCACCCCCCGCCTCGCGCTTTCTCCCCCCTCCCCCCCCGCCTCGCGCTTTCTCCCACCCTTCCCCCCGCCTCGCTCTTTCTCTCCCCCCGCCTCGCTATTTTTCCGTGCCCCACGTAGCGCTTTCCCCCCCTCCCTGTCTTACGCTATCTCCTCTAATCCCCGCCTCGCGCTTTCTCCACCCCCTCCCCGCCTCGCGCTCTCCCCCACTCCCCCTCCGCATTGCGCTTCCTCCCCCATTTACCTCCTCGCGCTTTCTCCCCCCCGGCTCGCACTTTCTCCCCTCTTCCCCCCGCCTCGCACTTTCTCCCCCCCTCCCCTCCCCGCCTCGCACTTTCTCCCCAACTCCCCCCCGTCTCGCTCTTTCTCCCCCCCTCCCCGTCTCACGTTTTTTCTCCCCCTTCCCACCTCGCACTTTCTCCCCCCTCCCCCCTGTCTCGCGCTTTCTCCCCCCCCCCCCCCGCCTCGCACTTTCTCCCCCCTCCCCCTTCGTCTCGTGCTTTCTCCCCCCCGCCTCCCGCTTTTTCCCGTCCTCCCCCCCCACATCGCATTTTCTCCCCCTCCCCGCCTCGCGCTTTCTCACCCCCTCCTCCCTCGCCTCGCACTTTTTCCCTCCCTCCTTCCCCGCCTCGCGCTTTCTCCCCCTCCCCCTCCACCTCGCGCTCTCTCCCCCCCTCCCCCCGCCGCGCACATTCTCCGCCCCCCGCCTCACGCTTTCTCCTCCCCTCCCCCCCACATCACACTTTCTCCCCTCCCCTTTTCGCGCTTTCTCCCCCCTTTACCAACTCGTGCTTTCTCCCCACCTCCCCCCCACCTCGCACTTTCCACACGAGGGTGGGGGGGAGTGGGGGAGAAAGTGCGAGGCGGGAGGGAGGGAGGAGAAAGTGCGAGGCGAGGGGGGAGGGGGGAGAAAGCGCGAGGCGAGAGGGGAGGGTGGGAGGAAGCGCGAGGAGAGGGGAGGGGCAGTGAAAGTGCGAGGCGGGGGGGGGGAGAAAGTGCGAGACTGGAAGGGAGAGAGAAAATGCGAGGTGGGGGTGGGAGAAAGCGCGAGGCGGAGGGGAAAAAGCGCGAGGCGGGGGGGCAGAAAGCACGAGGCGGGGAGGGGGGGAGAAGGCGCGAGACGGGGGGGAAAGAGCGAGATGGGGTGGAGAATGTGCGAGGCGGGGAGGGAGTGGACAAAGTGCGAGGCGGGAGGATGGAGAAAACGCGAGGCGGGGAGGGGGAGAATGCGCGAGACGGGAAGTGGGGGTGAAAGCGCGAGACGGGGTGCGGGGGCAAAATGGCGAGGCGGTGGGGGGAGGGGGGGAGATAGCGCGAGACGAGGAGGGAGTGGAAAAAGTGCGAGATGGGGATGGGAGGAGAAAGCGCGAGGCAGGGGGGGAGGGAGAGAGCCCGAGGTGGGGGAGGGGGGAGAAAGCGCGAGGCGTTGGGGGAGAAAGCGCGACACGGCGGGGAGGGAAGGGAGAAAGCGCGAGGGGGGGGGTGGAAAAAGAGCGAGGCGAGAAGGGGAGAAAGCGCGACGTGTGGTATGGAGAAAACGGGAGGAGTGTGTAGGAGACAGCGCGAGAAGAGGAGCGGGGGAGAAAACGCTTTCTCCACCACCGCCTCACACATTCTCCCCCTCCTCCCTGCCTCGCGCTTTCTCCCCCTCCCCGCCTCGCACTTTCTCCCCCAGTCCCCCCCCGCCTCGCACTTTCTCCTCTCCCCGCCTCGTGCTTTCTCAACCCCCCCTCGCGCTTTCTTCCCCTTCCCCCCGCCTCTCGCTTTCTGCCCCCCTCCGCTCCCCCTTGCACTTTCTCCCCCCCTCCCCCCTTCGCCTCGCGCTTTCTCTCCCCCCGTCACGCGCTTTCTCCCCACCCTCCCCGTCTCGCGATATCTCCCCCCTCCCCACGCCCCCTCGCGCTTCCTCTCCCCCTCCCCCCCAGCCTCGCGCTTTCTCCCCCCCTCCCCCCCTCGCGCTTTTACCCCCCTCCCCCCACGCGTTTTCTGCCCTCCTCCCCGCCTCGCGCTTTCTCCCCCCCGCCTTGCTCCTTCTCACCCCCTCCCCCGCGCCTCGCACTTTTTCCCTCCCTCCCCCCCCGCCTCGCACTTTCTCCCCCTCTCCCCCCCCGTTTCGCACTTTCTCCCCCCCCCGCCTCGCCCTATCTCCCCCCCTCCCCCCCCGCCTCGCACTTTCTCCCCCCCTTTTCCGCCTCGCACTTTCTCCCCCCTTCCCTGCCTCGCGCTTTCTCCCCTCCCCCCCGGCCTCGCGTTTACTCCCTCCCCCCGCCTCGTGCTTTCTTCCCCCCTCCCCCCCACCTCGCACTTTCCACGCGAGGCAGGGTTGGAGGGGGGGAAAAAGCGCGAGGCGGGGGGGAGGGGGGAGAAATTGCGAGGCGGGGAGGAAGGAGGGGAGAAAGCTCGAGGCGGGGAGGGGGGGAGTAAACGTGAGACATGGAGGGGGGGAGAAAGTGCGAGGCGGAAAAGGGAGGGAGAAAGCGCCAAGCGGGGAGTGAGGGGAGAAAGCGCGAGATGGGGGGGGAGGGGGGGATAAAGCGCGAGACGGGGAGGGGGGAGAAAGCGCGAGGCGGAGGTGGGAGGGGGGAGATAGCGCGAGGCGGGGATGGAGTAAAGAAAGAGCGAGGCGGGGGGGAGAAATCGCGAGGCAGGGGGAAGGAGATAGCGCGAGGCGGGGAGGCGGGAGACGGTGAGGATGGGATCGAGTGCCTATGGGTTAAAATAAGAGGAGCCCACAAGAAGGGGGACTTTGTGCTGGGAGTCTCTTACAGAGCACCCAGCCAAGAAGCAGCAGCTGAGGAGCTCTTCTATAAACAGCTGAAGACAGTCTCTGAATCTCTGCCTCTTGGCCTTGGGGGGGACTTTTACTTTCCGGATATCTCCCTCCCCTCCCGCCTCGCGCTGTCTCGCCCCTCCCCCTCCCCTCGCGCTTTCTCCCCCCCTCCCCCCCGCCTCGCGCTTTCTCCCCCCTCCCCTCGCCTCACGCTTTCTCTTCCCCTCCCCCCCGCCTCTCGCTTTCTGCCCCCCTCCGCCCCCTCGAACTTTCTCCCCCCTCCCCCCTCTACCTCGCACTTTCTCCACCCCCTCCCCGTCTCGGGCTTTCTCACCCCCTCCCCCCCTCCTCGCGCTTTCTCCCCCCGTCTCCCCCGCCTCGCAATTTCTCCCCTCTCCCACCGCCTCGCGCTCTTTCACCCCTCCACCCGCCTCGCACTTTCTCCGCCCCTCCCCCCCACATCGCACTTTCTCCCCTCAACTTTTCACGCTTTCTCCCCCCTTTACCGACTCGTGCTTTGTCCCCCCCTCCCCACCACCTCGCACTTTCCCCACGAGGCGGGAGGGGAGGGGGGGAGAAAGCGCGAGGCGGGGGGGAGGGGGGAGAAATTGCGAGGAGGGGGGGAAGGAGGGGAGAAAGCACGAGGCGGGAGGGGAGGGGGGGAGGAAGCGCGAGGAGGGGGAAGGAGAAAGCGCGTGGCGGGGGGGAGGGGGGAGAAAGCGCGAGGCGAGAGGGGAGGGGGGAGGAAGCGCGAGGAGGGGGGGGAGAAATCGCGTGGCGGGGGGAGAAAGCGCGAGGCGGGGGGGAGGGGGGGAGAAAGTGCGAGACTGGAAGGGAGAGAGAAAATGCGAGGTGGGGGTGGGAGAAAGCGCGAGGCAGGGGGAGAAAGCGCCAGGCGGGAGGGGGAGGGAGGGAGATAGCGCGAGGTGGGGGATGAGAAAACGCGAGGCAAGGAGGGGGTGGAGAAAGCGCGAGACGGGGAGGGAGAAAGAGCGAGGCAGGGGGGAGAAGGCGCGAGGTGGGGAGGGGAGAGAAAGCGCGAGATGGGGAGGGGGGGAGAAAGCGTGAGACGGGGAAGGGGGGGAGGAAGAGCGAGGCGGGGGGGAGAAAGCGCGAGGCGGGGGGTTGAAAAAGAGCGAGGCGAGAAGGGGAGAAAGCGCGACGCGTGGGATGGAGAAAACCGGGGGCGTGTGTAGGAGAAAGCGCGAGGAGAGGAGCGGAGGAGAAAGCGCTTTCTCCACCACCGCCTCGCGCATTCTGCCCCCCCTCCCCGTCTCGTGCTTTCTTCCCACTCTCCCCGCCTCGAGCTTTCTACCCCCTCACGCATCGCACTTTCTCCCCCCCTTCCCCTCGCCTCACGCTTTCGCCATCCTCCGCCCTCCGTTTCACGCTTTCTCCCCCCCGCCGCGCGATTTCTCCCTCCCCCAAGTCTCTCTTTCTCCTCTCCCTGCTTTGTGCTTTCTCAACCCCCACCTCGCGCTTTCTGCGCCCTCCGCCTCGTGCTTAATCCCTCCCCAACTCGCGTTTTATCCCCCCCCGCCTCGCGCTTTCTCTCCCCTCCCCCCCACCTCGCGCTTTCTACCCCTCTCTGCCCTTCGCGTTTTCTCCCCCTTCCGCCTTGCACTTTCTCCCCTTCCCCGCCTCGCACTATCTCCCCCCCTCCCCCCCCGCCTCGCACTTTCTACCCCCCCGTCTCGCGCTTTTTCCCCTTCCCCCCCGCGCTTTCTCCATCCTCTCCCTGTCTCGCGCTTTCTCCCCCCGCCATCTCGGGCTTTCTCCTCCCTTTCACCCCTGCCTCCTGCTTTCTCCCCCTCTCTGTCCCTGCCTCGCGCTTTCCCCCCCTCCCCCCCCCGGCCTCGCGCTTTCTCCCCCCCTCCCCTCCTCGCGTATTCTCCCTCCCCTCCCCGCCTCCCGCTTTCTGCCCCCCTCCCCGTCTCGTGCATTCTCTCCCCCCACACCTCGCCCTTCCCCCTCCCCGCCTCGCACTTTGTCCCCTCCCTCCCTACCTTGCGCTTTACCCTTAGGGTTAGGGGTTAGGATTAGGATAGTTAGGGTTAGGGTTAGGGTTAGGGTTAGGGTTAGGGTTAGGGTTAGGGCTTAGGTGTTAGGGTTAGGGGTTAGGGTTAGGGTTAGGGTTAGGGGTTAGGGTTGGGGATAGGGGTTAGGGTTAGGGTTAGGTTAGGTGCTTTCTCCCCTCCTCCTCCCCTTGCCTCGTGCTTTCTATCTCCCTCCCCCTCCCGCATCGCGCTTTCTCCCCCCCTCCCCGTTTCGCGCTTTCTCCCCCCCTCCCCGTTTCGCGCTTTCTCCCCCCCCTCCCTACCTCGCGCTTAACCCTGAGGGTTAGGGTTAGGATTAGGGTTAGGGTTTAGGGTTAGGGTTAGGGGTTAGGGTTAGGGTCGTTAGGGTTAGGGTTAGGATTAGGGTTAGGGGTTAGCGTTAGGGTTAAGGTTAGGGTTTGGGTTAGGGATAGGGGTTAGGGTAAGGGTTAGGTTAGGGTTTGGCGCTTTCTCCTCTCCTCCCTGCCTCGCGCTTTCCCCACCCCTCCTCCCCCCGCCTCGTCCTTTTTCCCCCATCACCGTCTCGCGATATATACTCCCCCCCAGCCTCGCCCTTTCTCCCCCCCTCCCCCCCCCGCCTCGTGCTTTTTCCCCCCCTACCTCGCGCTTCCTCCCCTCTCCGCCTCAGGCTTTCTCCCCCCCCATGCATTCTCCGCCCCCCGTCTCACGCTTTCACATCCCCTCACCCCCCCGTCTCACGCTTTCTCCCCCACTCCCCGTCTCACGCTTTCTCCCCCTTTCCCGTTCTCGTGCTTTCTCTCGCCCCCCTCGCGCTTTCTACACCCCCGAATCGCGCTTTCTCCCCTCCCCGCCTTGTGCTTTCTCACTCCCTCCCCAACTGTCACATTCTCCCCCCCACCTCGCACTTTCTCTCCGCCCGCCCCACCTTGCGTTTTCTCTCCCCCCCCCGCCTATGCTTTCTCCCCCCCAGCTTGTATCACGCTTGGTACCCCCCTACCTGTCTCGTGCTATCTCCCCCCTCCCCCCCGCCTCGCGCTTTCTCCCCCACCTCCCACCTCGCTGGTCCTGGAAGGATCAAAGATAGATAGATCTATCTTTGATAGATCTAAAGGGGTTCCAGAGGGTTCTGGAAGGGTTTTGGTGGTCTCAGAAGGGTCTTGGAAGGATCTAAAGGGGTTTCAGGGGCGTCCTTGAAGGATATAAAGGCATTCCAGAGCATTCTAGAAGGGTTTTGGTGGTCTCAGACGTATCCTGGAAGGATCTAAAGGGGTTCCAGAGGGTTGTGGAAGGGTTTTGGTGGTCTCGGAGAGGTCCTTGAAGGATCTAAAGAGGTCCAAGGGTTCTGGAAGGGTTTTGGTGGTGTCAGAGAGGCCCTGGAAGGATCTAAATGGGTTCCAGAGGGTTCTGGAAGGCTTTTGGTGGTCTCAGAGGGGTCCTGGAAAGATCCAAAGGAATTCCAGAGGGTTCTGGAATGGTTTTGGTGGTCCTGGAGAGGTCCTGGAGGGATCTGAAGGGGTTCCAGAGGGGTCCATGAAGGATCTAAAGGGGTTCCAGAGGGTTGTGGAAGGGTTTTGGTGGTCTCAGAGAGGTCCTATGGAATCTAAAGGGGTTCCAGATGGGTCCTTGAAGGATTTAAAGGGGTTCTACAGGGTTCTGGAAGGGTTTTGGTGGTGTCAGAGAGGCCCTGGAAGGATCTAAAGGGCTTCCAGAGGGTTCTGGAAGGGTTTTGTATTCTGACGGGTCTTGGAAGGATATAAAGGAGTTTCAGGGGGGTCCTGGAAAGATCTAAAGGGGTTCCAGAGGATTCTGGAAGGGTTTTTGTGGTCTCAGAGGGGTCTTTGAATGAACTAAAGGGGTTCCAGAGGGTTCTGGAAGGGTTTTGGTGGTCTTCAATGGCACCTGGATGGATCTAAAGGGGTTCCAGAGGGTTCTGGATGGGTTTTGGTTGTCCCAGAGGAGTCCTGGAAGGATCTAAATAAGTTCCAGAGGGTTCTGGAAGGGTTTTGGTGGTCTCAGAGGGGTCCTGGAAGGATCTAAAGGGGTTTCAGAGTGTTCTGGAAGGGTTTTGGTGGTCTCAGATGGGTCCATGAAAGATCAAAAGGGGTTCCAGAGGGGTCCTTGAAGGATCTAAAGGGGTTCCAGAGGGTTCTGGAAGGGTTTTGGTGGTCTCAGATGGGTCCATGAAGGATCTAAAGGGGTTCCAGGGGGGTCCTTGAATGATCTAAAGGGATTCCAGAGGATTCTGGAAGGGTTTTGGTGTCTCAGAGGGGTCTTGGAAGGATCTAAAAAGGTTTCAGGGGCGTCCTTGAAGGATCTAAAGGTGTTCCAGAGGGGTCTGGAAGAGTTTTGGTGGTCTTCAAGGGGTCCTGGGAGGATCTAAATGGGCTCCAGGGGGTTCTGGAAGGGTTTTGATGGTCTCAGAGGGGTCCTGGAAGGATCTAAAGACGTTCCAGAGGGTTCTGCAAGGATATTGGTGGTCCCACAGGAGACTTTGAAGGATCTAAAGTGGTTCCAGAGGTTTCTGGAAGGATCTAAAGGAGTTCCAGAGGGTTCTGGAAGGGTTTTTTTTGGTCTCAGAGGGGTCCTGGAAGGATCTGAATGGGTTCCAGTGGGTTCTGGAAGGGTTTTGGTGGTCTCACAGGGGTCCTGGAAGGATCTAAAGGGGTTCCAGAGGGATCTGGAAGGGTTTTGGTGGTCTCAGAGAGGTCCTGGAGGGATCTAAAGGGGTTCCAGAGGGGTCCATGAAGGATCTAAAGGGGTTCCAGAGGGTTCTGGAAGGGTTTTGGTGCTGTCAGAGAGGTCCTGGAAGGATCTAAAGGGGTTCCAGAGGGTTTTGGAAGGGTTTTGGTGGTGTCAGAGAGGTCCTGGAAGGATCTAAAGGGGTTCCAGAGGGTTCTGGAAGGGTTTCTGTGGTCTCAGAAGGGTCTGTGAAGGATCTAAAGGTGTTCCAGAGGGTTCTGGAAGGGTTTTGCTAGTCTCAGAGGGTTCTTTGAGGCATCTAAAGGGGTTCCAGAGGGTTCTGGAAGGGTTTTGGTGGTCTCAGATGGGTCTTTGAAGGATCTAAAAGGGTTCTAGAGGGGTCATTGAAGGATCTAAAGGGTTCCTTAGGGTTCTGGAAGGGTTTTGGTGGTCTCAGAAGGGTGTTTGAAGGATCTAAAGTGGTTCCAGAGGGTTCTGGAAGGGTTTTTGTGGTCTGAGAGGGGTCTTTGAAGGATCTAAAGGGGTTCCAGAGGGGTCCTTTAAGGATTTAAAGGGGTTCCAGATGGTTCTGGAAGGGTTTTGGTGGTCTCAGAGGGTTCTTTGAAGGATCTAAAGGGGTTCCAGAGAGTTCTGGAAGGGTTTTGGTGGTCTCAGATGGGTCCATGAACAATCTAAAAGGGTTCTAGAGGGGTCATTGAAAGATCTAAGGGTTCCTTAGGGTTCTGGAAGGGTTTTGGTGGTCTCAGATGGGTCCATGAACAATCTAAAAGGGTTCTAGAGGGGTCATTGAAGGATCTAAGGGTTCCTTAGGGTTCTGGAAGGGTTTTGGTGGTCTCAGAGGGGTCTTGGAAGGATCTAAAGCAGTTCCAGAGGGGTCTTTAAGGGTTTTTGTGGTCTTTAAGGGGTTCTTGAATGATCTAAAAACGTTTCAGAGGGGTCTTTGAAGGACCTAAAGGGGTTCCAGAGGGTTCTGGAAAGGTTTTGGTGGACTTCAAGGGGTCCTTAAAGGATTTTAAGGGGTTCCAGAGGGTTCTGGAAGGGTTTTGGTGGTCTCAGAGGAGTCCTGGAAGAATCTAAAGAGGTTAGATCTCTTGGAGACAAGCGTGACCCATCCCTGGTGAGAGAACCTGGGGGGGGTGGGTGGGTCACCCCATGATCAAAGCAGCCAAAGCCTCTCTCCTCACCCCCGGCTCGGAGCCAGGCATTAAGCAGCTCTATGTCCCTGCCCTCCTGTGCCATATTCCTCAGTGTTGGGATAGAACCAAACACCACTCGTGCTCCAGAGCCCTCCATCAGCCTCCCAAAAGCCCTGAAGGCTCTGTTGATGGCTTTCAGCTCTCTGCGCTGTGAGTCATCATTTCCTGTTTGGAATACCAGCAGGGGACAGCAATCCGTTTCCTTCACCGAGGAAGGGAGTTTTCCATTGATGTCCCTCACTGACACCCCCGGGAAGCAGCAGAGCTCCCTGTGGAGAGGGTCCGCTCTGCAGATGGGTCCCTCCACTCCTTTAAGAAGGGAATCCCCTAAGACGATCCCTCTCCTCTTTTTCTCGACAGAGGATGTTTTTAGGGCCCTCCGAGGATGCCGGAGCCAAGGGAACGTTTCCAGGCTGTGGGGACCATCTCCTTCTTCCTCTGCTTCTTCCTGGGGGATCGGTTCCTCCTGCAGCGTTCCATATTGATTCCTGAGGGCTATCCGGGGGTTCATTGTCCGGGTGGGGGGAGCAGTTTCCTGCGCCGGACAGGAACTCGCTGCCATCCCCCATCTCCTGTTCCCCCGCCTCAAAGATTGTGGGATGGAGCTGCTCCGCCGCATCGGCTCCCGCAGCCGCTGGGTTTGTGCGAGGGCACTGCTCCAAAGATCTCTGTCCCTCTCCCATTCCCTGATAGCCCTTAACCTGTTCACCTCCTCCCTCAGCTCTGCCACCACGTGAAGGAGTTCTGCGATCGTGCACAGCTCCCACAAGCGCAGCGGTCCCAGAGGCACTGCTGGTGTGGGGGGGGGCACTGCCTCCAGCCCAGGGTCTGCGTGGCTGCATGGACCCTCTGAGGCTCCGTCTGGGGGGCAGTATCCATCCTGCTCGCTGCAGCACCCGGAGCAGCTTTAATCTTCTGCCTGGTAGCCACCATGGTCACCACCAGCCTCTCCCGGAGCCCTTCCTGCTCGCCCTGACCGCTCGCACTGCCGCTCAAATGCCCCTTTGTGATACCGTGCCCCGCACCTCTCTGCCGCACTCCCAAGAGACCGTTTAAATCTCCCGCGGTATCCGCCGGGACCGCCCCCTCCCGTCAGGCCCCGCGCGGGACCGTCCGCTGCCGCGTGTCAGGAGCCGAGCGCCGCCCGCCCCGCTCCCGTTTAGGTTTTCCAAGGCTTTTCCCGTCACAGGGAAGTGCCCCACCGCCTCAGATGGGCACCGCACCGCAGCACTCACCGGCCTGACGCTGGATGTCACCGAAAAAGGGACAAAGAAACGAGGAGGGGGGGGAGAAAGTGCGAGATGGGGAGGGGGGGAGAAAGCGCGAGGAGGGGAAGGGGGGAGAAAGCGCGAGGCAGGAAAGAGAGAAATCGCGAGGCGAGGTGGAGAAATCGCGAGGCGGGGAGGGGTGGAGAGAGGGCGAGGCGGGGGGGAGAAAGTGTGAGATGGGGCTGAAAAAGCGCGAGGAGGTGGAAGAATGAGCGAGGTGTGAGGGGGAGGAAGCACGAGGCAGGGAGGGGGAGAGAAAGCGCAAAGCTGGGGGGGGAGAAAGACCGACGCGGGGAGGAGGGGAGAAAGCGCGAGGAGGGAGGGAGAGAAAGCCTGAGGCGGGGGGGGAGAAATCGCAAGACGGGGAGGGGGGGGAGAAACCTTCCAGAACCCTTTGGAACCTATTTAGGTCCTTCCAGGACCCCTTGAAGACCACCAAAACCCTTCCAGAACCCTCTGGAACCCCTTTTGATCCTTGAAGGACCCCTCTGGAACCCCTTTAGAAGTTTTCTTCAATCTTCTTTCCTTCAAGAAAGTAACGTTATTAAACCAAGGAGCGGCTGCGGAGGCGTCATCTGCTGTCGAGGCGTGAGGGGGAGAGAAAGGGCAAGGCGGGGAGGGTGGGAGAAAGCGCGAGGCGGGGGGGAGGGGGGAGAGAGTGCGAGGAGGTAAAGGGGGGAAAAAGCGCAAGGCGGGGGGGAGGGGGGAGGAAGCTCGAGGCTGCGGGGGGAGACAGCAAGAGGTGGGGCGGAGAAAGCACGAGGCGTGGGGGTAGAAATCGCTAAGAGGGGGGTGAGAATGCGCAAGGCGGGGGGGAGAAAGAGTTGGGGAAGGGAGAAAGCGTGACGTGGGGAAAGGGAGAAAGCGCGAGGCGGGGGGAGGAGAGGAGAAAGCACGAGATGGGAATGGGGGGAGAAATCGCGAGGGGGGGGGAGGGGGGAGAAAGCGTCAGACGGAGGGGGGATAAAGTGCGAGGCAGAGAGGGGTGGAAGAAAGCGTGAGGCGGGTGGTGGGGGGGGAGAAAGCACGAGACGGGGAGTGGTGGAGAAAGTGCGAGGCACGGCGGGAGAAAGCGCAGGGAGGAGGGAGGGGAGAAAGTGTGAGCAGAAAGGGAGAAAGCGCGAGACAGGGAGGGGATGGAGAAAGCACGAGGCGCGGGGGGGAGTGGGGGAGAAAGTGCGAGGCGGTAGGGGGAGGGAGGGAGAAAGCAAGAGGCGGGGGTGGAGAAAGTGTGAAGCATAGGGGGGAGAATGCGCCAGGAGGAGGGGGAGAAAGCGCGAGGCGGGGAGGGGGTGGAAAGAGCGCGATGTGAAGAGGAGGGAGAAAGCGCGATGATGGGAGAAGGGGAGTAAGCGACGGGCGAGGAGGGGGTGGAGAATGTGTGAGATGGGGAGAGCGAGAGAAAGCGCGAGGCGCGGGGGTTGGAGAAAGCGCGTGGCGGGGAGGGGGGGAAAGCGTGAGGCGGGGGGGAGACGGTGAGGGCAATAATAACAGCTATTAATGGGATATTAGGGCTTTAATAAAGGCTACTAATGCCTATTATGGCTGTTAGGTCATTAATAAAGGCTATTAATGAGCAATTAAGGCTAATAATGAGCTGCCGCCAGCACTGACAGAGCTCCCAGCACCACCCAGTACTCCCAGTCCCTCCCAGTTCCCTCCCAGTTACACGGAGTCCCTCCCAGTCCCCTCCCAGTCCCTCAGACACCCCCAGAGACTCCCAGTGCTCCCAGTAACCCCCTCCTCTCCCCACCTCGCGCTTTCTCCCCTCCCCCCCGCCTCGCGCTTTCTCCCACCACCTGAGGACCTCCTAAACCCCTCTGGAGACCCCATCCCACCAACTGAGGACCTCCCAAACCATCTAGAGACCCCATCCCACAACCTTAGGACCTCCTAAACCCTATGGAGACCCCATCCCACCACCTGAGGACCTCCCAAACCCTCCGGAGACACCATCCCACCACCTGAGGACCTCCTAATCCCCTCTGGAGACCCCATCCCACCACCTGAGGATCTCCCAAACCCTTTGGAGATCCCATCCCACCACTGAGGACCTCTCCAGGCCCCTCAGCTTCGCTGTAGTCGTGTCCTCCGTGGAGCTCCTGGTCATCTTCTGGGTGGCTTTGGTGCCACCGTGGCCAAAGTTGGGGACGTGGATGGTGACCGTTGGCCCGAAGTGGCCATCGGAGCACCTCTGGAGGACAACGAGAGCGGCGCCGTCTGCATCTTCAGAGGACGATGGGATGGAGTCCACCTCATGTACATCCAGGTGGGACCTTCGGGATATGGAGAACGATGGGGGGGGAGAAGGTTCTGGTGGTGGAATGTCCTCCAGATGGAGACCTTTGGGTTCTTCAGTGGTGGAATGTCCTCCAATGGAGAACTTTGGGTTCTTCTGGTGGTGGAATGTCCTCCAGATGGAGAACTTTGGGTTCTTCTGGTGGTGGAATGTCCTCCAGATGGAGAACTTTGGGTTCTTCTGGTGGTGGAATGTCCTCCAATGGAGAACTTTGGGTTCTTCTGGTGGTGGAATGTCCTCCAGATGGAGAACTTTGGGTTCTTCTGGTGGTGGAACCTTCAGGAGAGGTCAAAGCTCTTCTGGTGGAGCTGTGGTGGCTTTGGCTCTTGGAGAAGACCCATCTCCTGAAGGTCCTTCCGTCCATCACAGCGCATCTCCGGCCACCGCTTCTCCCTCCGCCATTTTGGCCGCTCCCTCCGTGGTGGACGGGACCTTCCGGAGGCCCTTCTTCCCGACGTGGCCGTCGGCGCAAGAGGACCCCTTCTTCTCCTCAGGTGGGTCCCATCACGGACAGCAGAGATGGAGAAGAGGTCCTCTTGGGCCACCGCTTCTCCAGCATCTTCTTCTCCATCTCCTCAAGGTCACGGCCGCGTCTTCGCGGCGGCGCAACGGTGACCTTTCCCAGAATCCCAGAATCCCCAGGCTGGAAAGGACCCATTGGATGATGGAGTCCAACCATTCCTGACACTCCCTAAACCATGGCCCTCAGCACTGCATCCACCGTTCCTTAAACCCCTCCAGGGAAGGGGACTCCCCCCCCTCCCTGGGCAGCTGTTCCGGTGCTCCCCCCCTCCCACCCCGCCTCGCGCTTTCCCCCTCCCCGCCTAGCGGTTTCTCCCCCCTCCCCCCCGCCTCGTGCTCTCTCCCCCCCTCCACCCCACATCACGCTTTCTCCCCCTCCCCCCCACTTTGTACTTTCTCCCCCCCTCCCCGCGTCGCGCTTTCTATCCGCCCCGACTTGAGCTTCCTCCCCCCCTTCCCCTCCACCTCGCACTTTCCCCGCGAGGCAGGGGGGAGGGGGGAGAAATTGCGAGGCGGGGGGGGAGGAAGGGAGAAAGCGCGAGGAGAGGGGGAGAAAGAGCAAGGCGAGGGGGGAGGGGGGAGAAAGTGTGAGGCGAGGGGGGAGGGGGGGAGGAAGCGCGAGGAGGTGGGGGAGAAAGCGCGAGACGGGGGGGAGGGGGTGAGAAAGAGCGAGGCGGGGGAGAAGCGCGTGTTGGGGGGAGAAAGCGCGAGGCGGGGGGGAGAAACGCGGAGCGCGGGGGGAGAAAGCTCGAGGAGGAGAGGGGAGGGAGAAAGCGTGGGGCGGGGAGGGGGTGGAGAAAGTGCGAGGTGGTTGGGGATGGGGGGAGAAAGCGCAAGGGGGCGGGGGCAGGGGGGGTGAAAGCGCGAGGCGGGTGGGGGAGAAAGTGCGAGACTGGAAGGGAGAGAGAAAATGCGAGGCGGGGGTGGGAGAAAGCGCGAGGTGGGGAGGGGGGGAGAAAGCTCGAAGCGGGGCGGAGGGAGGGAGAAAGCGCGAGACGGATTGGGAGACGGTGAGGATGGGATCGAGTGCCTATGGGTTAAAATCAGAGGAGCCCACAAGAAGGGGGACTTTGTGCTGGGAGTCTCTTACAGAGCACCCAGCCAAGAAGCAGCAGCTGAGGAGCTCTTCTATAAACAGCTGGGGACAGTCTCTGAATCTCTGCCTCTTGGCCTTGGGGGGAACTTTAACTTTCCGGATATCTCCCGCCCCGCCTCGCGCTTTCTCTCCCCTCCCCCCCCGCCTCGCGGTTTCTTCCCCCCTCCCCGTCTCGCTATTTCTCCCCCTGTCCCTTCCCCCTGCGGATTTCTCCCGCACTCCCCCCCGCTCTTTCTCCCCCCCTTCCCCGTCTCGCGCTTTCTCCTCCCCCATCTCGCGCTTTCACTTCCCCTCCCCGTCTCGAGCTGTCTTCTCCCTTTCCCGCCCCGCGCTATTTCCCACCCTCTCCGCCTCATGCTTTCTCCCTCCCCTGCACGCCTCGCGCTATCTCAACCCCTCTCCCCTGCCTCACGCTTTCTCTGCCCCCGCCTCGCTATTTTTCCCTGCCCCACGTCGCACTTTTCCCCCCTCTATGTCTTATGCTTTCTCCTCTCATCCCCGCCTCGTGCTTTCTCCACCCCCGCGACTCGCGCCTTCTCCCTCCGCCGCCCCGCACCTTTTTCCCCCCCTCCCCACCTCGCTCTTTCTCCCCCCCTCCCCCTCCGCATCGCGCTTTCTCCCCCATTTACCTCCTAGCGATTTCTCCCCCCCGCCTCGCACTTTCTCCAACCCTCCCCCCCGCCTCGCGCTTTTTCCCTCCTCCCCCCCGCCTTGCGCTTTCTCCCCCCTCCCCCCCGCCTCGAACTTTCTCCCCTGCTCCCCCACCTCGCGCTTTCTCCCCCCCTCCCCCTCGCCTCACGCTTTCTCCCCTCCCCTCCTCGTGCTTTCTCTCTCCCCTGCCACGTGCTTTCTTTCCCCCTCCCCCTCGCCTCACGCTTTCTCCCCTCCCTGCCTCGCGCTTTCTCCCCCCCATCTTGCGCTTTCTCCCCCACTACCCGTCTCGCGGTTTCTCTAACCCTTCCTCACCTCGAGCTTTCTCCTCCCTTCCCCGCCTCGCGCTTTCTCCCCCCCTCCCTCCCCGCCTCGCTCTTTCTCCCTCCCCTCCCCGTCTTGAGCATTCTGGAGTGGTCTTCAAGACGACTTTGAAGGATCTAAAGGGGTTCCAGAGGGTTCTGTAAGGTTTTGGTGGTCTCAGAGGGGTCTTTCAAGGACCTAAACGGGTTCGAGAGAGCTCTGGAAGGGTTTCGGTGGTCTTCAAGAAGTCCTGGAAGGATCTAAATGGGTCCCAGAGGGTTCTGGAAGGGTTTTGGTGGTCTCAGATGGGTCCTTAAAGATCTAAATGGGTTCCAGAGGGTTCTGGAAGGGTTTTGGTGGACTTCAAGGGGTCCTTGAATGACCTAAAGGGGGGTTCCAGAGGGTTCTGGAAAAGTTTTAGTAGTCTCAGAGTGGTCTTTGAAGGATCTAAAGGGGTTCCAGAGGGTTGTGGAAGTATTTTGGTGTTCTCAGAGGGATCCATGAAGGATCTTAAGGGGTTCCAGAGGGGTCCTTGAACGATCTAAAGGGGTTCAAGACGGATCTAGAAAGGTTTTGGTGGTCTTCAAGGTGTCCTGGAAGGATCTAAAGAGGTTCCAGAGGGTTCTGGAAGGGTTTTGGTGGTCTCAGAGAGGTCCTGGAAGGATCTAAAGGGGTTTCAGAGGGTTCTGGAAGGGTTTTGGTGGCCTCAGAGAGGTCCTGGAAGGATCTAAGGCGTCGTCGGGGCCGTGGTTGGGAGTTGTTGGGTGCCTCGGGGTGGTGTGTTTGGCGTTGTGGGTAAAGGTGGCGGCATGGAGGCGGCGGTGATGGGGGGAGACGGTGAGGGGGGAGAAAGCGCGGAGGGGACAGGGGTGGAGAAAGCGCAAGACGGGTAGGGGAGGGGATTAGAAAGCGCGAGACGGGGAGGGGGGAAGAAAGCGCGAGGCGGGGGGGGAAAGAGGGGGGCGGGGGGGAGAAAGCGCGAGGCGGGGGGGGAGGGGGGTAGAAAGTGCGAGGTGGGGGGGAGAGGGGGAGAAAGCGCGATGTGGGGTGGAGAAAGCACGAAGCGAGGAGGGGGGGAGAAAGCACGAGACGGGGAGGGGCGGAGAAAGCGCGAGGCAGGGGAGGGGGTGAGAAAGAGCGTGGCGGGGGGGATAAAGCGCGAGGCGCGGGGGGAGAAAGAGCGAGGTGGGGGGGAGGGTGGAGAAAGTGCGAGGCGGGAAGGGACGGGGGGAGAAAGCGAGAGGCGGGGAGGGGAGAAAGCGCGAGGCGGTGGGGGGAGAAAGCGAGAGGGGAGGAGGGAGGAGGGGAGAAATCGCGAGGCGGGGAGGGGGTTGAGAAAGCGTGAGGTGGTGGGGAGAAAGCGCGAGGCGGGGGGGGAGGGGGGAGAAAGTGCGAGGCGAGGGGGGAAAGGGGAGAAAGTGGGAGGCGGGGGGGAGGGGTGGAGAAAGCGCGAGGTTGCGGGGAGAAAGCGCGAGGTGGGGGGGTGAAATCGCGAGGCGGGGGGAGGGGGAAGAAAGTGCTAGGCGAGGGGGGAGGGGGGGAGAAAGCGCGATTCGGGGGGGGAAGAGTGAGGCTTTGGGGGGAGAAAAAGCGAGACGGGGGGGAGAAAGGGAGAGGCGGGGAGGGGGGGAGAAAGGGAGAGGCAGGAAGGAGGGGAGAAAGTGCGAGGCGGGGGGGAGAAAGAGAGAGTTGGGGGAGGGAGAAAGCACGAGGCGGGTGGTGAAGGGGGAGAAAGCGCGAGGCGGGGTGGGAGAAAGAGCGAGGTGGGGGGGGAGGGGGGGAGAAAGTGTGAGGCGGGAAGGGACAGGGGGAGAAAGCGAGAGGTGGGGAGGGGAGAAAGTGCGAGGCGGTGGGGGGAGAATGCGAAAGGCGAGGAGGGAGGAGGAGAGAAAGCGCAAGACGGGGAGGGGGGGAGAAAGAGCGAGACGGGGAGGGGGGATGAAAGCGCGACACAGGGAGGGAGGGAGAAAGCGTGAGACGGGGGGGAGAAAGAGCGAGACGGGGAGAGGGGAGAGAAAGCGCGACACGGGGATGCGGGAGGAGAATGTGGGAGGAGGGGAGGGTGGAGAAAGCGCGAGACGGGGATGGGGGGGAAAATGCACGAGACTGGGAGGGGGGGAGAAAGCGCGAGGCGGAGGGGGGGAGAAAGCGCGGGGAGGGGAGGAGAAAGCGCGAAGCGCGGAGGAGGTGGAGTAAACTCGAAGCGGGGAGAGGGTGGAGAAAAGGCGGGGAGGGGTGGAGAAAGCGCGAGGTGGAGGGGGGAGGGGAGAGAAAGCGCAAAGCGGGGGGGAAGGGGGGAGAAAGGGTGAGGCGGGGTGGAGATGGGGAGAGAAAGCACGAGGCGGGTGGGCAGAAAGCGCGAGGTGGGGGGGAGAAAGCATTAGGTGGGGTGTGGGGGAGAAAGCGCGAGGCAGGGAGGGGATGGACAAAGCGCGAGGCGGGGCAAGGGGAGAAAGCGCGAGGGGGGGAGGGGGGGAGTAAGTAAGGGAATAACTTTGTTAACCTTTGAGTGTAGATCTGGACTGAAAGCACACGAAGGCATCCAAGGAGGAACCTCGAAGAAGAAACTCGTGAAGGAGAAGCGAATCTCTGCGCAGGGAACAGACGGAGCCCCGAGCCCGGCTGCAACGGGAATAGCACTGCAAGAGAGCAATGGAACTCGAAGGAGCAACAGAGGAATAATGAATGAACAAAGGACAATGAATCCATAGAGAACGAAGAGTTTGAAGTAACTCATGGGGTATAAGGGGGAACAAATTATAAAGCACAAAGCACAAAGCATCTTTGGAATGTGAGGGTCTCGCGCTTTCTCCCCCCCCCGCCTCACGCTTTTCCCCATCCCAGCACCCATCCCACCACCTGAGGACCTCCCAAACGCTATGGAGAACCCATCCCACCACCTGAGGACCTCCTAAACCCCTCAGGAGACCCCATCCCACCACTCAGGACCTCCTAAACCCCTCTGGAGACCCCATCCCACCACCTGAGGACCTCCTAAACCCTCTGGAGACACCATCCCACCGCCTGAGGACCTCCTAAACCCTCTGGAGACCCCATCCCACCAACTGAGGACCTCCTAAACCCCTCTGGAGACCCCATCCCACCTCCTGAGGTCCTCCTAAACCCTCTGGAGACCCCATCCCACCATGTGAAGACCTCCTAAACACTCTGGAGACCCCATCCCACCACCTGAGGACCTCGAAAACCCACTGGAGATTCCATCCCACCACTGAGTACATCCTATACTCCTCTGAAGACACCATCCCACCACCTGAGGACCTCCTAAACACTCTGGAGACCCCATCCCACCACCTGAGGACCTCCTAAACCCTTCTGGAGACCCCATCCCACCACCTGAGGACCTCCCAAATCCCTATGGAGACCCCATCCCAGCACTTGAGGACCTCCTAAACCCTCTGGAGACCCCATCCCACCACCTGAGGACCTCCTAAACCCTCTGGAGACCCCATCCCACCACCTGAGGACCTCCTAAACCCCTCTGCAGACCCCATCCCACCACCTGAGGACCTCCTAAACCCCTCTGGAGACCCCATCCCACCACCTGAGGACCTCCTAAACCCTCTGGAGACCCCATCGCAGCACCTGAGGACCTCCTAAACCCTCTGGAGACCCCATCGCAGCACCTGAGGACCTCCTAAACCCTCTGGAGACCCCATCGCAGCACCTGAGGACCTCCTAAACCCTCTGGAGACTCCATCCCACCACCTGAGGACCTCCTAAACCCCTCTGGAGACCACATCCCACCACCTGAGGACCTCCCAAACCCTATGGAGACCACTTCCCACCAACTGAGGACATCCCAAACCCCATGTAGACCTAAAACCACCACCTGAGGACCTCCTAAACCCTCTGGAGACCCCATCCCACCACCTGAGGACCTCCCAAACCCTCTGGAGACCCCATCCCACCACCTGAGGACCTCCCAAACCCTCTGGAGACCCCATCCCACCACCTGAGGACCTCGTAAACTCTCTGGAGACCCCATCCCACCACGTGAGGACCTCCTAAACCCCTCTGGAGACCCCATCCCACCACCTGAGGACCTCCTAAACGCTCTGGAGACCCCATCCCACTACCTGAGGACCTCCTAAACCCTCTGGAGACCCCATCCCACCACCTGAGGACCTCCTAATCCCCTCTGGAGACCCCATCCCACCACCTGAGGACCTCCCAAACCCTATGGAGACCCCATTCCACCACCTGAGGACCTCCTAAACCCTCTGGAGACCCCATCCCACCACCTTTGGAACTCCCAAACCTTATGGAGACCCCATCCCACCACCTGAGGACCTCCTAAACCCCTCTGGAGACCCCATCCCAGCACCTGAGGACCTCCCAAACTCCTCTGGAGACCCTATCCCACCACATGAGGACCTCATAAACCCTCTGGAGACCCCATCCCACCACCTGAGAACCTCCTAAACCCTATGGAGACCCCATCCCACCACCTGAGGACCTCCCAAACCCTGTGGAGACCCCATCCCACCACCTGAGGACTTCCTACACCCTCTGGAGACCCCATCCCACCACTTGAGGACCTCATAATCGCCTTTGGAGACCCCATCCCACCACCTGAGGACCTTCTAAACCCTCTGGAGACCCCATCCCTCCACCTGAGGACGTCCTAAACCCTCTGGAGACCCCATCCCACCACCTGAGGACCTCCCAAACCCTCTGGAGACCCCATCCCACCACATGAAGACCTCATAAACCCCTCTGGAGACCCCATCCCACCACCTGAGGACCTCCTAAACCCTCTGGAGACCCCATCCCACCACCTGAGGACCTCCTAAACCCTCTGGAGACCCCATCCCACCACCTGAGGACCTCCCAAAACCTTCTGGAGACCCCATCCCACCACCTGAGGACCTCCGAAACCCTCTGGAGACCCCATCCCACCACCTGAGGACCTCCTAAACCCTCTGGAGACCCCATCCCACCACCTGAGGACCTCCTAAACCCTGTGGAGACCACATCCCACCACCTGAGGACCTCCTAAACCCTTCTGGAGACCCCATCCCACCAACTGAGGATCTCCCAAACACTATGGAGATGCCATCCCACCACGTAAGGACCTCCCAAACCCTCTGGAGACCCCATCACACCACCTGAGGACGTCCTAAGCAAAACCCTTCCAGAACTGTCTGGAACCCATTTAGGTTCTTCAAGGACGCCTTGAAGACCACCAAAACCCTTCCAGAACCTCCTGGAACCCATTTAGATCCTTCCAGGACCCCTCTGAGAACACCAAAACCCTTCCAGAACCCTCTGGAACCCCTTTAGATCCTTCCCGGACGTGTCTGAGACCACCAAAACCCTTCCAGAATCCTCTGGAACCCCTTTAGGTCCTTCAAGGACAGGAGGGAGGGAGAAAGCGTGAGACGGCGGGGGAGAGAGCGCGAGGTGGAGATGAGGGGAAAAAGCTCGAGGGGGGGGACAGAAAGCGCGAGGCGGGAACGGGGGAAAGTGCGAGGTGGGGGGAGGGGGGGAGGAAGCTCGAGGGGGGGAGTAAGTGCGAGAGGGGGAAAGAAGAAAGCGCGAGGTGGGGGTGGGGGAGAAGGCGCGAGACGTGTGGGGAGGGGGGAAAAGTGCGAGGCGGGGGGGGGAGAAAGCTCTGGGAGGGGGTGGAGAAAACTCGAGGCGCGGAGTGTGTGGAGAAAAGGCGGGGAGGGAGGGGGAGACAGCGCGAGGCGGCGGTGGGGAGAAAGAGAGAGTGGGTGAAGGGAGAAAGCGCGAAGTAGGGGGGGAGGGGGGGAGAAAGTGCGACACGGGGAGGGGTGAGAAAGCGCGAGGCGACGGGGGGAGTTGTGGAGATAGCGCGAAACGGGGCAGGAGAAAGCGCAGGGAGGAGGGAGGGGAGACAGCTCGAGACAGGGAGGAGATGGAGAAAGTGCGAGGCGGGGAGGGGGCGAGAAAGTGCGATGCGGGGGGATGGAAAAAGCGCGAGGCAGAGGGGGGATAAAACGCGAGGTGGGGGGGGAGGGGGGGAGAAAGCTCGAGACGGGGGGGAGAAAGCGCGAGACGGGTAGGGAAGTGGGGAGAAAGTGCGATGGGGCGAGGGGAGGGGTGGAGAAAGCGCGAGGAGGGGAGGAACGGGGGTGTGAAAGTGCGAGACAGGAGGGAGGGGGGGAGAAAGCGCAAGGTGTGAGGAGGAGAAAGCGTGAAGCAGGGAGGGGGGAGAAAGCGCTGAGAGTGGGGGGAAAGTGCAAGGCTGGGGGGGGAGAAAGCGCCATTCTACCATTCCAGAGGGTTTGGGAGGTCCTCAGGTGGTGGGATGGGGTCTCCAGAGGGTATAGAAGGTCCTCAGGTGGTGGGATGGGATCTCCAGAGGAGTTTGGAAAGTCCTCAGGTGTTGGGATGGGGTCTCCAGAGGGTTTTGGAGGTCCTCAGGTGGTGGGATGGGGTCTCCAGAGGGGTTTAGGAGGTCCTCAGGTGGTGGGATGGGGTCTCCAGAGGGTTTAGGAGGTCCTCAGGTGGTGGGATGGGATCTCCAGAGGAGTTTGGAAAGTCCTCAGGTGTTGGGATGGGGTCTCCAGAGGGTTTTGGAGGTCCTCAGGTGGTGGGATGGGGTCTCCAGAGGGGTTTAGGAGGTCCTCAGGTGGTGGGATGAGGTCTCACCTCGGGGTGGAGGTCACAGAGGTCCACACGTCCACCACTGCCCCCTCCGTAGAAGAAGGGCGTTCCCACCAGTATGACTTCGGCCGAACCGTCTCCGTCCGTGTCCACAGCGCAGAGGGACGACCCAAAGGCTCCGCCCACCTGGGAGACCACGAGGACCTCAACGTGAAGACCTCAATGTGAAGACCTCAACGTGAGGACCTCACCGATGGAGCCCCTCCGGTTGTCCCCTGTGTCCTGAGGTCCGAGGGCGTCTCCGAGGAGGTCCCAGGAGTCTTCTCGGCGCTGGAGAAGGACGAGACAACCGCGGTGGCCGTAACGAGGGGCGCCCAAAGCCAACGTCCGCTGACCATCAATGGACAACAACTCCACCGGGAAACCTACGGAGACGGAGAACCTGAGACCATCGGAGCTCCAGAACCTTCTCCAGAGCTCCTGGAACCTTCCAGAGGAGCTTCAGAACCTTCTGGAGGAGGAACTGAGAGCTCTGGAACCTTCTAAAGGAGGAACTGAGAGCTCCGGAACCTTCTAAAGGAGGAACCGAGAGCTCTCAGAACCTTCTGGAGGAGCTTCAGAACCTTCTAGAGGCCACAAAGATCTCTGCAGAACCTCCATGGAGGAACCAAAGATCTCTGCAGAACCTCCACGGAGGAACCAAAGATCTCTCAGAACCTCCATGGAGGAACCAAAGATCTCTGCAGAACCTCCACGGAGGAACCAAAGATCTCTGCAGAACCTCCATGGAGGAACCAAAGACCTCTGCAGAACCTCCACGGAGGAACCAAAGATCTCTGCAGAACCTCCATGGAGGAACCAAAGACCTCTGCAGAACCTCCATGGAGGAACCAAAGATCTCTGCAGAACCTCCACGGAGGAACCAAAGATCTCTGCAGAAACTCCATGGAGGAACCAAAGATCTCTGCAGAACCTCCATGGAGGAACCAAAGATCTCTGCAGAACCTCCATGGAAGAACCAAAGATCTCTGCAGAACCTTCATAGAGGTCCCAAAGATCTCCACAACGTTCCATAGAGCTCAGGAGGTCCCTTTTAGGTGTCCACTCACAGGAGTGAAGGTGACGCTGAAGCCCTCTGGACTCATCTCCAACTGGAAGGAGCTGCTGTGGACCTGGTGGGTCCCTGAGGACGTGGTGGGAAGAGAGGGAGAAGAAGACAACGACCCTCAGAGGTCCATCGGGTGGTGACGAAGGGAGAGGATCGTAACCTTCAACAGTGAAGATCCCGAATGCCATAAAGGGCCTCAACGTCGTCCACTCGGAAGACGAAGTCCTGAGAGGGCTTCGAGGAGATGGGGAGAAGTTCTTGGAGGGCTTCAGGAGTGGAAAAGGAACGACCGATCTGGAGAAGAGAGGACACGAGGAGATGGTGGAGATGGAGGAGGAGATGGAGGAGGAGATGGAGGAGGAGATGGAGGAGGAGATGGAGGAGGAGATGGAGGAGATGGAGGAGGAGATGGTGGAGGAGATGGAGGAGGAGATGGAGGAGGAGATGGAGGAGGAGATGGAGGAGATGGAGGAGGACCTCTGAGACCACTAAAACCCTTCAAGGACCCCTCTGGAACACCTTTAGATCCTTTTAGGAGCTCTCTGAGACCACCAGAACCCTTCCAGAACCCTCTGGAACCCCTTTAGATCCTTCAAGGAACCCTTTCAGACCACCAAAACCCTTCCAGAACCCTCTGATACCCCTTTAGGTCCTTCAAGGACACCTCTGAGACCACCAAAACCCTTCAAGGACCCTTCTGGAACACCTTTAGATCCTTCCAGGACCAATCTGAGACCACCAAAACCCTTCCAGAACCCTCTGGAATTTCTTTAGATCCTTCCAGGACCCCTCTGAAAGCACCAAAACCCTTCCAGAACCCTCTGGACCCCCTTTAGGTCCTTTAAAGACCTCTCTGAGACCACCAAAACCCTTCAAGGACCCCTCTGGAACCCCTTTAGATCCTTCCAGGACCTCTCTGAGACCACCAAAACCCTTCCAGAACCCTCTGGAACCCCTTTAAATCCTTCAAGGACCTCTCTGAGACCACCAAAACCATTCCAGAACCCTCTGGAACCCCTTTAGATCCTCCAAAGCCCCTCTGAGACCACCGAAACTCTTCCAGAATGCTCTGGAACCCCTTTAGATCCTTCAAGGTGTTCTCGAAGACCACCAAAACTCTTCCACAACCGTCTGGAACCTCTTTAGATTTTTCCAGGACCTCTCTGAGACCACCAAAACCGTTCCAGAACCCTCTGGAACCCCTTTAGATCCTTCGAAGACCCCTCTGAGACCACCATAACCCTTCGAGAATTCTCTGGAATCCCTTTAGTTCCTTCAAGTACCCCTCTGAGACCACCAAAACTCTTCCAGAACCCTCTGGAACCCCTTTAGATCTTTCCAGGACCTCCCTGAGACCACCAGAACCCTTCCAGAACCCTCTTGTACCTCTTTAGGTTCTTCAAAAACCCCTTGAAGACGACCAAAACCGTTCCAGAACCCTCTGGATCCCCTTTAGATCATTCAAAGACCCCTCTGAAACCACAAAAACCCTTCCACAACCCTCTGGAACCCCATTAGATCCTTCCCAGACCACTCTGAGACCACCAAAACCGTTCCAGAAACCTCTGGAACCTCTTTAGATTTTTCCAGGACACCTTGAAGACCACCTAAACCCTTCCATAACCCTCTGGAACCCCTTTAGACACTTTTTGGACCCCTCTGAGACCACCAAAACCCTTCCAGAATCCTCTGGAATTCCTTTAGATCCTTCCAGGACCACTCTGAGACCACCAAAACCGTTCTAGAACCTTCTGGAACCCCTTTAGATCCTTTCAGGACCTCTCTGAGACCACCAAAACTGTTTCAGAACCCTCTGAAACCCTTTTAGATGCTTCAAGGATTCCTTGAAGTCCACCAAAACCCTTCCAGAACCCTCTCGAACCCCTTTAGGTCCTTCAAAGACCCCTCTGAGACCACCGAAACTCTTCCAGAATCTTCAGGAACCCCTTTAGATCCTTCAAGGACCTCTCTGAGACCACCAAAATGGTTCCAGAACCCTCTGGAGCCCCTTTAGATGCTTCAAGGATTCCTTGAAGTCCACCAAAACCCTTCCAGAACCCTCTCGAACCACTTTAGTTCCTTCAAATAACCCTCTTAGACCACCAAAACCCTTCCAGAATGCTCTGGAACCCCTTTAGATCCTTCAAGGTGTTCTCGAAGACCACCAAAACTCTTCCACAACCGTCTGGAACCTCTTTAGATCCTTCCAGGACCTCTCTGAGACCACCAAAACCGTTCCAGAACCCTCTGAAACCCCTTTAGATCCTTCAAAGACCCCTCTGAGACCACCAAAACCCTTCCAGAACCCTCTGGAACCCCTTAAGATCCTTCATGGACCCCTCTGAGACCACCAAAACTCTTCCAGAACCCTCCGGAACCCCTTTAGATCTTTCCAGGACCTCTCTGAGACCACCAAAACCCTTCCAGAACCGTCTGGAACCCTTTTAGGTCTTTCAAAGACCCCTCTGAGAGCACCAAAAGCGTCCCAGAACCCTCTGGAACCCCTTTAGAAGTTTTCTTCAATCTTCTTTCCTTTTAGAAAGTAACGTTAGTAAACCAAGGAGCGGCTGCGGAGGCGTCGTCTGCTGTCGAGGCGTGAGTGGGAGCGGCTGAGGAGGGGGGAGCGTTGGTGGAGGGGTGGTTTGGAGGGTGGTGTCCGTGCTGAGGCGGTTTGTGTGAAGCGTCCATGGGGGCGTCGGGGCCGTGGTTGGGAGTTGTTGGGTGCCTCGGGGTGGTGTGTTTGGCGTTGGGGGTAAAGGTGGCGGCATGGAGGCGGCGAGGACGGGGGGAGACGGCGGGGGGGGAGAAAGCGTGGAGGGGGTGAGAAAGCGCGAGACGGGGACGGGGGAAGAAAGCGCGAGGGAAGGGAGAAAGCGCAAGGCGGGGAGAGGAGGAAGAAAGCACGAGGCGGGGGGAGGGGGGGTGTAAACGTGAGGCGGGAGGGAAGAAAGCGTGAGGGGGGGGAGAAAGCGCGAGGTGGAGAGGGGGGAGAAAGCGACAGGGGGAGGAGGGGAGAAAGCGCGAGGCGGGGGGGGAAAAAGTGCGAAGCAGGGAGGGGGTGAGAAAGCGCTTTTTTTTTTCCCCCCGCCTCGTGTTTTTCTCCCCATCCCCGCCTCGCGCTTTCTCCCCCCCTTCTCGCGCTTTCTCCCCCTCTCACCTCGAGCTTTCCCCGCCTCCGCCTCGCACTTAATCCCTCCCCAACTCGCGTTTTATCCCCACCCCGCCGCGCGCTTTCTCCCCCCTCCCACCTCGCTTTTTCTCTCTCCCTCCCCGTCTCACACTCTCGCCCCCCCTCCCCCCGCCCCCTCGCGCATTCTCCATCTCCTCCTCGCCTCACTCTTTCTCCCACCCCGGCCTTGCGCTTTCTCCCCCCCCAACTCGCGCTTTCTGCATCCCCTCCCCGTCTCGCGCTTTGTCCCCCCCTCCACTTCCACCTCGCGCTTCCTCCCCCATCCCCGTATTGCGATTTCTCCCCCCTCGGCTCGCGCTTTCACCCTCCCCTATGGAGACCCCATCCCACCACCTGAGGACCTCCTAAACCCTCTGGAGACCCCATCCCACCACCTGAGGACCTCCCAAACCCTCTGGAGACCCCATCCCACCACATGAAGACCTCATAAACCCCTTTGGAGACCCCATCCCACCACCTGAGAACCTCCCAAACTCTCTGGAGACCCCATCCCACCACCTGAGGACCTCCTAAACCCTCTGGAGACCCCATCCCACCACCTGAGGACCTCCTAAACCCCTCTGGAGACCCCATCCCACCACCTGAGGACCTCCTAAACCATCTGGAGAAAACATCCCACCACTGAGTACCTCCTATACTCCTCTGGAGACCCCAACCCACCACCTCAGGACCTCCTAAACCATACGGAGACCCCATCCCACCACCTGAAGACCTCCTAAACCCCTTTAGAGACCCCATCCCACCACCTGAGGACCTCCCAAACCCCTCTGGAGAACCCATCCCACCACCTGAGGACCTCCTAAACCCTCTGGAGACCCCTTCCCACGACCTGAGGACCTCATAAACCCCTCTGGAGAGCCCATCCCACCACCTGAGGACCTCCCAAACCCTGTGGAGACCCCATCCCACCACCTGAGGACGTCCTAAACCCTCTGGAGACCCCATCCCACCACTTGAGGACCTCATAATCGCCTTTGGAGACCCCATCCCACCACCTGAGGACCTCCTAAACCCTGTGGAGACCCCATCCCACCACCTGAGGACCTCCCAAACCCTGTGGAGACCCCATCCCACCACCTGAGGACCTCCCAAACTTGATGGAGACCCCATCCCACCACCTGAGGACTTCCTAAACCCTCTGGAGACCCCATCCCACCTCCTGAGGACCTCCTAAACCCCTCTGGAGACCACATCCCACCACCTGAGGACCTCCTAAACTCTCTGGAGACCCCATCCCACCACCTGAGGACCTCCTAATCCCCTCTGGAGACCCCATCCGACCACCTGAGGACCTCCCAAACCCTATGGAGACCCCATCCCACCACCTGAGGACCTCCTAAACCCTCTGGAGACCCCATCCCACCACCTTAGGAACTCCCAAACCTTATGGAGACCCCATCCCACCACCTGAGGACCTCCTAAACCCTCTGGAGACCCCATCCCACCACATGAGGACCTCCTAAACCCCTCTGGAGACCCCATCCCAGCACCTGAGGACCTCCCAAACTCCTCTGGAGACCCTATCCCACCACATGAGGACCTCATAAACCCTCTGGAGACCCCATCCCACCACCTGAGAACCTCCTAAACCCTATGGAGACCCCATCCCACCACCTGAGGACCTCTGAAACCCTGTGGAGACCCCATCCCACCACCTGAGGACCTCCTAAATCCTTTCGAGACCCCATCCCACCTTCTCAGGACCTTATAAACCTAATGGAGATCCCATCCCACCACATGAGGACCTCCTAAAACCTATGGAGTCCTCATCCCACCACCTGAGGACCTCCCAAACTTTCTGGAGACCCCATCCCACCACCTGAGGAACTCCCAGAACAGAGGGTTCTGGAAAGTTTTTGGTGGTCTAAGAGGGGTCCTGGAAGGATCTAAAGGGGTTCCAGAGGGTTCTGGAAGGGTTTTGGTGGTCTCAGATGGGTCCATGAAAGATCTAAAGGGGTTCCAGAGGGGTCCTTGAAGGATCTAAAGGGGTTCCAGAGGGTTCTGGAAGGGATTTGGTGGTATTAGAGGGGTCCTGGAAGGATCTAAAGGGGTTCCAGAGGGTTCTGGAAGGGTATTGTTGGTCTCAGAGGGGTCGTGGAAGGATCTAAATTTGTTCCAGAGGGGTCCTTGAAGGATCTAAAAGGGTTCCAGAGAGTTCTGGAAGGGTATTGGTGGTCTCAGAGGGGTCCTTGAAGGATCTTTCTCCCACCCCGGCTGTAACTTTCTCCCCCCTTTACCGCCTCGCGCTTTCTCCCCCCCTCTCCCCCTCGCCCTTTCTCCCTCCCCTCCCCTCTCGTGCTTTCTTCCCCCTCCTCCTCGCGCTTTCTCCCCCATCCCCCTTCGTCTCGCGCTTTCTCCACCCCCTCCCCACCTCGCGCTTTCCCCCCTCCGCCTCACAGTTTCCTCGCGAGGCGGGGGGGGAGGGGGGAGAAAGCGCGAGTCGGGGGGAGAAAGAGCAAGGCGGTAAAGGAGGGAGAAAGCGCGAGGCGAGGGGGGAGGGGGGAGAAAGCGCGAGACGGGGAGGGAGGGAGGGAAAAAGTGCGAGGAGTGGGGGGAGGGGGTGAGAAAGAGCGAGGCGGGGGGGGAGAAAGCGCGAGGCGGAAAAGGGAGGGAGAAAGCGCCAGGCGGGGAGGGGGGGGAGAAAGCTCGAGGAAAGGAGAGAAGGGAGAAAGCGCGAGAGGGGAGGGGAGGGAGAAAGGGCAAGGTGGAGAGGGGGGAGAAAGCGCGAGGCGGGGGGGAAAAAAGCGCGAGGCGGCTTCTTCCCCCCCCCGCCTCTCGCGTTCTCCCCAACTCCCCCGCCTCGCGCTCTCTCCCCCCCTCCCCCCTCGCCTCGCTCTTTCTCTCCCCTCCCTCCCGCCTCGCTCTTTCTCTCCTCCTCCCCCCCCCCGCCTCGCAATTTCTCCCCCCTCCCCCCCCGCCTCGTGGGGAAAGTGCGAGGTGGTGGGGAGGGGGGGAGAAAGCACGAGTCGGTAAAGGGGGGAGAAAACGCAAAAAGGGGAGGGGAGAAAGTGCGATGTGGGGGGGAGGGGGGCAGAAAGCGCGAGGCGGGGGGCGGAGAAAGTGCGAGGCGGGTGGAGGGGGGGGAGAGAGCGCGAGGCGGGTGGAGGGGGGGAGAGAGCGCGAGACGGGGGAGGGGGGAAGAAACCGCGAGGCGGGGAGGAGGGGAAAAAGCACGAGGAGGGGGGGAAGGAAAAAACTGCGAGGCGGGGTGGGAGGCGGGGAGAAAGCGCGAGACGGGGAGGGGAGAGAAAGCGCGAGGCGGAGGGGGAGGGGGGGAGAAAGTGCGAGGCGGGGGGGAGGGCGGGAGAAAGTGCGATGTGTGGGGGGGAGAAAGCGCGAGGCTGGGGGGGAGGGGGGGAGAAAGCACGAGGCGGGGGGAGGGGGGGGAGAAAGCGCGAGGCGGGGGGGGAGGGGGGGAGAAAGCGCGAGGCGGGGGGGGAGGAAGGAAAAAGCCCGAGGAGGGGGGGAGGAGGGGAGAAAGCACGAGGAGGGGGGGGAGAAAGCGCGATGCGGAGGGGGAGGAGGGGAGAAAGAGCGAGGTGGGGGTTGGAGAAAGCAGGAGGCAGGGGGGGAGGGAGGGAGAAAGACTGAGACGGGGGGCAGAAAGAGCGAGGCAGGGGGAGAGTGGGGGAGAAATCGCGAGATGGGGAAAGGGGGTGGAGAAAGCGCAAGGCCGGGGGGGGAGGGGAGAAAGTGGGAGACGGGGGGGGAGAAAGCTCGAGGCGAGGGGGGAAAAGCGCAAGGCGGTGGGGGGAGAAATGACGACGCAGGGGGGAGAAAGCTTGAGGTGGGAGGGAGAATGCGCGAGGCGGAGGTAGGAGGGGGGAGATAGCGTGAGGCGGGGATGGGGTAAAGAAAGCGCGAGACGGGGAGGGGGAGAAAGCTCGAGGCGGGGGGATGGAAATCGCGAGGCGGGGGGGAGTGGAGGGAGAAAGCGCGAGGCGGGGGGAAAGAAGCGCGAAATGGGGAGGGGGGGAGAAAGCGCGAGGCAGGGGGCTGAAAAAGAGCGAGGCGAGAAGGGGAGAAAGCGCGACGTGTGGGATGGAGAAAACGGGAGGTGTGTGTAGGAGAAAGCGCGAGGAGAAGAGCGGAGGAGAAAGCGCTTTCTCCACCACCGCCTCGCGCATTCTCCCCCCCCTCCCCGCCTCGTGCTTTCTCCCCCCCTCCCCCCGTCTCGCGCTTTCTCCCCACCCGCCTCGCGCTTTCTATCCCCCTCCCCCCCGCCTCGCACCTTCTCCCCCCTCCCCCCCCACCTCGCGCTCTCTCCCCCCCCTCCCCGTCTCGCCCTATCTCCCCCCTCCCCACCCGCCTCGCGCTTTCTCCCCCCCTCCCCCCCGACTCGCGCTCTCTCCCCTCTCTCCCCGCCTCACGCTTTCTCCTCCCCCGCCTCGCGCTTTCTCCCCCCTCCCCTCGTTTCGCACTTTCTCCCCCCCTCTCCCCCCGCCTCTTGCTTTCTGCCTCCCTCCGCCCCCCTCGAACTTTCTCCCCCCTCCCCCCTCTACCTCGCCCTTTCTCCCACCCTCCCCGCCTCGCGCTTTCTCCCCCTCCCCCCCCGTCTCGCGCTTTCTCCCCCCCTGCCTCGCACTTTCTCCACCCCCTCCCCATCTCGCGCTTTCTCCCCCCGTCCCCCCCGTCTCGCAATTTCTCCCCCCTCCACCCGCCTCGCACTTTCTCTGCCCCCTGCCTCGCGCTTTCTACTCCCCTCCCCCCCCACATCGCACTTTCTCCCCTCCCCTTTTCGCGCTTTCTCCCCCCTCCCCCCCGCCTCGTGCTTTCTCCCCCCCTTCCCACTACCTCGCACTTTCCCCGCGAGGCGGGATGGAATGTCCTCCAATGGAGAACTTTGGGTTCTTCTGGTGGTGGAACCTTCTGGAGAGGTCAAAGCTCTCCTGGTGGAGCTGTGGTGGCTTTGGCTCTTGGAGAAGACCCATCTCCTGAAGGTCCTTCCGTCCATCACAGCGCATCTCCGGCCACCGCTTCTCCCTCCGCCATTTTGGCCGCTCCCTCCGTGGTGGACGGGACCTTCCGGAGGCCCTTCTTCCCGACGTGGCCGTCGGCGCGAGAGGACCCCTTCTTCTCCTCAGGTGGGTCCCATCACGGACAGCAGAGATGGAGAAGAGGTCCTCTTGGGCCACCGCTTCTCCAACATCATCTTCTCCATCTCCTCAAGGTCATGGCCGCGTCTTCGCATCGGCGCAACGGTGACCTTTCAACCTCCAGAGGTCCTCGAGGCCACCGGGAGATGTCACCAAGAGGACCCGACTCTACGGGAGGTGTCCAAAGTCCACATCTGCTTCCAGGGCACCAAAGCCACCAATGATACCTACGGTGAGGACCACCAAAACCCTCCGGAGATGTCCTCAAGGGGCTCCAGATCTTCTCCAGGACCTCCTCAACCCCTCTGAGATGTTCTTATGGATTTCAGAACCCCTTGAGATGCCCTCAGATCTTCTCCAGGACCTCCTCAACCCCTCTGAGATGTCCTTATGGCCTCCAGAACCCCATTGAGATATTCCTATGGCCTTCAGAACCCTATTAAGATGTCCTTATGGCCTTCAGAACCCCCTGAGATGCCCTCAGATCTTCTCAAGGACCTCCTGAACCCCTCTGAGATGTCTTTATGGCCTTCAGAACCCCTCTGAGATGTTCTTATGGTCTTCAGAACCCCATTGAGATGTCCTTATGTCCTCCAGAACCCCATTGAGACGTTGTCTGTCCCCTTTAGATGTCCCCCAGGACCTCCTCAACCACTCCGAGATGTCCTTATGGCCTTCAGAACCCCATTGATATGTCATCAAGGGGCTCCAGATCTTCTCCAGGACCTCCTCAACCCCTCTGAGATGTCCCTATGGCCTTCAGAACCCCATTGAGATGTCCTTATGGCCTTCAGAACCCCCCTGAGATGCCCTCAGATCTTCTCAAGGACTATCTCAACCCCATTGAGATGTCCTTATGTCCTTCAGAACCCCACTCAGATGTTCTGATGGCCTTCAGAACCCCATTGAGATGTTCTCATGGCCTTCAGAACCCCATTGAGATATCCTCAAGGAGCTCCAGATCTTTTCCAGGACCTCCTCAACCCCTCTGAGATGTCCTTATGGCCTTCAGAACCCCCTGAGATGCCCTCAGATCTTCTCCAGGACCTCCTGAACCCCTCTGAGATGTCTTTATGGCCTTCAGAACCCCATTGAGATGTCCTCATGGTATTTAGAACCCCATCGAGATGTACTTATGGCCTTCTCAACCCCTCTGAGATGTTATTATGGTTTTCAGAACCCCATTGAGATGTCCTTATGTCCTCCAGAACCCCATTGAGACGTTGTCCGTCCCCTTTAGATGTCCCCCAGGACCTCCTCAACCACTCCGAGATGTCCTTATGGCCTTCAGAACCCCACTGAGATGTTCTTATGGCCTTCAGAACCCCATTGAGATGTCATCAAGGGGCTCCAGATCTTCTCCAGGACCTCCTCAACCCCTCTGAGATGTCCCTATGGCCTTCAGAACCCCATTGAGATGTCCTTATGGCCTTCAGAACCCCTCTGAGATATCTTTATGCCTCCAGAACCCCATTGAGATGTCCTTATGGCCTTCAGAACCCCATTGAGATGTCCTTATGGCCTTCAGAACCCCTCTGAGATGTCCTCATGGCCTTCAGAACCCCAGTGAGATGTTCTTATGGCTTTCAAAACTTCCTGAGATGCTCTCAGATCTTCTCAAGGACTTTCTCAACCCCTCTGAGATGTCCTTATGGCCTTCAGAACCCCATTGAGACGCCATCCGTCCCCCTTTAGATGTCCCCCAGGACCTCCTCAAACCCTCTGAGATGCCCTTATGGCCTCCAGAACCTATTGAGATGCCGTCCGTCCCCCTTTAGATGTCCCCCTGGTTTCCCGCTGGTTCCAAACTGTCTGTTACACTTCCGTTCCGGGCGACGTTGGATCCCGGGTGGACATCATCGCGAGCGGTGTTTGTGGGGGTTGGGGGGACACTTATTGGGACGGAACGAGGGGCGTTGGGACGAAGTTGTCGGGTGGTGTCCATCGCGGTGGTGGTGAGAGAGACGGTGGGACGGGGGGACGGAATGGGGGGACGGACAGGTGGGGGGAACTCTTTTTCTGTGGCACAGTGTCCTCCTCTCGGTTCCTCCTCCAGAAGGTTCCGGAGCTCTCGGTTCCTCCTCCAGAAGGTTCTGAAGCTCCTCCAGAAGGTTCCGGAGCTCTCAGGTCCTCTTCCAGAAGGTTCCAGGAGCTCTGGAGAAGGTTCTGGAGCTCCGATGGTCTCAGGTTCTCCGTCTCCGTAGGTTTCCCGGTGGAGTCGTTGTCCATTGATGGTCAGCGGACGTTGGCTTTGGGCGCCCCTCGTTACGGCCACCGCGGTTGTCTCGTCCTTCTCCAGCGCCGAGAAGACTCCTGGGACCTCCTCGGAGACGCCCTCGGACCTCAGGACACAGGGGACAACCGGAGGGGCTCCATCGTTGAGGTCCTCACGTTTAGGTCTTCATTTGAGATCTTCACGTTGAGGTCCTCGTGGTCTCCCAGGTGGGCGGAGCCTTTGGGTCGTCCCTCTGCGCTGTGGACACGGACGGAGACGGTTCGGCCAAAGTCATACTGGTGGGAACGCCCTTCTTCTACGGAGGGGGCAGTGGTGGACGTGTGGACCTCTGTGACCTCCAACCCGAGGTGAGACCCCATCCCACCACCTGAGGACCTCCTAAACCCTCTGGAGACCCCATCCCACCACCTGAGGACCTCCTAAACCCTCTGGAGACCCCATCCCACCACTGAGTACCTCCTAAACTCTTCTGGAGACCCCATCCCACCACCTGAGAACCGCCCAAATCCCCCTGGAGACCCAATCCCACCACCTGAGGACCTCCTAAAACCCTCTGGAGACCCCATCCCACCACCTGAGGACCTTCTAAACCCTATGGAGACCCCATCCCACCACCTGAGGACCTCCCAAACCCCTCTGGAGACCCTATCCCACCACCTGAGGACCTCCTAAACCGTATGGAGACCCCATTCCACCACCTGAGGAACTCCTAAACCCTTCTGGAGACCCCATCCCACCACCTGAGGACCTCCTAAACCCATCTGGAGACCCCATTCCACCAGCTGAGGACCTCCCAAACCCTCTGGAATGGTAGAATGGCGCTTTCTCCCCTCCCCAGCCTCGCACTTTCCCCCCACTCTCAGCGCTTTCTCCGCCTTACGCTTTCTCTCCCCCGTTTTGTGCTTCCTCCCTTTCTCCCCCCGCGCCTCACACTTTCTGCCCTTCTCTCTGCCTTGCACTTTGTCCTATCCCAGTCTCGCTCTTTCTCCCCACCACCGCCTGGCGCTGTCTCCCCTCCCCCCCGCCTCGCGCTTTTTCTCCCCCCCAACTCGAGCTTTCTCCCCCCCTCCCCGCTTCGCGCGGGGGTGCAGTAAGCGCGAGGCAGGGGGGGAGAAAGCGCGAGGCGTGGAGGGTGTGGAGAAAGCGCGAGGCGGGGGGGAGGGAGAAAGCCCGAGGTGGGGGAGGAAGAGAAAGCGCGAAACGGAGGGTGAGAAAGCGCGAGGTGGGGGAGGGAGAATGCGCGAGGCGGTGGTGGAGAAAGCGGTTTCTCCCCCGCTCCTCTCCTCGCGCTTTCTCCTACACACTCCTCCCGTTTTCTCCATCCCACGCGTCTCGCTTTCTCCCCTTCTCGCCTCGCTCTGTCTCCACGCCCCGCCTCGGTCTTTCTCCCCACCCCCACCTCGCGCTTCCTCCACTCCCTCCTCATCTCGCGTTTTCTCAGCCCCCGCCTCGCGCTATCTCCCCCCCTCCCCCCTGTCTCGCACTTTCACACCCCCGTTCCCCCCGCCTCGCGCTTTCTCTCCCACTCCCCCCCTGCCTCGCGCTCTCTCCCCCCTCCCCGCACTTTCTCCCCCCTCCTCCTCGCGCTTTCTCCCCCATCCCCCTTCGTCTCGCACTTTCTCCCCGCTCCCACCCCGCCTCGCAGTTTTTTCCCTCCGCCCGGCCTCGAACTTTCTCCTTCCCTTCCAGCCTCGTACTTTCTCCCCCCCTTCTCGGGCTTTCTCACCCCCTCCCCCCGCCTTGCACTTTCTCTGCCCCCTGCTTTTTCCCCTCCTCCCCGCCTCGCGCTTTCTCCCCTCCCCTTTTCACGCTTTCTCCCCCCTTTACCAACTCGAGCTTTCTCCCCCCCTCCCCCCCACCTCGCACTTTCCCCGCGACGCGGGGGGGGAGGGGGGGAGAAAACGCGAGGCGGGGGGGGAGAAAGCGCGGGGAGGGGGGAGAGAGCGCGAGGCTGGGAGGGAGTGGGGGAGAAAGCGTGAGGAGGGGGGGAGGGGGAATAAGCGCGAGGCTGGGGGGAGGGGGGGATTAAGCGCAAGGCAGGGGTGGGGGGGAGGAAGCGCGAGGCGGGGGGGGATGTTGAAAGCACGAGGAAGGGAGGGGGTGGAGAAATCGCGACGCGGAAAAGGGAGGGAGAAAGCGCGAGGCGGGGCAGAAGGGGGGAGAATGCGTGACGCGGGGGGGAGAGGGGGATAAAGCGCGAGACGGGGAGGAGGGAGAAAGCGCGAGGAGGGGAGGGGGAGAAAGCTCGAGGCGGGGGGGAAAAATCGCGAGGTGGGGAGGGGGGGAGAAAGCGCTTTCTCCACCACCGCCTCGCGCATTCTCCCCATCCCCGCCTCTCGATTTCCCCCACCCTCACCTCTCGCTTTCTCCCCCTGCCTCGCGCTTTCTCCCCCCCCTCCCCCGCCTCGCGCTTTCTCCCTCCCTGCCTCGCGTTTCTCCCTACCTCCCCGCCTCGCACTTTCTCCCCCCGCACTTCACGTTTCTCCGCCCGCCTCGCGCTTTCTCCCCCTCCCCCCCCGCCTCGCGTTTTCTCCCCCTGCCACGCGTTTTCTCCCCCCTCTGCTCGCGCTTCCTCCCCCCTCCCCCCTCGCCTCGCGCTTTCTCCCCCCCTCCCCCCGCCTCGCGATTTTTCCCCCCCGCCTCGCGCTTTATCCCCCCCGCCTCGCGTTTTCTCCCCTCCCTGCCTCTCGCTTTCTCCCCCCGCCCCCCCCCCGCCTCGCACTTTCTCCCTTTTCCGCCCGCCTCGTGCTCTCTCCCCGCCTCCCCTCGCCTCGGGCTTTCTCACCCCCTCTCCCCCCGCCTCGCACTTTCTCCTCTCCCCGCCTCGTGCTTTCTCAACCCCCCCTCGCACTTTCTTCCCCCCCTCCCCCCTTCGCCTCTCGCTTTCTACCCCTCCCCCCCGCCTCGCAATTTCTCCCCCCCTCCCCGCACTTTCTCCCCCCCTCCCCCCTTCGCCTCGCGCTTTCTCTCCCCTCCGCCTCGCGCTTTCTCTCCCCCTTCCCGTCTTGCTCTATCTCCCTCCTCCTCCCGCCTGGCGATTTCTCCACCCCCCGCCTCGCGCTTTTCCAATCGCCACTTCACGTTTTCTCTCTCCCTCCCCACTTCGCGCTTTCTCCACCCCTCCCCTCCCGCCTCGTGCTTTCTCCCCCCCCACCACGTGCTTTCTGCACACCCCCGCCTCGCGCTTTCTCCCCCCCTCCCCGCCTCGCACTTTCTCCACCCCACCCCCCCGCCTCGCACATTTTCCCTCCCTCCCCCCCCGTCTCGCTCTTTCTCCCCCCCTCTCTTCGCGCTTCCTCCCCCCCTCCCCCCTTGCCTCCCACTTTCTCCCCCCACCCCCTCGCCTCTTGCTTTAGCGGGGGGAGGGGGTGTAGAAAGCGCGAGGTGGGGGGGAGAAAGCGCGAGGCGGGGAGAGGGGGAGAAACAGCAAGGCGGGGGGGAGGGGGAGAGAAAGCGCGAGGCGGGGGGGGAGGGGGGGAGAAAGCGCGAGGGGGGGAGGGGGGAGGAAGCGCTAGGCTGGGGGGGAGGGGGAGAGAAAGTGCGATGCGGGGAGGGGCGGAGAAAGCGGGGGGGGAGAAAGAGCAAGGCGGAGGGAGGGAAAAAACTGCGAGGCGGGGTGGGAGGGGGGGAAAACCCGAGACGAAGGGGGATGGGGGAGAAAGCGCGAGAGGGGAGGGGTGGAGAAGGCGCGAGGTGGGGGGAGAAGGGGGAGAAAGTGCAAGGCGGGGGGGAGGGGGGGAGAAAACGCGAGGCGGGGAGGGGGGAAGAAAGTGCGAGGCCGGGGGGGGGGGAGAAAGCGCGAGGCGGGGGGGAGGGGGGTAAAAAGCGCGAGGCGGGGGGGGAGAAAGCGCGAGGGGGGGAGGGGGGGAGAAAGCGCGAGGCGGGGGGGAGGGGGAAGAAATTGCTAGGCGGGGGGGAGGGGGGAGTATGTGCGAGGCGGGAGGGAGGGGTGGAGAAAGCGCAAGGTGGGGAGGGGGGAGAAATTGCGAGGCGGGGGGGGAGAAAGTGCGAGGAGGTAAATGGGGGAGGAAGCGCGATGCGGAGGGGGAGGAGGGGAGAAAGAGCGAGGCGGGGGTTGAAGAAAGCAGGAGGCAGGGGGGGAGGAAGGGAGAAAGACTGAGACGGGGGGAGAAAGCGCAAGGAGGGGGGAGAGTGGGGGAGAAATCGCGAGATGGGGAAAGGGGGGAGAAAGCGCAATTCAGGGTGGAGAAAGCGCGAGGCGGGGGGGAGAAAGCGCGATGTGGGGAGGCGGGGGAGAAAGCACGAGGCAGGGTTGGGGGGAAAATGTGGGAGACGGGGGGAGAGAAAGCTCGAGGCGAGGGGGGAGAAAGTGCGAGGCGGTGGGGGGAGAAAGGACGACGCGGGGAGGAGGGAGAAAGCGCGATGCGGGAAGGGGGGAGAAAGCGCGAGGCGGAGGTGGGAGGGGGGAGATAGCGCGAGGCGGGGGGGGAGTGGAGAAACCGGGAGACGGGGAGGCGGGAGAAAGCTTGAGGCGGAGGGGGAGAAAGCGCGAGACGGGGAGGCGGGAGACGGTGAGGATGGGATCGAGTGCCTATGGGTTAAAATCAGAGGAGCCCACAAGAAGGGGGACTTTGTGCTGGGAGTCTCTTACAGAGCACCCAGCCAAGAAGCAGCAGCTGAGGAGCTCTTCTATAAACAGCTGGGGACAGTCTCTGAATCTCTGCCTCTTGGCCTTGGGGGGGACTTTAACTTTCCGGATATCTCCCTCCCCGTCTCGCGCTTTCTCTCCCCCTCCCCGTCTCGCAATTTCTCCCCCCGTCCCTTCCCCCTGCCTCGCAATTTCTCCCGCACCCCCCTCGCGCTTTCTCCCCCCCTCCCCGTCTCGCGCTTTCTCCCCTCCCCCACCTCGGGCTTTCTTCCTCCCCGCCTCGCGCTTTCTCCCCCCGCGCTTCGCGTTTCTCCCCCCCCCGCCTCGCGCTTTCTCCCCCCTCCCCCACCTCAGGCTTTCTCCCTCCCCCCCTGCCTCGCGCTTTCTCCCCCCATCCCCGTCTCGCACTTTTTCCACTCCCTCCTCGTCTCGCGCTATCTCCCCCCCTCCCCCCACCGCCTCGCCATTTTGCCCCAGCACCCCGTCTCGCGCTTTCACCCCCAGTTCCCGTCTTGCGTTTTCTCCCCCCCTCCCCGCCTCGCGCTTTCTCCCACCCCCACCTCGCATTTTCTCTCTCCCTTCCAGTCTCGCACTTTCTCCCCCTCCCAGCCTCGCACTTTCACCCCCCCTGCCCCCGCCCCCTTGCGCTTTCTCCCCCCGTCCCCAACCGCTTCGCACTTTTTCCCCTTGTCCCCGCCTCGCGCTTTCTCTACCCCCTCCCCACCCCGCGCTTTCTCCCTCCCCTCTCCTCCTCGAGCTTTCTCCAACCCCCCCGCCTCGCGCTTTCTCCCCCCCTCTCCGCCTCGCGCTTTCTCCCCCCCCGTCGCTTTCTCCCCCCTCTCCACCTCGCACTTTCTCCCTCCCCTCCTCGCGCTTTCTCCCCCCTCCCCTTCTTGCGCTTTCTCCCTTCTCTCCTCTCCTCGAGCTTTCTCCCTCCCTTTTCCACCTCGCTCTTTCTCCCCCCCCGCCTCGCTCTTTCTCACCCCCTCCCCCCACGCCTCGCACTTTTTCCCTCCCTCCCCCCCGTCTCGCGCTTTCTCCCCCCCCATCCTCGCACTTCCTCCCCCCCTCCCCACTAGAGTCGCACTTTCTCCCCCCTCCCTCCCGCCTCGTGCTTTCTCCCCCCAACACGCGCTTTCCCCCCCGCCTCGCTCTTTCTCACCCACTCCCCCCACGCCTCGCACTTTCTCCCCTCCCCCCATCTCGCGCTTTCTCCCCCCCTCTCCTCGCGCTTCCTCCCCCCTCCCCCCCGCCTCGCACTTTCTCCCCCCTCCCCTCCCGAATCGCGGGGAAAGTGTGAGGTGGGGGGCAGGGGGGGGAGGAAGCTCGAGTCGGGGCGGATAGAAAGCGCGATGCAGGGAGGGGGGGAGTAAGAGCGAAAAGGGGAGGGAGAAAGCACGAGGCGGGGAGAGTGGGAAATAGCGCGGGGCGGGAAAGGGAGAAGACAGCTCGAGACGGGGAGAGGAAGTGAAAGCGCGAGACGGGGGAGGAGAAAGCGCGAGACGGGGGGGAAAAAAGCACGAGGCGGGAGGTGGAGAAAACGGGAGGCGTGTGTAGGAGAAAGCGCGAGGCGGGGAGGGGGTGGAGAAAGTGCGAGGTGAGGAGCGGGGCAGAAAGCACTTTCTCCACCACTGCCTCGCGCTTTTTCCCCCCCCGCCTCGCGCTTTCTCCCCTCCCCCCCGCCTCAGTTTCTCCTTCCTCGCATCGCGTTTTCTCTCTTCCCCACCTCGCGCTTTCTCCACCCCCTCCCCACCTCGCACTTTTCCCCCCTTCCCCCCCCGCCTCGTGCTTTCACCCCCCTTTTCCCCAGCCTCGCGCGTTCTCCCTCTCCTCCCCATCTCGAGCTTTCTCCCCCCCTCTCCCCACGCGCTTCCTCCCCCCCCGCCTCGCCTTTCTAACCCCTTTCTCTCCCTCACCTCGCTTTCTCCCCACCCCTCACCTGAGGACCTCCTTAACCCTTTGGAGACCCCATCCCACCATTTGAGGACCTCCTAAACCCCTCTGGAGACCCCATCCCACCACCTGAGGACCTCCTAAACCCCTCTGGAGACCCCATCCCATCACCTGATGACCTTTTTAACCCTATGGAGACCCCATCCCACCACCTGAGGACCTCCTTAACCCTCTGGAGACCCCATCCCACCACCTGAGGACCTCCTTAACCTTCTGGAGACCCCATCCCACCACATGAGGACCTCCTAAGCCCTCAGGAGACCCCATCCCACCACCTGAGGACCTCCTAAACCCCTCTGGAGACTCCATCCCACCACCTGAAGACCTTCTAAACCCCTCTGGAGACCCCATCCCATCACCTGATGACCTTTTTAACCCTCTGGACACCCCATCCCACCACCTGAGGAACTGCCAAACCCCTCTGGAGACCCCATCCCACCACCTGAGGACCTCCTAAACCCCTCTGGAGACCCCATCCCACAACCTGAGGAACTCCCAAACCCCTATGGAGAACCCATCCCACCACCTGAGGACCTCTTAAACCCAATGGAGACCCCATCCCACCACCTGAGGATCTCCCACACTCCTTGGAGACTGCATCTTACCACCTGAGGACCACCTAAACCCCTCTGGAGACCCCATCCCACCACCTGAGGACCTCCCAAACCCTCTGGAGACCGCATCCCACCACTTGAGGACATTCTAAACCCTCTGGAGACCCCATCCCACCACCTGAGGACCTCCTAAAGCCTCTGGAGACCCCATCCCACCACCTGAGGACCTCCTACACTCCTTGGAGACTGCATCCCACTACCTGAGGACCTCCTAAACCGCTATGGAGACCCCATCCCACCACTTGAGGACCTCCTAAACCCTCTGGAGACCCCATCCCACCACATGAGGACCTCCTAAACCCTCTGGAGACCCCATCCCACCAACTGAGGTCCTCCTAAACCCCTCTGGAGACCCCATCCCACCACCTCAGGACCTCCTAAACCCTCTGGAGACCTCATCACACCACCTGAGGACCTCCCACACTCCTTGGAGACCCCATCCCACCACCTGAGGACTTCATAAACCCTCTGGAGACCCCATCCCACAACCTGAGGACCTTCTAAACCCCTCTGGAAACCCCATCCCACCACCTGAGAACCTCCTAAACCTCTGGAGACTCCATCCCACCACCTGAGGACCTTCTAAACCTGTCTGGAGACCCCATCCCATCACCTGATGACCTTTTTAACCCTCTGGAGACCTCATCCTACCACCTGAGGACATCCTAAGCCCTCTGGAGACCCCATCCCACCACATGAGGAACTCCCAAACCCCTACGGAGACCCCATCCCACCACCTGAGGACCTCCTTTAGCCCTCTGGAGACCCCATCCCACCACCAGAGGACCTCCTAATCGCTCTGGAGACCCCATCCCACCACATGAGGACCTCCTAAACCCTCTGGAGACCCCATCCCACTACCTGAGGACCTCCTTAACCCCTCTGGAGACGCCATCCCACCACTTGAGGACCTTCTAAACCCTCTGGAGACCCCATCCCACCACATGAGGACCTCCTAAACCCCTCTGGAGACCCCATCCCACTACCTGAGGACCTCCTTAACCCCTCTGGAGACGCCATCCCACCACCTGAGGACCTCCTTAACCCTCTGGAGACCCCATCCCACCACATGAGGACCTCCTAAACCCTCTGGAGACCCCATCCCACCACCTGAGGTCCTCCTAAACCCGTCTGGAGACCCCATCCAACCACCTCAGGACCTCCTAAACCCTCTGGAGACCCCATCCCACCACCTGAGGACCTCCTTAACCCTCTGGAGACCCCATCCCACCACATGAGGACCTCCTAAACCCTCTGGAGACCCCATCCCACCACCTGAGGTCCTCCTAAACCCGTCTGGAGACCCCATCCAACCACCTCAGGACCTCCTAAACCCTCTGGAGACCCCATCACACCAAGTGAGGACCTCCTAAACCCCTCTGGAGACCCCATCCCACCACCTGAGGACTTCATAAACCCCTCTGGAGACCCCATCTCACCACCTGAGGACCTCCTAAACCCCTCTGGAGACCCCATCCCACCACCTGAGGACCTCCTAAAGCCTCTGGAGACCCCATCCAACCACCTGAGGACCTCCCACACTCCTTGGAGACCGCATCCCACCACCTGAGAACATTTTTAACTCCTCTGGAGACCCCATCCCACCACCTAAGGATCTCCTAAACCCCTCTGGAGACCCCATCCCACCACCTGAGGACCTCCTAAACCTCTCTGGAGACCCCGTCCCACCACCTGAGGACCTCCTAAACCCCTGTGGAGACCCCATCCCACCACCTGAGGACCTCCTAAACCCTCTGGAGACCCCATCCCACCACCTGAGGACCTCCCAAACCCCTGTGGAGACCCCATCCCACCACCGGAGGACCTCCTAAACCCCTCTGGAGACCCCATCCCACCACCTGAGGACCTCCTAAACCCCTCTGGAGACCCCATCCCATCACCTGATGACCTTTTTAACCCTATGGAGACCCCATCCCACCACCTGAGGACCTCCTTAACCCTCTGGAGACCCCATCCCACCACCTGAGGACCTCCTTAACCTTCTGGAGACCCCATCCCACCACATGAGGACCTCCTAAGCCCTCAGGAGACCCCATCCCACAACCTGAGGACCTCCTAAACCCCTCTGGAGACTCCATCCCACCACCTGAAGACCTTCTAAACCCCTCTGGAGACCCCATCCCATCACTTGATGACCTTCTAAACCCCATGGAGACCCCATCCCACCACCTGAGGATCTCCCACACTCCTTGGAGACTGCATCTTACCACCTGAGAACCTCCTAAACCCTCTGGAGACCCCATCCCACCACCTGAAGATCCTCCTAAACCCTCTGGAGACCCCCTCCCACCTGAGGACCACCTAAACCCCTCTGGAAACCCCATCCCACCACCTGAGGACCTCCCAAACCCTCTGGAGACCGCATCCCACCGCTTGAGGACATTCTAAACCCTCTGGAGACCCCATCCCACCACCTGAGGACCTCCTAAAGCCTCTGGAGACCCCATCCCACCACCTGAGGACCTCCTAAACCGCTATGGAGACCCCATCCCACCACCTGAGGACCTCCTAAACCCCTCTGGAGACCCCATCCCACCACTTGAGGACCTCCTAAACCCTCTGGAGACCCCATCCCACCACATGAGCACCTCCTAAACCCTCTGGAGATCCCATCCCACCAACTGAGGTCCTCCTAAACCCCTCTGGAGACCCCATCCCACCACCTCAGGACCTCCTAAACCCTCTGGAGACCTCATCACACCACCTGAGGACCTCCCACACTCCTTGGAGACCCCATCCCACCACCTGAGGACTTCATAAACCCTCTGGAGACCCCATCCCACCACCTGAGGACCTCCCAAACCCTCTGGAGACCCCATCCCACCACCTGAGGACCTCCCAAACCCTCCGGAGACCCCATCCCACCACCTGAGGACCTCCCAAACCCTCTGGAGATCCTATCTCATCACCTGAGGACCTTCAAAACCCTCTGGAGGCCTACATCCCACCACTGAGGACCTCTCCAGGCCCCTCAGCTTTGCTGTGGTCGTGTCCTCCGTGGAGCTCCTGGTCATCTTCTGGGTGGCTTTGGTGCCACCGTGGCCAAAGTTGGGGACGTGGATGGTGACCGTTGGCCCGAAGTGACCATCGGAGCACCTCTGGAGGACAACGAGAGCGGCGCCGTCTGCATCTTCAGAGGACGATGGGATGGAGTCCACCTCATGTACATCCAGGTGGGACCTTCGGGAGGTGGAGAACGATGGGGGTGGAGAAGGTTCTGGTGGTGGAATGTCCTCCAATGGAGAACTTTGGGTTCTTCTGGTGGTGGAATGTCCTCCAGATGGAAGACTTTGGATTCTTCTGGTGGTGGAATGTCCTCCAATGGAGAACTTTGGGTTCTTCTGGTGGTGGAATGTCCTCCAGATGGAGGACTTTGGGTTCTTCTGGTGGTGGAATGTCCTCCAATGGAGAACTTTGGGTTCTTCTGGTGGTGGAATGTCCTCCAGATGGAGAACTTTGGGTTCTTCTGGTGGTGGAATGTCCTCCAGATGGAGAACTTTGGGTTCTTCTGGTGGTGGAACCTTCTGGAGAGGTCAAAGCTCTTCTGGTGGAGCTGTGGTGGCTTTGGCTCTTGGAGCAGACCCATCTCCTGAAGGTCCTTCCGTCCATCACAGCGCATCTCCAGCCACCGCTTCTCCCTCCGCCATTTTGGCCGCTCCCTCCGTGGTGGACGGGACCTTCCGGAGGCCCTTCTTCCCGACGTGGCCGTCGGCGCAAGAGGACCCCTTCTTCTCCTCAGGTGGGTCCCATCACGGACAGCAGAGATGGAGAAGAGGTCCTCTTGGGCCACCGCTTCTCCAGCATCTTCTTCTCCATCTCCTCAAGGTCACGGCCGCGTCTTCGCGGCGGCGCAACGGTGACCTTTCAACCTCAAGAGGTCCTCGAGGCCACCGGGAGATGTCACCAAGAGGACCCGACTCTACGGGAGGTGTCCAAAGTCCACATCTGCTTCCAGGGCACCAAAGCCACCAATGATACCTACGGTGAGGACCACCAAAACCCTCCGGAGATGTCCTCAAGGGGCTCCAGATCTTCTCCAGGACCTCCTGAACCTGTCTGAGATGTCCTTATGGACTTCAGACCCCCTGAGATGCCTTCAGATCTTCTCAAGGACCTTCTCAACTCCTCTGAGATGTCCTTACGGCCTTCAGAACGCCATTGAGATGTTCTTATGGCCTTCAGAGCCCTTCTGAGATGTCCTCAAGGGGCTCCAGATCTTCTCCAGGATCTCCTGAACCTCTCTGTGATGTCCTTATGGCCTTCAGAACCCTATGGAGATGTTCTTATGGCCTTCAGAACCCCATTAAGATGTCCTTATGGCCTTCAGAACTCCCTGAGATGCTTTCAGATCTTCTCAAGGACCCCCTGAACCTCTCTGAGATGTCTTTATGGCCTTCAAAACTCCTTTGAGATGTCCTTATGGTCTTCAGAACCCCACTGAGATGTCCTTATGTCCTCCAAAACCTGATTGAGACGTTGGCCGTCCCCTTTAGATGTCCCCCAGGACCTGCTCAACCACTCCAAGATGTCCTTATGGCCTCCAGAACCCCATTGAGACACCGTCCGTCACGTTTTCATGGCCTTCAGAGCCCCTCTGAGATGTCCTCAGATTTTCTCCAGGACCTCTTGAACCCCTCTGAGATGTCTTTATGGCCTCCAGAACCCCATTGAGATGTCCTTATGGCCTTCAGAACCCCATTGAGATGTTCTTATGGCCTTCAGAGCCCCTCTGAGATGTCCTTAAGGGGCTCCAGATCTTCTCCAGGACCTCCTCAACCCCTCTGAGATGTCCTCATGGCCTTCAGAACCCCATTGAGATGTTCTTATGGCCTTCAGAACCCCTCTGAGATGTCTTTATGGCCTTCAGAACCCCATTGAGGTGTTCTTATGGCCTCCAGAACCCCATTGAGATGTTCTTACGGCCTTCAGAGCCTCTCTGAGATGTCCTCAAGGGGCTCCAGAACCCCACTGAGACGCCGTCCGTCCCCTTTAGATGTCCCCCAGGACCTCCTCAACCCCTCTGAGACATCCTTATAGTCTCCAGAACCTACTGAGACGCCGTCCGTCCCCCTTTAGATGTCCCCCTGGTTTCCCGCAGGTTCCAAACTGTCCGTTACACTTCCGTTCCGGGCGACGTTGGATCCCGGGTGGACATCATCGCGAGCGGTGTTTGTGGGGGTTGGGGGGACACTTCTTGGGACGGAACGAGGGGCGTTGGGACGACGTTGTCGGGTGGTGTCCATCGCGGTGGTGGTGAGAGAGACGGTGGGACGGGGGGACGGAATGGGGGGACGGACAGGTGGGGGGAACTCTTTTTCTGTGGCACAGTGTCCTCCTCTCGGTTCCGCCTCCAGAAGGCTCTGGAGCTCTCGGTTCCTCCTTTAGAAGGTTCCAGAGCTCTCAGTTCCTCCTCCAGAATGTTCCGGAGCTCTCGGTTCCTCCTCCAGAAGGTTCCGGAGCTCTCGGTTCCTCCTCCAGAAGGTTCTGAAGCTCCTCCAGAAGGTTCCGGAGCTCTCAGGTCCTCTTCCAGAAGGTTCCAGGAGCTCTGGAGAAGGTTCTGGAGCTCCGATGGTCTCAGGTTCTCCGTCTCCGTAGGTTTCCCGGTGGAGTCGTTGTCCATTGATGGTCAGCGGACGTTGGCTTTGGGCGCCCCTCGTTACGGCCACCGCGGTTGTCTCGTCCTTCTCCAGCGCCGAGAAGACTCCTGGGACCTCCTCGGAGACGCCCTCGGACCTCAGGACACAGGGGACAACCGGAGGGGCTCCATCGTTGAGGTCCTCACGTTGAGGTCCTCACTTTGAAGTCTTCACTTTGAGGTCTTCATATTTGAGGTTTTCATTTGAGGTCTTCACGTTGAGGTCCTCGTGGTCTCCCAGGTGGGCGGAGCCTTTGGGTCGTCCCTCTGCGCTGTGGACACGGACAGAGACGGTTCGGCCGAAGTCATACTGGTGGGAACCCCCTTCTTCTACGGAGGGAGCAGTGGTGGACGTGTGGACCTCTGTGACCTCCACCCCGAGGTGAGACCCCATCCCACCACCTGAGGACCTCCCAAACCCTCTGGAATGGTAGAATGGCGCTTTCTCCCCCCCCAGCCTCGCACTTTCCCCCCACTCTCAGCGCTTTCTCCCCCTCCGCCTTACGCTTTCTCCCCCCCATTTCGCGCTTCCTCCCTTTCTCCCCCTGCGCCTCACACTTTCTGCCCTCAACCCCGCCTCGCGCTTTCTCCCCCCCTCTCTGCCTCGCACTTTGTCCTATCCCAGTCTCGCTCTTTCTCCCCACCACCGCCTGGCGCTGTCTCCCCTCCCCCCCCGCCTCGCGCTTTCTCTCCCCCTCTACGCCTCGTGTTTTTTCTCCCCCCCAACTCGAGCTTTCTCCCCCCCTCCCCGCTTCGCGAGCTGGTGCAGTAAGCGCGAGGTGGGGGAGGAAGAGAAAGCGTGAAACGGAGGGGGAGAAAGCGCGAGGTGGGGGAGGGAGAATGCGTGAGGCGGGGAGGGCGGGGAGAATGCGAGAGGCGGTGGTGGAGAAAGCGCTTTCTCCCCCTCTCCTCTCGCTTTCTCCACCCCCTACCCACATCGTGCTTTCTCCTACACACTCCTCCCGTTTTCTCCATCCCACGCGTCTCGCTTTCTCCCCTTCTCGCCTCGCTCTGTCTCCACGCCCCGCCTCGCGCTTTCTCCCCACCCCCGCCTCGCGCTTTCTCCAACCCCTCCTCGCCTCGCGTTTTCTCAGCCCCCGCCTCGCGCTATCTCCCCCCCTCCCCCCTGTCTCGCACTTTCACACCCCCGTTCCCCCCCGCCTCGCGCTTTCTCTCCAACTCCCCCCCGCCTCGCGCTTTCTCCCCCCTCCTCCTCGCTCTTTCTCCCCCATCCCCCTTCGTCTCGCGCTTTCTCCCCGCTCCCACCCTGCTTCGCAGTTTTTCCCCTCCTCCCCGCCTCGCGCCTTCTCCCCTCCCCTTTTCACGCTTTCTCCCCCCTTTACCGACTCGTGCTTTCTCCCCCCCTCCCCCCCACCTCGCACTTTCCCCGCGACGCGGGGGGGGAGGGGGGGAGGAAGCGCGAGGTGGGGGGGGAGAAAGCGCGGGGAGGGGGGAGAGAGCGCGAGGCTGGGAGGGAGTGGGGGAGAAAGCGTGAGGAGGGGGGGAGAAAGAGCGAGGCGGGGCAGAAGGGGGGAGAATGCGCGATGCGGGGGGGGAGGGGGGGATAAAGCGCGAGACGGGGAGGAGGGAGAAAGCGCGAGGAGGGGAGGGGGAGAAAGCGCTTTCTCCACCACCGCCTCGCGCATTCTCCCCATCCCCGCCACGCGCTTTCCCCCACCCACACCTCGCGCTTTCTCCCCCCGCCTCGCGCTTTCTCCCCCCCCTCCCCCGCCTCGTGCTTTCTCCCTCCCCGCCTCGCGTTTCTCCCTACCTCCCCGCCTCGCACTTTCTCCCCCCGCGCTTCGCGTTTCTCCCCCAACGCCTCGCGCTTTCTCCCCCTCCCCCCCAGTTCGCGTTTTCTCCCCTCGCCTCACGTTTTCTCCCCCGCCACGTGTTTTCTCCCCTCTCCCCCCTCGCCTCGCACTTTCTCCCCCCTTCCCCCTCGCCTCGCGCTTTCTCCCCCCCTCCCCCCCGCCTCGCGATTTTTCCCCCCGCCTCGCGCTTTATCCCCCCCCCGCCTCGCACTTTCTCCCTTTTCCGCCCGCCTCGTGCTCTCTCCCCGCCTCCCCTCACCTCGGGCTTTCTCCCCCCCTCTCCCCCCGCCTCTCGCTTTCTGCCCCCCTTCGCTACCCGTCGCACTTTCTTCCCCCCTCCCCCCTTCGCCTCGCGCTTTCTCCCCCCTCCGCCTCGCGCTTTCTCTCCCCCTCCCCGTCTCGCTCTATCTCCCTCCTCCTCCCGCCTGGCGATTTCTCCACCCCCCGCCTCGCGCTTTTCCGATCACCACTTAAAGTTTTCTCTCTCCCTCCCCGCTTCGCGCTTTCTCCACCCCTCCCCTCCCGCCTCGTGCTTTCTCCCCCCCACCACGTGCTTTCTGCACACCCCCGCCTCGCACTTTCTCCACCCCACCCCCCCGCCTTGCACATTTTCCCTCTCTCCCCCCCCATCTCGCGCTTTCTCCCCCCTCGCGCTTTCTCCCCCCCCGTCTCGCCCTATTTTCCCCCCCACGCTTCGCGCTTTCTCCCCCCCTCCACCCCCGCTTCGCGCATTCTCTCCCCCTCCCTGTCTCGCCCTATCTCCCCCCCTCCCCCCCCGGCTCACACTTTCTTCCGCCTTCCGCCACTCGCGCTTTCTCCCCCCCCCCCCGCCTCGCGCTTTCTCCCCCCCCTCCCCCCCGCTTCGCACTTTTCCCCCCCTGCCCCGCGTTTTCTCCCCCCCGTATTGCGCTTTTTCACCCCTCGCTCCCCATTTCGCGCTTTATCCCCCCCGCCTTGCTCCTTCTCCCCCCCTCCCCCCCCGCCTCGCGCTTCTCCCCTCCCCCCGCCTCGCGCTTCCTATCTGGAGAGGGGTGGAGAAAGCGCGAGGCATGCAGGGGAGGGAGAAAGCACGAGGCGGGGAGGGTGGGAAATAGCGCGGGGCGGGGAAGGGAGAAGACAGCTCGAGACGGGGAGGGGAAGTGAAAGCGCGAGACGGGGAATGAGTGAGAAAGCGCGAGACGGGGAGGGGGTGGAGAAAGCGCGAGGGGGGGAGGGGGGAGAAAGCGCGAGGGGGGGGAGAAAGCGCGAGAGGGAGTGTGGAAGAAATCGCGAGGGAGGGCGAAGGGACGGGGTGAGAAATTGCGAGACGGGGAGGGGGAGAGAAAGCGCGAGACGGGGAGGGGGGGAAAAACCGCGAGGTGGGGGAGAGAAAGCGCGGGGCAGGTAGGGGGGCAGAAAGCGCGAGGGGGGGGAGGGGAGAGAAAGCGCGAACCGGGGAGGGAGATATCCGAAAAGTTAAAGTCCCCCCCAAGGCCAAGAGGTCCTCGAGGCCACCGGGAGATGTCACCAAGAGGACCCGACTCTACGGGAGGTGTCCAAAGTCCACATCTGCTTCCAGGGCACCAAAGCCACCCATGATACCTACGGTGAGGACCACCAAAACCCTCCGGAGATGTCCTCAAGGGGCTCCAGATCTTCTCCAGGACCTCCTGAACCCCTCTGAGATGTCCTTATGGTCTTCAGAACCGCATTGAGATGTTCTTATGGCCTTCAGAACGCCATTGAGATGCCCTCAGATCTTCTCAAGGACCTTCTCAACCCCTCTGAGATGTCCTTATGGCCTTCAGAACCCCATTGAGACACCATCCGTCACGCTGAGGTCTTCACATTGAGGTCTTCACGTTGAGGTCTTTACATTGAGGTCTTCACGTTGAGGTCCTCGTGGTCTCCCAGGTGGGTGACCCTATCCCACCACCTGAGGACCTCCTAAACCCTATGGAGACCCCATCCCACCACCTGAGGACCTCCTAAACCCCTCTGAGGACCCCATCCCACCACCTGAGGACCTCCTAAACACCTCTGGAGACCCCATCCCACCACTAGAGGACCTCCCAAACACTCTGTTGACCCCATCCCACCACCCGAAGACCTCCTAAACCCTATGGAGACCCCTTCCCACCACCTGAGGACATCCCAAACCCTATGGAGACCAAATCCCACCACTTGAGGACCTCCTAAGCCCTCTGGAGACCCCATCCCACCACCTGAGGACCTCCTAAACTCCTCTGGAGACCCCATCCCACCACCTGAGGACCTCCCAAACCCTCTGGAGACCCCATCCCACCACCTGACCCTGGTGGACCTAACCCTAACCCCTAACCCTAACCCCTAACCCTAACCCCTAACCCTAACCCCTAACCCTAACCCTAAGTGGTAAGCGCCAGGCAGGGAGGAGGGGGAGAAATCGCGAGGTGTGGGGGAGGGGAGAGAAAACGCGAGGCGGTTGTGGGGAGAAAGAGCGAGGCGTGGAGGGGGGGAGAAAGCGCCTAACCCTAACCTAACCCTAACACTAACCCTAACCCTAACCTAACCCTAACTCTAACCCTAGCCCTAACACTAAGTGTTAAGTGCGAGGCAGGGAGGGGGGGAGAAAGCAGAAGACGGAGGGGGAGGTGAGAAAGTGCGAGGCGGGGAGGGAAGGAAAAACGCGAGGCGGGGGGGGTGGAGAAAGCTCGAGGAGGAGAGGGGAGGGAGAAAGCGTAGGGCGGGGAGGGGGTGGGGACAAGGGGAAAAAGTGCGAGGCGGTTGGGGACGGGGGGAGAAAGCGCAAGGGGGCGGGGGCAGGGGGGTGAAAGCGCGAGGCGGGGGGGGAGGGAGAAAGCCCGAGGTGGGGGAGGGGGGAGAAAGCGCGAGGCGTTGGGGGGAGAAAGCGCGAGACGGGGGAAGGAGAAAGAGCGAGGTAAAGGGGAAAAAGCGAGAGGCGGGGAGCGGGGGAGAAAGCCCGAGGTGGGTGAGGGAGAAAGCACAAGGCAGTGGTGGAGAAAGCGCTTTCTCCCCCGCTCGCCTCCCGCTTTCTCCTACACACTCCTCCCGTTTTCTCCATCCCATGCGTCGCGCTTTCTCCCCTTCTCGCCTCGCTCTTTTTCCACCTCCCGCCTCGCGCTTTTTTCCCCCCTCCCCGTCTCGCCCTTTCTCTCCCCCACCTCGCGCTTTCTCCACCCCCCCGTCTCGCGCTTTCTCGGGGGGGAGAAAGTTCGAGAAGGGGAGGGGGGAGAAAGCGCGAGATGGGGTGGGAGAAACTGCGAGACGAAGAGGGTGGAGAAAGCGCGAGGCGGGGAGGGGTGGGGAAGGCGTGAGGAGGGGGGGCAAAAGTGCGCCCCTTCATCAGCCCCAAACGCCAACTTCACATATCTTTCAGCATCCAAAACCCACACTGAATTGAATATGAAAGTTAAGAAACGGCCCTGGATGGCAGCGTGTGAGGAGAGAGACAGCACCGAGGGACTGAAGGCCATTAACTGCCACATCTATGGCTCCTCTCGCAGCTCCCAGCAGGGAAACCGGGGTTCAGCCTGGGGGCAAAGGGTGGGGCGCAGCTGGGAAACTGAGTCTATTTTATTGTCTCTGAGAACCTCACAGGGTTTTTCTCTGGAAGCACTCCCAGACCAAAATCCTCTAAAAGTCCTCGGGAAGGGCCATATCGTTCTGCTCCGCTGCCTTTGAAAATATTCCTGCAGGAAAAAGGGCTTTTGCTGAGGCTGTTGATGCTCCCCAAGAGCAGTGGCACAGCACGGGGTGGGGTTAACAGTGGTGTTGTCCTGCAGTGCATATTAGCAGTGCTTTAATAATACATCAATTCAGCTGTAATGGAAATCAGATCAGTGATCCTTCTTGAAGGCCACCAAAACCCTTCCAGAACCCTCTGGAACCCCTTTAGATCCTTCCAGGACTTCTCTGAGACCACCAAAACCCTTCCAGAACCCTCTGGAACCCCTTTAGATCCTTACAGGACCCATCTGAGACCACCAAAACCCTTCAAGAACCCTCTGGAATCCATTTAGAACCTTCAAAGACCCCTCTGAGACCACCAAAAACATTCCAGAACTCTTTGGAACCCCTTTACGTCCTTCAAAGACACCTCTGAGACCACCAAAAACCTTCAAGGACCCCTCTGGAACCCCTTTAGATCCTTCCAGGATTTCTCTGAGACCACCAAAACCCTTCCAGAACCCTCTGGAACCCCTTTAGATCCTTCCAGGTCATCTCTGAGACCACCAAAACACCTCCAGAATCTTCTGGAATCCCTTTAGATACTTCAAGTTGTTCTTGAAGACCACCAAAACCCTTCCAGAACCCTCTGGAACCCCTTTAGGTCATTCAAGGACCCCTTGAAGTTTACCAAAATCCTTCCAGAACCCTCTGGAACCCCTTCAGATCCTTCCAGGACCCCTCTGAGACCACAAAAACTCTTCCAGAACCCTCTGGAACCCCTTTAGATCCTTCAAGGACCCATCTGAGACCACTAAAACCCTTCCAGAACCCTCTGGAACCCCTTTAGATCCTTCCAGGACCCCTCTGAGAACACCAAAACCCTTCCACAACCCTCTGGAACCCCTTTAGATCCTTCAAGGTGTTCTTGAAGACCACCAAAACCCTTCCAGAACCCTCTGGAACCCCTTCAGATCCTTCCAGGACCCCTCTGAGACCACAAAAACTCTTCCAGAACCCTCTGGAACCCCTTTAGATCCTTCCAGGACCCATCTGAGACCACCAAAACCCTTCCAGAAACCTCTGGAACCCTTTTAGATCGTTCAAAGACCCCTCTAGAACCCCTTAAGATCCTTCATGGACCCCTCTGAGAACACCAAAACCCTTCCAGAACCCTCTGGAACCCCTTTAGGCAATTCAAGGACCCCTAGAAGTCCACCAAAACCCTTCCAGAACCCTCTGGAACCCCTTTAGATCTTTCAAGGACCCATCTGAGACCACCAGAACCCTTCCAGAACCCTCTGGAACCCCTTCAGATCCTTCCAGGACCCCTCTGAGACCAAAAAACTCTTCCAGAACCCTCTGGAACCCCTTTAGATCCTTCAAGGACCCATCTGAGACCACCAAAACCCTTCCAGAACCCTCTGGAACCCCTTTAGATCCTTCCAGGACCCCTCTGAGAACACCAAAACCCTTCCACAACCCTCTGGAACCCCTTTAGATTCTTCAAGGTGTTCTTGAAGACCACCAAAACCCTTCCAGAACCCTCTTGAACCCCTCTGGAGACCCCATCCCACCACCTGAGGACCTCCCAAACCCTCTGGAGACCCCATCCCACCACCTGAGGACCTCCCAAACCCTATGGAGACCCCATCCCACCACCTGAGGACCTCCTAAACCCCTCTGGAGACCCCTTCACACCACCAGAGGACCTCCTAAACCCTTTGGAGACCCCATCCCACCACCTGAGGACCTCCTAAACCCCTCTGGAGATCCCATCCCGCCACCTGAGGACCTTCTAAACCCTCTGGAGACCCCATCCCATCACATGAGGACCTCCTAAACACTTTGGAGACCCCATCCCACCACTTGAGGACCTCCTAAACCCTCTGGAGACCCCATCCCACCACCTGAGGACCTCCTAAACCCCTCAGGAGACCCCATCCCACCACCTGAGGACCTCCTAAACCCCTCTGGAGACCCCATCCCACCACCTGAGGACCTTCCAAACCTTCTGGAGGCCCCATTCCACCACCTGAGGACCTCCTAAACCCTTCAGGAGACCACATACTACAACGAGAGGACCTCCTAATCCCCTCTGGAGACCCCATCCCACCACGGGAGGACCTCCTAAACCCTCTGGAGACCCCATCCCACCACCTGAGGACCTCCCAAACCCTTCTGTAGACCCCATCCCACCACCTGAGGACGTCCCACACTTCTCTGGGGACCCCATCCCACCACCTGAGGACCTCCTAAACCCTCTGTAGACCCCATTCCACCGCCTGTGGACCCCCCAAACCGTATGGAGACCGCACGCACCACCTGAGGACCTCCCAAACCCTCTGGATACCCCATCCCACCACCTGAGGACCTCCTAAAAACTCTGGAGACCCCATCGCACCACCTGAGGACCTCCTAAACCCCTCTGGAGACCCCATCCCTCCACCTGAGGACCTCCTAAACCCCTCTGGAGACCCCATCCCACCACCTGAGGACCTCCTAAACAAAACCTTTCCAGAGCCCTCTGGAACCCATTTAGGTTCTTCAAGGACGCCTTGAAGACCACCAAAACCCTTCCAGAACCTCCTGGAATCTATTTAGATCCTTCCAGGACCCCACTGAGAACAACAAAACCCTTCCAGAACCCTCTGGAACCCCTTTAGATCCTTCCAGGACACCTTGAAGACCACCAAAACCCTTCCAGAACCCTCTGGAACCCCTTTAGATCCTTCAAAGACCCCTCTGAGACCACCAAAAACCTTCCAGTATCCTCTGGAACCCCTTTAGGTCCTTCAAGGACAGGAGGGAGGGAGAAAGCGTGAGACGAGGCGGGGGGGAGAGCGCGAGGTTGAGATGGGGGGAGAAAGCGCGAGGGGAGGGGGAGGGGAGACAGCGCCAGGCGGTGGTGGGGAGAAAGAGCGAGACTGGGATAGGACAAAGTGTGAGGCAGAGAGGGGGGGAGAAAGTTTGAGGCGGGGTTGAGGGCAGAAAGCGTGAGGCGCAGGGGGAGAAAGGGAGGAAGCGCGAAACGGGGGGGAGAAAGCGTAAGGCGGGGGGAGGGGGGAGAAAGTGCGAGGGGTGGAGGGGGCGGAGAAAGTGCGAGGCGCTGGGGGAGAAAGCGCGAGGCGGGGAGGGAAGAAAGCACGATGCGGAGTGGAGAAAGCACAGGGCGGGGAGGGGGGGAGAAAGAGTGAGGCGGGGGGGGAGAAAGCGCTGGGAGGAGAGGGGGAGAAAGCGCGAGGTGTGAGGAGGAGAAAGCGCGAGGCGGGGAGGGGGGAGAAACGCGAGATGGGGGGGAGGGAGGACAAAGCGTGGGGCGGGGGAGAAAGAGCGAGGTGGGGTAGGGGGAAGAAATAGTGAGACGGGGAGGGGGTGGAAAGTGCGAGGCGAAGGGGAAGGGGAGAGAAAGAGACAGACGAGGGTTGAGGGGGAAGATAGCGTGAGATGGGGGGGAGAAAGCGCGAGGCGGGAACGAGGGAATCGCAAAGCGGGGGGGGAGGGGGAGAGAAAACGCGTGATGGGGAGGGAGGATGAGAAAGCGCGAGACAGGGAGGGAGGGGAGAATGAGAGAGACGGAGGGAGGGGAGAAAGCGCGAGGCCGGGGAAGGAGGGAGGGAGAAAGTGCGAGTCGGGGGGGGGGGGGGGAGAAGGCGCACGGTGGGGAGGGGGGGGAGAAAGCGCCAGGCGGGGGGGGGCAGAACGGGGAGGGGGGAGAATGAGAAAGGGGAGGGGGGAGAAGGGGGGAGGAGAGGAGAAGGGTGGAGGGGGTAGAAGGAGAGGGGGAGGGGCGAGGGAGGGAGAAGGGGGGAGGGGGAGGGGTGAGAAATCGCAAGGGGATGGGGGGAGGCGCTTTCTCCCCCCCCGCCTGGCGCCTGTCCGAGGCTGCCCAGGGAGGGGGGGGAGTCCCCTTCCCTGGAGGGGTTTAAGGAACGGTGGATGCAGTGCTGAGGGCCATGGTTTAGGGAGTGTCGGGAATGGTTGGACTCCATCATCCAATGGGTCCTTTCCAACCTGGGCATTCTGGGTGATTCTGTGTGATATTAGGGCATTAATAAACTCTATCAATGGGCTATTAGCGCTATTACAGCATTAATAAAGGCTATAATAGCAATATTAGTGCTATTAAGGCATTAATAAATTCTATTAATGGGATATTAGGGCATCAATAAAGGCTACTAATGCTCATTATGGCTATTAGGGCACTAATAAAAGCTATTAATGACTATTAGAGCAATAATAACAGCCCCCTCCCCGCCTCGTGCTTTCTTCCCCCTCTCCCCGCCTCTCGCTTTCTCCCCCTCCCCCCCTCGCGCTTCCTCCCCCCCTCCCCTCTCACCTCACGCTTTCTCCCCCCGTCCCCCCCGCCTCGCGCTCTCTCCCCCCCTCCACCCGCCTCGCACTTTCTCCGCCCCCCGCCTCACGCTTTCTCCTCCCCTCCCCCCCACATCGCACTTTCTCCCCTCAACTTTTCGCGCTTTACCGACTCGTGCTTTGTCCCCCCCTCCCCACCACCTCGCACTTTACCCACAGCCCCCTCCCCGCCTCGTGCTTTCTTCCCCCTCTCCCCGCCTCTCGCTTTCTCCCCCCCCCCCCGCCCGGCATGGCGTGTTCTCCACCCCCTCCCTGCCTTTTCTCCACCCCCTCCACGCCTCGTGCTTTCTCCCCCCTCCCCGCGCTTTCTCCCTTCCCCGCCTTGCGCTTTCACACCCCCCCCCTCCCGGTCTCCCGCATTCTCCCTCCCATTCCCCGCCTCGCGCTTTCTCCCATCCCCCCCCCACCTTTTCCCGCACTGCGGGAATGACCTCTCGCTTTCTCCCCCCTCCCCTCCTGTCTCACGCTTTCTCCCCCCTTCCCCTTCTCGTGCTTTTTCCCTCCCCGCCCCCCTCGCGCTTTCTCCCCGCGCTCTCTCTCACTGCAATCCCCATTCGCATTCCCTACAGCCCATTTCCCCCATGCCATTCCCTGAGCCTCTGCATTCTCTCTTTGCCGCTCCAGGGCTGCCTTTAAGCTCTCTATAAATTCCATATGAGGCTCTCGGGGCTTTGGGGGGATATTCGGAAACCCCTTTTGTGGGCTTTGAGTCTCCGGGATCTTTCCAAAGGCCTTTCTTGCCTCCTCAGGGGTGGCCCCCAGGGCCTCCCGTGGGATCGGCAGCTGATCCCCAGGGTTGCCGTGCCGGCCCGCGCCTCGGAGCTGCTCTGTAGTTACCGCGGCCATAGCAGCGTTATCGCCACTGCATCCGTTGGGATAAGAGCCCGGGAGCCCCCCCTCCGGTGAGATTCCCACAGCGGATATTGGGAAGGAGACACCAACAGCGGTGCAGAGATTTTAAACCCTGGGGGGTGATAACAGCAGTGCCCAAAGCAGAGGAGAACAGCCTCGCACCATCCCGTGAGGAACGGCCGCGCTCAGCTCCGGTACGGCGCAATCCTTTGGTGCCGGGAAGGAAAGAGCCTCCCCTGAGCTCCCGTCCGGGATAGAGGACGGCGCCACGAGAGCTTTGGCAGCTCCAAAGCCCCCTCCTTTATGGCTTCCCGGTGGCTGTTCCCCCCCACAGCGCGGGGGGCGGGGGGGAAAGGTCCGGCTCCATTCCGGCTCCGCTGCTCCCGGATCAAAGGGATCCTCCTCGGGAGGACCCCCGGCGGCGCACACTCCCAGCGCTGCCGTGGATCCCTTTCTCTCTGCCAGGGGCGGGGGTGAAGCCGAGGATCCTCTTCTCCCTCGGAGGGATCTCGGGGGGGGTTCTCTGGAGCTGTCACAGCCTCACAGATACTCCTCCCCCGCGGGAGCCGACGCAGCGCCGCGGGATTCCCTGGAGCTGCCGCATCCCATCATTGGACCCCTACTCCATCCCACAGTTCCCGCGGAAAGACAGCGGACGCGGCTGCGTGGGGAATCTCTCCCGGAACCCATTGCAGGATTCCTTTAAGATCAATCCCAGAAATATCTCCTCCTCCATCTCCTCCTCCATCTCCTCCTCCATCTCCTCCATCTTCTCCTCCTCCATCTCCTCCTCCATCTCCACCATCTCCTCCTCCATCTCCTCCATCTCCTCCTCCATCTCCTCCTCCATCTCCTCCTCCATCTCCACCATCTCCTCGTGTCCTCTCCTCTCCAGATCGGTCGTTCCTTCTCCACTCCTGAAGCCCTCCAAGAACTTCTCCCCATCTCCTCGAAGCCCTCTCAGGACTTCGTCTTCCGAGTGGACGACTTTGAGGCCCTTTATGGCATTCAGGATCTTCACTGTTGAAGGTTACGAACCTCTCCCTTCGTCACCACCCGATGGACCTCTGAGGGTCGTTGCCTTCTTCTCCCTCTCTTCCCACCACGTCCTCAGGGACCCATCAGGTCCACGGCAGCTCCTTCCAGTTGGAGATGAGTCCAGAGGGCTTCAGCGCCACCTTCACTCCCGTGAGTGGACACCTAAAAGGGACCTCCTGAGCTCTATGGAACGTTGTGGAGATCTTTGGGACCTCTATGAAGGTTCTGCAGAGATCTTTGGTTCCTCCATGGAGGTTCTGAGAGATCTTTGGTTCCTCCATGGAGGTTCTGCAGAGATCTTTGGGGCCACCAGAAGGTTCTGAAGCTCATCCAGAAGGTTCCGGAGCTCTCAGTTCCTCTTCCAGAAGGTTCCGGAGCTCTCGGGTCCTCTTCCAGAAGGTTCCAGGAGCTCTGGAGAAGGTTCTGGAGCTCCGATGGTCTCAGGTTCTCCGTCTCCGTAGGTTTCCCGGTGGAGTCGTTGTCCATTGATGCTCAGCGGACGTTGGCTTTGGGCGCCCCTCGTTACGGCCACCGCGGTTGTCTCGTCCTTCTCCAGCGTCGAGAAGACTCCTGGGACCTCCTCGGAGACGCCCTCGGACCTCAGGACACATGGGACAACCGGAGGGGCTCCATCGTTGAGGTCCTCACGTTGAGGTCTTCATTTGAGGTCTTCACGTTGAGGTCCTCGTGGTCTCCCAGGTGGGCGGAGCCTTTGGGTCGTCCCTCTGCGCTGTGGACACGGACGGAGACGGTTCGGCCAAAGTCATACTGGTGGGAACCCCCTTCTTCTACGGAGGGGGCAGTGGTGGCCGTGTGGACTTCTGTGACCTCCACCCCGAGGTGAGACCCCATCCCACCACCTGAGGACCTCCTAAAGCCTCTGGAGACCCCATCCCACCACCTGAGGACCTCCTAAACCCTATGGAGACACCATCCCACCAACTGAGGACCTTCTAAACCCCTCTGGAGACCCCATCCCACCACCTGAGGACCTCCCAAACCCTCTGGAGACCCCATCCCACCACCTGAGGACCTCCTAAACCCTCTGGAGACCCCATCCCACCACCTGAGGACCTTCTAAACCCCTCTGGAGACCACATCCCACACCCTGAGGACCTCCCAAAACCTCTGGAGATTCCATCCCACCACCAGAGGACCTCCTAAACCCTCTGAAGACCCCATCCCACCACCTGAGGACCTCTCAAACCCTTATGGACACCCCATCCCACGATCTGAGGACCTCCAAACCCCTCTGGAGACCCCATGTCACCACTGATATCCTCCTAAACTCCTCTGGAGACCCAATCACACCACCTAAGGACCTCTCAAATCCTCTGGAGACCCCATCCCACCACCTGAGGACCTCCTTAACCGCTCTGGAGACCCCATCCCACCACCTGAGGACCTCCTAAACTCCTCTGGAGACCCCATCCCACCACCTGAGGACCTCCTAAACCCCTCTGGAGACCCCATCCCACCACCTGAGGACCTCCTAAACCCTCTGGAGACCCCATCCCACCACCTGAGGACCTCCCAAACCCCTCAGGAGACTCCATCCCACCACATGAGGACCTCCTAAACCCTCTGGAGAACCCCATCGCACCACTGAGGACCTCCCAAACCCCTATGGAGACACCATCCCACCAACTGAGGACTTCCCAAATCCTCTGGAGATCCCATCCCACCACCTGAGGACCTCTCCAGGCCCCACGGGTTCGCTGTGGTCGTGTCCTCCGTGGAGCTCCGGGTCATCTTCTGGGTGGCTTTGGTGCCCCCGTGGCCAAAGTTGGGGACGTGGATGGTGACCGTTGGCCCGAAGTGGCCATCGGAGCACCTCTGGAGGACAACGAGAGCGGCGCCGTCTGCATCTTCAGAGGACGATGGGATGGAGTCCACCTCATGTACATCCAGGTGGGACCTTCGGGAGGTGGAGAACGATGGGGGGGGGAGAAGGTTCTGGTGGTGGAATGTCCTCCAATGGAGAATTTTGGGTTCTTCTGGTGGTGGAATGTCCTCCAATGGAGAACTTTGGGTTCTTCTGGTGGTGGAATGTCCTCCAGATGGAGAACTTTGGGTTCTTCTGGTGGTGGAACCTTCTGGAGATGTCAAAGCTCTCCTGGTGGAGCTGTGGTGGCTTTGGCTCTTGGAGCAGACCCATCTCCTGAAGGTCCTTCCGTCCATCACAGCGCATCTCCGGCCACCGCTTCTCCCTCCGCCATTTTGGCCGCTCCCCCCGTGGTGGACGGGACCTTCCGGAGGCCCTTCTTCCCGACGTGGCCGTCGGCGCAAGAGGACCCCTTCTTCTCCTCAGGTGGGTCCCATCACGGACAGCAGAGATGGAGAAGAGGTCCTCTTGGGCCACCGCTTCTCCAGCATCTTCTTCTCCATCTCCTCAAGGTCACGGCCGCGTGTTCTACGGGAGGTGTCCAAAGTCCACATCTGCTTCGAGGGCACCAAAGCCACCAATGATACCTACGGTGAGGACCACCACAACCCTCCGGAGATGTCCTCAAGGGGCTCCAGATCTACTCCAGGACCTCCTCAACCCCTCTGAGATGTTCTTATGGTCTTCAGAACCCCCTGAGATGCCCTCAGATCTTCTCAAGGACATTCTCAACCCCTCTGAGATGTCCTTGTGGCCTTCAGAACGCTATTGAGACGTCTTTATGGCCTCCATAACCCCATTGAGATGTTCTTATGGACTTCAGAAGCCCTCTGAGATGCCCTCAAGGTCCTCAGTTCTTCTCCAGGACCTCCTCAACCCCTCTGAGATGTCCTTATGGCCTCCAGAACCCCATTGAGATGCCATCCGTCACGTTGAGGTCTTCATGTTGAGGTCCTTATGTTGAGGTCTTCATTTGAGGTCTTCACGTTGAGGTCTTCTTTTGAGGTCTTCACGTTGAGGTCCTCGTGGTCTCCCAGGTGGGCGGAGCCTTTGGGTCGTCCCTCTGCGCTGTGGACACGGACGGAGACGGTTCGGCCAAAGTCATACTGGTGGGAACGCCCTTCTTCTACGGAGTGGGCAGTGGTGGACATGTGGACCTCTGTGACCTCCACCCCGAGGTGAGACCTCATCCCACCACCTGAGGACCTCCTAAACCCTCTGGAGACCCCATCCCACCACCTGAGGACCTCCCAAACCCTCTGGAGACCCCATCCCACCACCTGAGGACCTCCTAAACCCTCTGCAGACCACATCCCACCACCTGAGGACCTCGTAAACCCTCTGGAGACCCCATCCCACCACCTGAGGACCTCCGAAACCCTCTGGAGACCCCATCCCACCACCTGAGGGCTTCCTAAACCCCTCTGGAGACCCCATCCCACCACCTGAAGACCTCCTAAACCCCTCTGGAGACCCCATCCCACCACCTGAGGACCTCCTAAACCCTCTGGAGACCCCATCCCACCACCTGAGGACCTCCTAAACCCTCTGGAGACCCCATCCCACCACCTGAGGACCTCCGAAACCCTCTGGAGACCCCATCCCACCACCTGAGGGCTTCCTAAACCCCTCTGGAGACCCCATCCCACCACCTGAAGACCTCCCAAACCCCTCTGGAGACCACATCCCACTACCTGAGGACCTCCTATACCCTCTGGAGACCCCAACCCACCACCTGAGGACCTCCCAAACCCTCTGGAGACCCCATCCCACCACCTGAGGACCTCCCAAATCCCTCTGGAGACCCCATCCCACCACCTGAGGACCTCCTAAACCTTCTAGAGACCCTATCCCACCACCTGAGGACCTCCTAAACCCCTCTGGAGACCCCATCCCACCACCTGAGGACCTCCTAAACCCTCTGAGACCACATCCCACCACCTGATGACCTCCTAAACCCTCAGGAGACCCCATCCCACCACCTGAGGACCTTTTTAACCCTCTGGAGACCCCATCCCACCACCTGAGGACCTCCTAAACCCCTCTGGAGACCCCATCCCACCACCTGAGGACCTCCTAAACCCTTTGAGACCCCATGCCACCACTTGAGGACCTCCTAAACCCCTCTGGAGACCCCATCCCACCACGTGGGGACCTCCTAAAGCCCTCTGGAGACCCCATCCCACGACCTGAGGACCTCTCAAACCCCTCTGGAGACCCCATCCCACCACCTGAGGACTTCCTAAACCCACTGGAGACCCAATCCCACCACCTGAGGACCTCCTAAACTCTCTGGAGACCCCATCCCACCACTTGAGGACCACCTAAACCCTCTGGAGACCCCATCCCACCACCTCAGGACTCGCTAAACTGCTATGGAGACCCCATCCCACCACCTGAGGACCTCCTAAACCTTCTGGAGACCCCATCCCATCACCTGAGGACCTCCCAAACCCTCTGGAGACCCCATCCCACCACCTGAGGACCTCCTAAACCCTTTGGAGACCCCATCCCACCACCTGAGGACCTCCTAAACCCTCTGGAGACCCCATCCCACCACCTGAGGACCTCCTAAACCCTCTGGAGACCTCGTCCTGTGGAGAGTTTTTGTAGAGACATGGCTTGAGGAGAAGGGACGTGAGAAAATACAGCTGTGAAATAATAACAGCCCCGTACAAGGCCACAGTCTCCCTGAGCGAGAAGTGATAACAGGAGAGAAAAACAGGACCTAAAAACCCACAAACATACTGGGAATGTGGCAGTAGAGGCGGGGCGGACACTCTGTATCGGACCAATGATTATGAGCCTTATTACTGCTATTATCAAAGCATGGCTATCGTGTCAAGAAACCGAGACTTATTGATCATCACCGGGTGTGCTTGTGTCCCGTCGACTCCATCACCCCGCCTCGCACTTTCTCCCTCCCTTCCGTCCTCGCGCTTTCTCAACTCCCTCGTCTCGCGCTTTCTCACTACCCCCGCTCGTTCTTTCTCCCCCCCCCGCCTCGCGCTTTCTCCCCGCCTCCCCGCGTCGCGAGGGGGTGCAGTAAGCGCGAGGCAGGGGGGGAGAAACCACATGGAGAAGGGGGGGAGAAATCGCAAGAGCGGGGGGAGAAAGCGCGAGGTGGGAAAGGGACAAAGCGCGAGGCGGGGGGGGAGAAAGCGCCAGGCGGAAGCGGGGGGGAAGAAAGCGTGAAGCGGGGGGGAAGGTGGGGAGAAAGCGCGAGGCCGGGCGGAGGGGGACAGGAAGCGCGAGGCGGGGGGGGGTGAAAGAGCAAAACGGCGAGGATGGAAAAAACTGCGAGGCTGGGTGGGAGGGGGGAGAAAGCGCGAGACGGGGAGGGGGGGAGAAAGCGCGAGGGGGGAGAAAGCGGGAGGGGGGGAGAAAGCACAAGGCGGTAAATGGGAGAGAAAGTGCGAGGCGGGAGTGGGAGAAAGATCCTTAGAGGACCCCTCTGAAGACCATCAAAACCCTTCCAGAACCCTCTGGAACCCCTTTAGATCCCTCAAAGTCGTCTTGAAGACCAAGAAAACCGTTCTTAGAACCTGTCTTCAAGGGGTCCTTGAAGAACGTAAAAGGGTACCAGAGGGTTCTGGAAGGGTTTTGGTGGTCTCAGAGAGGTCCTGGAAAAATGTAAAGAGGTTTCAGAGGATTTTCGAAGGGTTTTGGTGGTCTCAGAGGGGTCTTTGAAGGATCTAAAGGGGTCCCAGAGGGTTCTGGAAGGGTTTTGGTGGACTTCAAGGGGTCCTTGAAGGATCTAAAGGGGTTCCAGAGGATTCTGGAAGGGTTTTGGTGGTCACAGAGGGGTCCTGGAAGGACCTACAGGGGTTCCAGAAAGTTCTGGAAGGGTTTTGGTGATCTCAGACGGGTCTTTGAAGGATATAAAAGGGTTCCAGAGGGTTGTGGAAGGGTTTTGGTGTTCTCAGAGGGGTCCATGAAGGATCTTAAGGGGTTCCAGAGGGGTCCTTGAACGATTAAAAGGGGTTCCAGAGGGTTATAGAAAGGTTTTGGTGGTCTTTAAGGCGTCCTGGAAGGATCTAAAGAGGTTCCAGAGGGTTCTGGAAGGGTTTTGGTGGTCTCAGAGTGGTCCTGGAAGGATCTAAAGGGGTCCCCTCTGGAAAGCGCGAGGCGGGGAAGGAGAAAGCGCGAGGCGGGGGGGGAGGGGGGGTGAAAGCACGAAACGGAGGGGTTAGGACAGAGAAATCGCGAGGTGTGGGTGGGGGAAAACTCGAGGCGGGGAGAGGGGAAAGCGCGAGGCGGGGATGGAAAGAAAAAGCATGAGGCGGGGGGGGGAGAATGCGCGAGGCGGTGGTGGAGAAAGCGCTTTCTGCCCCCCTCCCTGCCTCGCGCTTTTTCCCCCCCGTCTTGCGCTTTCTTCCCCCCACCCCCTCCGTCTCGCGCTTTCTCTGTCCCTCCTGCCCTCCCCTCGCGCACACACTCCCCCCTGCCTCGCGCTATCCTCCCGCTGCCTCGAGTCCACCCCCCCGCCTCGCGCCCATCGACCCCACCGCCCACACCCTTCGCCCTTGCGCTTTCTCACCCCCCTGCACGCTTTCTCCCCCCCCGCCGTCTCTCCCCGTCACCGCCGCCTCCATGCCGCCACCTTTACCCACAGCGCCAAACACACCACCCCGAGGCACCCAACAACTCCCAACCACGGCCCCGACGCCGCCATGGACGCTTCACACAAACCGCCTCAGCACGGACACCACCCTCCAAACCACCCCTCCACCAACGCTCCCCCCTCCTCAGCCGCTCCCACTCACGCCTCGACAGCAGACGACGCCTCCGCAGCCGCTCCTTGGTTTACAAATGTTACTTTCTTGAAGGAAAGAAGATTGAAGAAAACTTCTAAAGGGGTTCCAGAGGGGTCCTTGAATGATCAAAAGGGGTTCCAGAGGGTTCCGGAAGTGTTTTGGTGGTCCCAGAGAGGTCTCTGAAGGATCTAAAGGGGTTCCAGAGGGTTCTGGAAGGGTTTTGGTGGTCCCAGAGAGGTCTTTGAAGGATCTAAAGGGCTTCCAGAGGGTTCTGGAAGGGTTTTGGTGGTCTTCAAGGGGTCCTGGAAGGACCTAAATAGGTTCCAAAGGGTTCTGGAAGGTTTCTCCTCTCCCCCCCCGGCCTCGCGCTTTCTCCGTCCCCTGCCTGCCTCGCGCTTTCTGCCCCCCCGCCTCGCGCTTTCTCCCCTTCCTTCTCCCCACGCTTTCTCAACCCCCCGCCTCGCACTTTCTCCCCCCCTCCCCCCCTGCCTCGCACTTTCTCCCCTCCCCGTCTCGCCCTATCTCCCCCCTCCCCCCCCCGCCTCGCGCTTTCACCCCCCTCCCCCCCCCCGCACTTTCTCCCCCCCTCCCCCCCGCCTCGCGCTTTCTCCCCTCCCCGTCTCGCGCTTTCTCCCTCCCTCCCCCCCTGCCTCCTGCTTTCTCCAACCCCCGCCTCGCTCTTTCTCCCCTCCTCCCCCTCCGCATCGCGCTTCCTCCCCCATTTACCTCCTCGCGCTTCCTCCCCCCCGCCTCGCACTTTCTCCCCCCACGCCCCCACCTCGCGCTTTCTCACCCCCTCCCCCCCGCCTCGCGGTTTCTCCCCCCTCCCCCCCCGCCTCGCTCTTTCTCTACCCCCTCCCCGTTTCGGGCTTTCTCACCTCCTCCCCCGCCTCCTCGCGCTTTCTCCCCCCTCCCCCCGCCTCGCGCTCTCTCCCCCCCCCTCTGCCTCACACTTTCTCCCCACTCCGCCTCGCACTTTCTCTAACCCTCCCCGTTGCGTGCTTTCTCTCCCCCCCGCCACGCGCTTTCTATCCCCCTCCCCCCCGACTCGCACCTTCTCCCCCCCTCCGCTCCCCCTCGCGCTTTCTCTCCCCCCGTCACGTGCTTTCTCCCCACCCTCCCCGTCTCACGATATTCCCCCCCTCCCCACGCCCCCTCGCACTTTCTCCCCCCCTCCCCCCGCCTCGCGCTTTCTCCCCCCTCCCCTTCTAACGCTTCCTCCCTTTCCCCGTCTCGCGCTTTCTCTCCCCCCTCCGCGCTTTCCCCCCCCCCCCCCGCCATCTCCCCCCGGGCTTCGCCACCTCCATGCCGCCACTTTTACCCACAACGCCAAACACACCACCCCGAGGCACCCAACAACTCCCAACAACGGCCCCGACGCCGCCATGGACGCTTCACACAAACCTCCTAGGGATTAGGGTTAGGGTTAGGGTTAGGGTTAGGGTTAGGGTTAGGGTTAGGAATTTGGGTTAGGGTTAGGGTTAGGAATTTGGGTTAGGGTTAGGGTTAGGGTTAGGGTTAGGCGGGGAGGGGTTGGAGAAAGCGTGAGGTGGGGAAGAGAGAAAACGTGACGCGAAGAAGGAGAAACTGCGAGGCGGGGAGGGGAGAAAGCGCGAGACGGGGGGGAGGGGGGAGAAAGTGCGAGGCGGGGGGGAGGGGGAAAAAGCGCGAGGCGGGGGGGAGAGGTGAGAAAGTGCTTTCTCCCCCTCACGCCTCGTGCTTTGTATACCCTCCCCGTCTCGCGCTTTCTCTCCTTTTCTCCGCCTCGCGCTTTCTCCCCCCCCCCCCCCCCCGCCTGGCACTTTTTCCCCCCCTCCCCTCCTCGCGCTTTCTCCCCCCTCCTCGCGATTTCTCCCCCCACTCCTCCCCCGCTTTGCACTTTCTTCCTCCCCTCCCTCCCCCTCCCGCCTCGCGCTTTCTCCCCCCCCGCCTCACGCTTTCTCCCCTCCTCCCCGCCTCGCGCTTTCTCCGTCCTCCCCTCTCCGTTTCACGTTTTCTCCCCCCCGCCTCGCGCTTTCTCCCCCCTCCCCGTCTCGCGCTATCTCTCCCTCCCCGCCTCGCGATTCTTCCCCCCCTCCTCGCCTCGCGCTTTCTCTCCTCCCCGCCTTTCACTTTCTCCCCCCCTTCCCTCCCCCCCGCCTCGCGCATTCTGCCCCCCTCCCCGTCTCACCCTATCTACCCCCCTCAGCCCCCGGCTCGCACATTCTTCCCCCTATCCCCACTCGCGCTTTCTCCCCCCCTCCCCCCCTCGCCCTAACGGTAACCCTAACCCTACCCCAAATCCCTACCCCTAACTGTAACCCTAACCCTAACCCCTAAACCCTAACCCTAATCCTAAAACTAACCCTAACCCTTACCCTAACGCTAACCCTAAACCTAACTCTAACTCTAACCCTAACCCTAACCTGAACCCTAACCCTAATCCTTACCCCTAACCCTAACTCTAACCCAAACCCCTAACCCTAACCCTAACCCTAACGCTAACCTTAACCCTAACTCTAACCCTAATCCCTAGGAGGTTTGTGTGAAGCGTCCATGTGGGCGTCGGGGCCGTGGTTGGGAGTTGTTGGGTGCCTCGGGGTGGTGTGTTTGGCGTTGGGGGTAAAAGTGGCGGCATGGAGGCGGCGAGGACGGGGGGAGACGGCGGGGGGGGGAGAAAGCGCGGAGGGGGAGAGAAAGCGCGAGACGGGGAAAGGGAGAAAGCGTGAGAAGGGGAGGGGGGAGAAAGCGCGAGGGGGCGTGGGGAGGGGGGAGATATCGCGAGACGGGGAGGGTGGGGAGAAAGCACGTGACGGGGGAGAGAAAGCTCGAGGCGGAGGGGGGATAAAGCACGAGACAGGGGGAGGGGGGAGAAAGCATGAGGCGAAGGGGGGAGGGGGGAGACAGCGCGAGGCGAGGGGAGGGGGGGAGAGAGCACGAGGCGGGCGGAAAAGGGAGAAAGTGCGAGGCGGGGGGAGACGGGGGGAGAAAGCGCTTTCTCCCCCCCACCACGCGCTTTCTCCCGCCCTCCCCGCCTCGCACTTTCTCCCCCGCACTTCGCGTTTCTCCCCCCCCGCCTCGCGCTTTCTCCCCCATTTACCTCCTCGCACTTTCTCTTCCCCCACCTCGCGCTTTCTCCCCCCTCCCCCCCGCCTCGCGCTTTTTCCGCCCGTCCCCCCCGCCTCGCAATTTCTCCCCCCTCCATCCCCGCCTCGAGCTCTCTCCCCCCTCCCCGCCTCGCACTTTCTCACCTCCCCGTTTCGCGCTTTCGTTCCCCCCCGCCACGCGCTTCCTATCCCCCTCCCCCCCATCTCGCGCTTTCTCCCCCACTACCCGTCTCGCGGTTTCTTTTAGATCGTTCAAGGACACCTCTGGAACTCCTTAAGATCCTTCATGGACCTTTCTGAAGTCCACCAAAACCCTTCCAGAATCCTCTGGAACCCCTTTAGATCCTTCAAGGTGTTCTTGAAGACCACCAAAACCCTTCCAGAACCCTCTGGAACCCCTTTAGATCCTTCAAGGACCCATCTGAGACCACCAAAACCCTTCCAGAATACTCTGGAACCTCTTTAGATCCTTCCAGGAGCCCTCTGAGACCACCAAAACCCTTCCAGAACCCTCTGGAACCCCTTTAGAACCTTCAAAGACCCCTCTGAGACCACCAAAAACATTCCAGAACCCTCTGGAACCCCTTTAGGTCCTTCAAAGACACCTCTGAGACCACCAAAAACCTTCAAGGACCCCTCTGGAACCCCTTTAGATCCTTCCAGGAGTTCTCTGAGACCACTAAAACCCTTCCAGAACCCTCTGGAACCTCTTTAGATCCTTCCAGGACACCTTGAAGACCACCAAAACCCTTCCAGAACCCTCTGGAACCCTTTTAGATCGTTCAAGGACCCCTCTGGAACCCCTTAAGATCCTTCATGGACCCCTCTGAGAACACCAAAACCCTTCCACAACCCTCTGGAACCCCTTTAGATCCTTCAAAGACCACTCTGAGATTACTAAAACCCTTCCAGAACCCTCTGGAACCCCTTTAGATCTTTAAGGACCCATCTGAGACCACCAAAACCCTTCCAGAACCCTCTGGAACCCCTTTAGATGCTTCAAGGACCCCTTGAAGTTTACCAAAACCCTTCCAGAACCCTCTGGAACCCCTTTAGATCATTAAAGGTGTTCTTGAAGACCACCAAAACCCTTCCAGAACCCTCTGGAACCCATTTAGATCCTTCCAGGACCCCTCTGAGACCACAAAAACTCTTCCAGAACCCTCTGGAACCCCTTTAGATCGTTCAAGGACCGCTTGAAGTCCACCAAAACCCTTCCAGAACCCTCTTGAACCCATTTAGATGCTTCAAGGACCCCTTGAAGTTTACCAAAACCCTTCCAGAACCCTCTGGAACCCCTTTAGATCATTCAAGGTGTTCTTGAAGACCACCAAAACCCTTCCAGAACCCTCTGGAACCCCTTTAGATCCTTCAAAGACCCCTCTGAGACCACCAAAACCCTTCCAGAACCCTCTGGAACCCCTTTAGATCCTTCCAGGACTTCTCTGAGACCACCAAAACCCTTCCAGAACCCTCTGGAACCTCTTTAGATCGTTCCAGGACACCGTGAAGACCACCAAAACCTTCCCAGAAACCTCTTGAACACCTTTATATCGTTTAAGGACCCCTCTGAAACCCCTTAAGATCCTTCATGGACCCCTCTGAGAACACCAAAACCCTTCCACAACTCTCTGGAACCCCTTTAGATCCTACAAAGTCCACTCTGAGACCACCAAAACCCTTCCAGAACCCTCTGGAATCCCTTTAGGTAATTGAAGGACCCCTTGAAGTCCACCAAAACCCTTCCAGAACCCTCTGGAACCCTTTTAGGACCTTCAAAGACCCCTCTGAGACCACCAAAACCCTTCCAGAACCCTCTGGAACCCATTTAGATCCTTCCAGGACCTTTCTAAGACCACCAAAACCCCTCCAGAACCCTGTGGTACCCTTTTACGTTCTTCAAGGACCCCTTGAAGACAAGTTCTAAGAACGGTTTTCTTGGTCTTCAAGACGACTTGGAGGGATCTAAAGGGGTTCCAGAGGGTTCTGGAAGGGTTTTGGTGGTCTTCAGAGGGGTCCTTGAAGGATCTTTCTCCCACCCTTGCCTCGCGCTTTCTCCCCCCTCACCTCGCGCTTTCTGCACCCCCCCGTCTCTCGCTTTCTCCCCCTCCACCCCCACCTCGCGCTTTCTCCCCCCTCCCTGTCTCGCGATTTCTCCCCCCCATCCCCGTATCGCGATTTCTCCCTCACCCGCCTTCTGCTTTCTCCCCCCCAGCATCGCTCTTTTTCCCTCCCCTCCCCTTCTCGCGCTTTCTCCCTCCCTCCCCACTTGCCTCGCGCTTTCTCCACCCCCACCTCACGCTTTCTCCACTCCCTCCCCGCCTCGCCCTTTCTCCCCTCCCCCTCCGTCTCGCGCTTTGTCCCCCCTCCCGCCTCGCGCTTTCTCTTACCCCACCTCGCGTTTTCCTCCCCCACCTCGCACTTTCTCCACCCCCTCCTCTCTCTTTCTCTCCTTCCTCCCGCCTCGCGCTTTCTTCCCCCCCCCCCCCCCGCCTCGCACTTTCTCCCCCCCCCCCCACCTCGCGCTTTCTCTCCCCCCCGACTCGAGCTTTCTCCCCGCCTCCCCGCTTCGCGAGGGAGAAACCACATGGAGAAGGGGGGGAGAAATCGCAAGGCGCGGGGGGAGAAAGCGCGAGGTGGGAAAGGGACAAAGCGCGAGGTGGGGGGGAGAAAGCGCGAGGCAGGGGGGGAGGGAGAAAGCGCGAGGCGGGGAGGGGGAGAGAAAGCGCGAGGCGGGGAGGGGGGGGAGAATGCGTGAGGCGGTGGTGGAGAAAGCGCTTTCTCCTCTCCTCACGCTTTCTCCTACACACGCCTCCCGTTTTCTCCACCCCCCGCCTCGCGCTTTCTCCCTTCCCTCCCCCTGCGCCTTGCGCTTTCTCCCCCCCACCTCGCGCTTTCTCCCCCCCTCCCCGTCTCGCGCTTTCTCCCCCCTCACCGCCTCGCGCTTTCTCCCTCCCCGTCTCGCACTTTCTCCACCCCCTCCTCGCCTCGCGTTTTCTCATCCCCCACCTCGCGCTATCTCCCTCCCTCCCCCTCCCGCCTCGCGCTTTCTCCCCCCTCCCCCCTCGCCTCGCACTTTCTCCCCCCTCCCCCCCGCCTCGCGCTTTCTCCCCCCCTCTCTTCCCGCCTCGCGGGGAAAGTGCGAGGTGGGGGGGAGGGGGGGGAGAAAGTTCGAGGCGGGAAGGGGGGGAGAAAACACGAGACGGGGAGGGGGGGAGAAAGAGCGAGACGGGGGGAGAGGGGGGAAAAAGTGCGAGACGGGGGGGGGGGGGGGGAGAAAGCGCGAGGTGGGGGGAGGGGGAGATGCGCGAGGCGGGGGAGGGAGGGGGGGAGAAAGTGCGAGGCGGGGGGGAGGGGGGGAGATAGGGCGAGCCGGGAAGGGGGGGTAAAAGCACGAGGCGAGGAGGGGAGAAAGAGAGAGGCGGGGGTTGGAGAAAGCAGGAGGCAGGGGGGGAGGGTGGGAGAAAGACTGAGACGGGGTGAGAAAGTGCGAGGCTGGGGGGAGAGTGGGGGAGAAATCGCGAGATGGGGAGAAGGAGAAAGCGCGAGGCGGGGAGTGGGCGGAGTAAACTCGAGGTGGGGAGGGGGTGGAGAAAGCGCGAGGCGGGGGGGGAGGGGAGAAAGCGCGGGGGGGGGGAGAAAGAGCGAGGTGGGGGGGGGGCGAGAAAGCACGAGGTGAGGAGAGAGGAGAGGAGAAAGTGCAAGGCGGGGGGGGAGTGGGGGAGAAAACCCGAGACGGGGAGGAGGTGGAGAAAGCGCGAGGTGGGGGGGAGAAAGCGCGAGACGGGGGGCAGAGAAAGAGCGAGGCGGGGAGGGGGAGAAAGCATGAGGCAGGGGGGCGAGGGGGGAGAAAGTGCGAGATGGAGGAGGGGAGAAAGCGCGAGATGGGGAGGGGGGGAGAAAGCGCGAGGCGGGGGCGGAGAAAGTGCGAGGCGGGGGGAGGGGGGGAGAGAGCGCGAGACGGGGTGGAGAATGTGCGAGGCGGGGAGGGAGTGGACAAAGTGCGAGGCGGGAGGATGGAGAAAGCGCGAGGCGGGGAGGGGGAGAATGCGCGAGACGGGAAGTGGGGGTGAAAGCGCGAGACGGGGTGCTGGGGCAAAATGGCGAGGCGGTGGGGGGAGGGGGGGAGATAGCGCGAGACGGGGAGGGAGTGGAAAAAGTGCGAGACGGGGATGGGGGGAGAAAGCGCGAGCCGGGGGGGGAGGGAGAAAGCCCGAGGTGGGGGAGGGAGGAGAAAGCGCGAGGCGTTGGGGGGGAGAAAGCGTGAGGCGGGGGGGGGAGCGGGGGGGAAAGCGCGAGACGGGGAGGGGGGGAGAAATCTTCCAGAACCCTCTGGAACCTATTTAGGTCCTTCCAAGAGCCCTTGAAGACCACCAAAACCCTTCCAGAACCCTCTGGAAGCCCTTTAGATCATTCAAGGACCCCTCTGGAACCCCTTTAGAAGTTTTCTTCAATCGAGGCGTGAGTGGGAGCAACTGAGGAGGGGGGAGTGTTGGTGGAGGGGTGGTTTGGAGGGTGGTGTCCGTGCTGAGGCGGTTTGTGTGAAGCCTCCATGGGGGCGTCGGGGCCGTGGTTGGGAGTTGTTGGGTGCCTCGGGGTGGTGTGTTTGGCGTTGGGGGTAAAGGTGGCGGCATGGAGGCGGCGGTGACAGGGGGAGACGGCGGGGGGGAGAAAGCGCGGAGGGGGGGACGGGGGGAGAAAACGCGAAGCAGGGGAGAAAATGCACGAGGCGGGGGGGGGGAGAATGCCTGAGGTGGTGGTGGAGAAGGCGATTTCTCCCCTTCTCGCCTCGGTCTTTCTCCAACCCCCGTCTCTCGCTTTCTCCTCCCCCTCCCAGCCTCGCGATTTCTCTCCCCCCGCCTCGAGCTTTGTCCCCCTCCCCGTTATGAGCTTTCTTTACCCCATCCCTGCCTCGCGCTTTGTCCTTTTCCCACCTCGCACTTTCTCTCCCCCCCTTCTCCATGTGCTTTCTCCCCACCTGCCTCACGCTTACTGCACCCCCTCGCGACGCAGGGAGGGGGGGGAGAAAGCTCGAGGCGGGGGGGGGAGGGAGAAAGGGCAGAGGGGAGAAAGCGCCCCTTCCTCAGCCCCAAACGCCAACTTCACATATCTTTCAGCATCCAAAAACCCACACTGAATTGAATATGAAAGTTGAGAAACGGCCCTGGATGGCAGCGTGTGAGGAGAGAGACAGCACCGAGGGACTGAAGGCCATTAACTGCCACATCTCTCGCTCCTCTCGCAGCTCCCAGCAGGGAAACCGGGGTTCAGGCTGGGGGCAAAGGGTGGGTCCAGGCTGGAAAACTGAGTCTATTATTTTGTCTTTGTGAACCTCACAGGGTTTTTCTCTGGAAGCAGTCCCAGACCAAAATCCTCTAAAAGTCCTCGGGAAGGGCCATATCGTTCTGCTCCGCTGCCTTTGAAAATATTCCTGCAGGAAAAAGGGCTTTTGCTGAGGCTGTTGATGCTCCCCAAGAGCAGTGGCACAGCACGGGGTGGGGTTAACAGTGGTGTTGTCCTGCAGTGCATATTAGCAGTGCTTTAATAATACATCAATTCAACTGTGATGGAAATAAGATCAGTGATCCTTCTTGAAGGCCACCAAAACCCTTCCAGAACCCTCCGTAAGCCCTTTAGACCCCTCAAAGACCCATCTGAGACCACCAAAACCCTTCCAGATCCCTCTGGAACCCCTTTAGATCCCTCCAGAACCCCTCTGAGACCACCAAAAACCTTCCAGAACCCTCTGGAACCCCTTTAGATCCTTCAAAGACCCCCCTGAGACCACCAAAACCCTTCGAGAATCCTCTAGAACCTCTTTACATTTTTCCAGGACCCCACTGAGACCACCAAAACCCTTTCAGAACTCTCTGGATCCCCTTTAGACCCTTGAAAGACCTCTCTGGGACCACCAAAACCCTTCCAGAACCCTCTGGAACCTCTTTAGATCCTTCCAGGACACCTTGAAGACCACCAAAACCTTTCCAGAACCCTCTGGAACCCCTTTAGATCCTTCCAGGACATCTCTGAGACCACCAAAACCATTCCAGAACCCTCTGGAACCTCTTTAGATCCTTCCAGGACACCGTGAAGAGTACCAAAACCTTTCCAGAACCCACTGCAACCCCTTAAGATCCCCTTAAAGGTTTTCCAGAGAGGACGACGCGGGAGGGGGGGAGAAAGGACGAGGTGGGGTGGGAGAAAGAGGCGGGGAAAGGGTGGAGAAAGCTCGAGGTAGGGAGGGGTTGGAGAAAGCTCGAGGAGGGTCGGGGGTAGAGAAACCGCGAGACGGGGAGTGGGGGAGAAAGCGCGAGACGGGGGGGGAAAAAACCGTGAGACGGGGAGGGGGAGAAAGCGCGATGCGGAGGGGGAGGGGGGGAGAAAGCGCGACGCGTGGGATGGAGAAAACGGGAGGCGTGTGTAGGAGAAAGCGCGAGGAGAGGAGCGGGGGAGAAAGAAACCCTAACCCTAACCAAAATACATAACCCTAACCCTAACCCTAACCCTAACCCTACCCCTACCCCTAACCCCTAACACTAACCCTAACCATAACCCTAACCCTAAATCTAACTCTAACCCTAACCCTAACCCTAACCCTAACCCTAACGACCCTAGCCCTAACCCTAACCCTAACCCTAACTCTAACGCTAACCCTAACCCTAACCCTAATCCTTACCCCTAACCCTAACCCTAACCTCTAACTTCTAACCCTAACCCTAACCCTAACCCTAACCCTAACTCTAACCCTAACCCTAACCCTAATCCTTACCCCTAACCCTAACTCTAACCCTAACCCTAACTCAAACCCTAACCCTAACCCTAACCCTAACCCTAATCCCTAGGAGGTTTGTGTGAAGCGTCCATGGGGGCGTCGGGGCCGTGGTTGGGAGTTGTTGGGTGCCTCGGGGTGGTGTGTTTGGTGTTGTGGGTAAAGGTGGCGGCATGGAGGCGGCGGTGACGGGGGGAGACGGCGGGGGGGGAGAAAGCGCTTTCTCCACCACCGCCTTGCGCATTCTCCCCATCCCCGCCTCGTGCTTTCGCCAACAAACACCTCGCGCTTTCTCCCCCCGCCTTGCTCCTTCTCACCCCCTCCCCCCCCGCCTCGCGCTTTCTCCCATCCCCCCCATCTCGCACTTTCTCCCCCCCCCGTCTCGCGGTTTCTCCACCCCTCCCCCCATCTCGCACTTTCTACCCCCCCCGTCTCGCGGTTTCTCCACTCCCACCTCGCGCTTTCTCCCCCTGTTACCGCCTCGCGCTTTCTCCCCCCCTCCCCGCGTCGCGCTTTCTATCCGCCCCAACTCGAGCTTCCTCCCCCCCTCCTTCCCACCTCGCACTTTCCCCGTGAGGTGGGGGGGAGGGGGGAGAAAGCGTGAGGCGGGGGGGAGGGGGGAGAAAGTGCGAGGTGAGAGGAGAGGGGGGAGAAAGCGCGAGGCGGAGGGGGAGAAAGAGAGAGTTGGGGGAGGGAGAAAGCGCGAGACGGGGAGGGGAGAAAGTGCGAGGCGGGGAGGGGGCAGAGAGCGCGAGGCGGGGAGGGAGGGGGGAGAAAGCACGAGGCGGGGTGAGGGGGGAGAAAGCGCGAGGCGGGGGGGAGGCGCTTTCTCCCCCTGTTACTGCCTCGCGCTTCCTGTCCCCCTCTGCCCGGCCTCGCACTTTCTCCCCCCGTTTCCCCCAGCCTCGCACTTTCTCCCCCCCTCCTTGCGCTTTCTCCCCCCTCCCCCCGCCTCGAACTCTCTTCCCCCCCTCCCCCCGCCTTGCACTTTCTCCGCCCCCCGCCTCGCGCTCTCTCCCCCCCTCCCCCCCACATCACACTTTCTCCCCTCCCCTTTTCGCGCTTTCTCCCCCCCTCCCCGCGTCGCGCTTTCTATCTGCCCCGACTCGAGCTTCCTCCCCCACCCCCCCCACCTCGCACTTTCCCCGCGAGGCGGGGGGGGAGGAGAGGAGAAAGCGCGAGGCGGGGGGAGGGAGGGAAAAAGTGCGAGGCGTGGGGGGAGGGCTGAGAAAGAGCGAGGTGGTGGGGGAAAGCGCGTGTTGGGGGGAGAAAGTGCGAGGCGGGGGGGAGGGGGGGAGGAAGCGCGAGGAGGGGGGGAGAAAGCGCGAGACGGGGGGAGGGGGGTGAAAGTGCGAGGCGGGGAGAGGCCATTTTGCCCTCGCCATTTTGCCCTCGCCATTTTGCCCTCGCACCCCGTCTCCCGCTTTCACCCCCACTTCCCGTCTCGCGCATTCTCCCCCTCCCCGCCTCGCGTTTTCTCCACCCTCCCGCTTCGCACTTTGTCCACTCCCTCCCCGCCTCGCACATTCTCCACCCCGTCTCTCGCTTTCTCCCTCCCCGCACCGCGCCTTCTCCCTCGCCTCCCTGCCTCGCTCTTTCTCCCACCCCCACCTCGCATTTTCTCTCTCCCTTCCAGTCTCGTACTTTCTCCCCCCCCGCCTCACGCTTTCTCCCCCCCTGCCCCGCCCCTTCTCCCTCCCTTCTCCTCCTCGAGCTTTCTCCCCCCCCCGCCTCGCGTTTTTCCCCCCCTCCCCGCCTCACACTTTCTCCCCCCGTGCTTCGCGTTTCTCCCCCCCGCCTCGCGCTTTCTCTCCCCTCCCCCCCCGCCTCGCGCTTTCTCACCCCCTCCCCCCACGCCTCGCACTTTCACCCCCCTCCCCCCGTCTCGCGCTTTCTCCCCCCCTCCTCGCGCTTCCTCCCCCCCTCCCCCCCGCCTCGCACTTTCTCCCCCCAACACGCGCTTTCCCCCACCACCTCGCTCTTTCTCAGCCCTCCCCCCACGCCTCGCACTTTTTCCCTCCCTCCCCCCGCCTCGCGCTTTCTCCTCTCCTCCCCCCCCGCCTCGCGGGGAAAGTGCGAGGTGGGGGGGGTGGGGGAGGAAGCTCGAGTCGGGGCAGATAGAAAGCGCGACGCGGGGAGGGGGGGAGAAAGCGCGAAAAGGGGAGGGGAGAAAGTGTGATGTGGGGGGGAGGGGGGGAGAGAGCGCGAGGCGGGGGGCGGAGAAAGTGCAAGGCGGGGGGAGGGGGGGAAGAGAGTTCGAGGCGGGGGGAGGGGGGAGAAAGCGCAAGGCGGGGGGGAGAAAGTGCGAGGCTGGGGGAAACGGGGGGAGAAAGTGCGAGGCCGGGCAGAGGGGGACAGGAAGCGCGAGGCAGTAACAGGGGGAGAAAGCGCCCCCCCCCCGCCTCGCGCTTTCTCCCCCCTCACCCCGCCTCGTGCTTTCTCCCCCCTCCCTCCCCGCCTCGCGCTCTCTCCCCCCTCCCCGCCTCGCACTTTCTCCCCTCCCCGTCTCGCGCTTTCTCCCTCCCCCAACTCTCTCTTTCTCCCCCTCCGCCTCGCGCTTTCTCCCCCCTCTCCTCTCACCTCGCACTTTCTCCCCCCTCCCCCCCGCCTCACGCTTTCTCCCCCCTCCCCCCCACCTCACGGGGAAAGTGCGAGGTGGGAAGGAGGGGGGGAGGAAGCTCGAGTTGGGGCGGATAGAAAGCGCGACGCGGGGAGGGGGGGAGAAAGCGCGAGGCGGTAACAGGGGGAGAAAGCGCGAGGTGGGAGTGGAGAAACCGCGAGACGGGGGGGGTAGAAAGTGCGAGATGGGGGGAGGGGTGGAGAAACCGCGAGACGGGGGGGGTAGAAAGTGCGAGATGGGGGGGATGGGAGAAAGCGCGAGGCGGGGGGGGAGGGGGTGAGAAGGAGCAAGGCGGGGGGAGAAAGCGCGAGGTGTTTGTTGGCGAAAGCACGAGGCGGGGATGGGGAGAATGCGCAAGGCGGTGGTGGAGAAAGCGCTTTCTCCCCCCCCGCCGTCTCCCCCCGTCACCGCCGCCTCCATGCCGCCACCTTTACCCACAACACCAAACACACCACCCCGAGGCACCCAACAACTCCCAACCACGGCCCCGACGCCCCCATGGACGCTTCACACAAACCTCCTAGGGATTAGGGTTAGGGTTAGGGTTAGGGTTAGGGTTAGGGTTAGGGTTAGGGTTAGAGTTAGGGTTAGGGGTAAGGATTAGGGTTAGGGTTAGGGTTAGAGTTAGGGTTAGGGTTAGGGTCGTTAGGGTTAGGGTTAGAAGTTAGAGGTTAGGGTTAGGGTTAGGGGTAAGGATTAGGGTTAGGGTTAGGGTTAGCGTTAGAGTTAGGGTTAGGGTTAGGGTTAGGGCTAGGGTCGTTAGGGTTAGGGTTAGGGTTAGGGTTAGGGTTAGAGTTAGAGTTAGGGTTAGGGTTATGGTTAGGGTTAGTGTTAGGGGTTAGGGGTAGGGGTAGGGTTAGGGTTAGGGTTTGAGTTAGGGTTAGGGTTAGGGTTAGGGTTTCTTTCTCCCCCGCTCCTCTCCTCGCGCTTTCTCCTACAAACGCCTCCCGCTTCTCCATCCCACGCGTTGCGCTTTCTCCCCCCCTCCCCCTCCGCATCGCGCTTTCTCCCCCTCCCCGTCTCACGGTTTTTTCCCCCCCCGTCTCGCGCTTTCTCCCCCACTCCCCGTCTCGCGGTTTCTCTACCCCCGACCCTCCTCGAGCTTTCTCCAACCCCTCCCTACCTCGAGCTTTCTCCACCCTTTCCCCGCCTCTTTCTCCCACCCCACCTCGTCCTTTCTCCCCCCCTCCCGCGTCGTCCTCTCTGGAAAACCTTTAAGGGGATCTTAAGGGGTTGCAGTGGGTTCTGGAAAGGTTTTGGTACTCTTCACGGTGTCCTGGAAGGATCTAAAGAGGTTCCAGAGGGTTCTGGAAGGGTTTTGGTGGTCTCAGAGATGTCCTGGAAGGATCTAAAGGGGTTCCAGAGGGTTCTGGAAAGGTTTTGGTGGTCTTCAAGGTGTCCTGGAAGGATCTAAAGAGGTTCCAGAGGGTTCTGGAAGGGTTTTGGTGGTCCCAGAGAGGTCTTTCAAGGGTCTAAAGGGGATCCAGAGAGTTCTGAAAGGGTTTTGGTGGTCTCAGTGGGGTCCTGGAAAAATGTAAAGAGGTTCTAGAGGATTCTCGAAGGGTTTTGGTGGTCTCAGGGGGGTCTTTGAAGGATCTAAAGGGGTTCCAGAGGGTTCTGGAAGGTTTTTGGTGGTCTCAGAGGGGTTCTGGAGGGATCTAAAGGGGTTCCAGAGGGATCTGGAAGGGTTTTGGTGGTCTCAGATGGGTCTTTGAGGGGTCTAAAGGGCTTACGGAGGGTTCTGGAAGGGTTTTGGTGGCCTTCAAGAAGGATCACTGATCTTATTTCCATCACAGTTGAATTGATGTATTATTAAAGCACTGCTAATATGCACTGCAGGACAACACCACTGTTAACCCCACCCCGTGCTGTGCCACTGCTCTTGGGGAGCATCAACAGCCTCAGCAAAAGCCCTTTTTCCTGCAGGAATATTTTCAAAGGCAGCGGAGCAGAACGATATGGCCCTTCCCGAGGACTTTTAGAGGATTTTGGTCTGGGACTGCTTCCAGAGAAAAACCCTGTGAGGTTCACAAAGACAAAATAATAGACTCAGTTTTCCAGCCTGGACCCACCCTTTGCCCCCAGCCTGAACCCCGGTTTCCCTGCTGGGAGCTGCGAGAGGAGCGAGAGATGTGGCAGTTAATGGCCTTCAGTCCCTCGGTGCTGTCTCTCTCCTCACACGCTGCCATCCAGGGCCGTTTCTCAACTTTCATATTCAATTCAGTGTGGGTTTTTGGATGCTGAAAGATATGTGAAGTTGGCGTTTGGGGCTGAGGAAGGGGCGCTTTCTCCCCTCTGCCCTTTCTCCCTCCCCCCCCCGCCTCGAGCTTTCTCCCCCCCCTCCCTGCGTCGCGAGGGGGTGCAGTAAGCGTGAGGCAGGTGGGGAGAAAGCACATGGAGAAGGGGGGGAGAGAAAGTGCGAGGTGGGAAAAGGACAAAGCGCGAGGCAGGGATGGGGTAAAGAAAGCTCATAACGGGGAGGGGGACAAAGCTCGAGGCGGGGGGAGAGAAATCGCGAGGCTGGGAGGGGGAGGAGAAAGCGAGAGACGGGGGTTGGAGAAAGACCGAGGCGAGAAGGGGAGAAATCGCCTTCTCCACCACCACCTCAGGCATTCCCCCCCCCCCCGCCTCGTGCATTTTCTCCCCTGCTTCGCGTTTTCTCCCCCCGTCCCCCCCTCCGCGCTTTCTCCCCCCCGCCGTCTCCCCCTGTCACCGCCGCCTCCATGCCGCCACCTTTACCCCCAACGCCAAACACACCACCCCGAGGCACCCAACAACTCCCAACCACGGCCCCGACGCCCCCATGGAGGCTTCACACAAACCGCCTCAGCACGGACACCACCCTCCAAACCACCCCTCCACCAACACTCCCCCCTCCTCAGTTGCTCCCACTCACGCCTCGATTGAAGAAAACTTCTAAAGGGGTTCCAGAGGGGTCCTTGAATGATCTAAAGGGCTTCCAGAGGGTTCTGGAAGGGTTTTGGTGGTCTTCAAGGGCTCTTGGAAGGACCTAAATAGGTTCCAGAGGGTTCTGGAAGATTTCTCCCCCCCTCCCCGTCTCGCGCTTTCCCCCCCGCTCCCCCCCCGCCTCACTCTTTCTCCCCCCAACGCCTCGTGCTTTCTCCTCCCTCCCCCACCTCGGGCTTTCTCCCTCCCCCCCCGGCTCGCGCTTTCTCCCCCCATCCCCGTCTCGCACTTTTTCCACTCCCTCCCCGTCTCGCGCTATCTCCCCCCCTCCCCCCACCGCCTCGCCATTTTGCCCCAGCACCCCGTCTCGCGCTTTCACCCCCACTTCCCGTCTCGCGCATTCTCCCCCTCCCCGCCTCGCGCTTTCTCCATCCTCCCGCCTCGCACTTTGTCCACTCCCTCCCCGCCTCGCACATTCTCCACCCCGTCTCGCGCTCTCTCCCCCCCTCCCCCCGCCTCGCACTTTCTCCGCCCCCGCCTAGCGCTTTCTCCCCCCCTCCCCGTCTCGCGCTTTCTCCCCTCCTCCGTCTCGCCCTTTCTCCCCCCTCTCCCCCCCGCCTCGCCTTTTCTCCCCTCCTCCCTCCTCGCCTCGCACTTTCTCCGCCCCCCGTCTCTCGCTTTCTCCCCCCCACCTCGCGCTTTCTCCACCTCCTCCCCGTCTCGGGTTTTCTCCCCCACTCCCCCCCCGCCTTGCACTTTCTCCTCTCCTCTCTCCTCACCTCGTGCTTTCTCGCCCCCCCCACCTCGCTCTTTCTCCCCCCCCTCGCGCTTTCCCCCCCCCCCCGCCTCGCGCTTTCTCCACCCCCTCCCCACCTCGAGCTTTCTCCCCCCCTCCCCACCTCGAGCTTTCTCCTTCTCCCCATCTCGCGATTTCTCCCCCACTCTCCCCCCAGCCTCGCACTTTCTCACCCCGTCTCAGTCTTTCTCCCACCCTCCCCCCCTGCCTCCTGCTTTCTCCAACCCCCGCCTCTCTCTTTCTCCCCTCCTCGCCTCGTGCTTTTACCCCCCCTTCCCGGCTCGCCCTATCTCCCCCCCTCCCCCCCGCCTCGCACTTTCTCCCCCCCTCCCTCCCCCGCCTCGCGCATCTCCCCCTCCCCCCACCTCGCGCTTTCTCCCCCCCTCCCCCACCGCCTCGCACTTTTTCCCCCCTCTCCCCCCGTCTCGCTCTTTCTCCCCCCCTCCCCGTCTCGTGTTTTCTCCCCCCCTTCCCGCCTCGAACTTTCTCCCCCCCCACCCCCCCCCCACCCCCTTTCCCCGCGAGGCGGGAAGAGAGGGGGGGAGAAAGCGCGAGGCGGGGGGGAGGGGGGAGAAAGTGCGAGGCGAGGGGGGAGGGGGGAGAAAGCGCGAGGCGGGAGGGGGAGGGAGGGAGATAGCGCGAGGTGGGGGATGAGAAAACGCGAGGCGAGGAGGGGGTGGAGAAAGTGCGAGACGGGGAGGGAGAAAGCGCGAGGCGGTGAGGGGGGAGAAAGCGCGAGACGGGGAAGAGGGGGAGAAAGCGCGAGGTGAGGGGGGAGGGAAGGGAGAAAGCGCGAGGCGGGGGGTGGAGAAAACGGGAGGCGTGTGTAGGAGAAAGCGTGAGGAGAGGAGAAAGCGCTTTCTCCACCACCGCCTCACGCATTCTCCCCCCCCTCCCCGCCTCGCGCTTTCTCTCCCCCTCCCCGCCTCGCGCTTTCTCCACCCCTCCCCCCCCGCCTCGCGCTTTCTCCCCCCCACCTCGCGCTTTGTCCCTTTCCCACCTCACGCTTTCTCCCCCCGCGCCTTGCGATTTCTCCCCCCCTTCTCCATGTGGTTTCTCCCTCGCGAAGCGGGGAGGCGGGGAGAAAGCTCGAGTCGGGGGGGAGAGAAAGCGCGAGGTGGGGGGGGGGAGAGAAAGTGCGAGGCGGGGGGGGAGGGGGGAAGAAAGCGCGAGGCGGGAGGAAGGAGAGAAAGAGAGAGGAGGGGGTGGAGAAAGTGCGAGGTGGGGGAGGAAAACGCGAGGTGGGGTAAGAGAAAGCGCGAGGCGGGAGGGGGGACAAAGCGCGAGACGGAGGGGGAGGGGAGAAAGGGCGAGGCGGGGAGGGAGTGGAGAAAGCGTGAGGTGGGGGTGGAGAAAGCGCGAGGCAAGTGGGGAGGGAGGGAGAAAGCGCGAGAAGGGGAGGGGAGGGAAAAAGAGCGATGCTGGGGGGGAGAAAGCAGAAGGCGGGTGAGGGAGAAATCACGATACGGGGATGGGGGGGAGAAATCGCGAGACAGGGAGGGGGGAGAAAGCGCGAGGTGGGGGTGGAGGGGGAGAAAGCGAGAGACGGGGGGGTGCAGAAAGCGCGAGGTGAGGGGGGAGAAAGCGCGAGGCAAGGGTGGGAGAAAGATCCTTCAAGGACCCCTCTGAAGACCACCAAAACCCTTCCAGAACCCTCTGGAACCCCTTTAGATCCCTCCAAGTCGTCTTGAAGACCAAGAAAACCGTTCTTAGAACTTGTCTTCAAGGGGTCCTTGAAGAACGTAAAAGGGTACCACAGGGTTCTGGAGGGGTTTTGGTGGTCTTAGA